>NW_026020416.1:437646-789357 GCF_900185275.1 Solanum verrucosum
TAGTAAAGTCTTGGGTAGTATAAAAAGGCAACATATGTGATTATTAGTAGAAACATTGAATAGATCATGCCCTTATTATAGATGATGTTTATTAAGTATTGACGTAAGAAAGAGATATCGATTCTTTAATTTTAACCTGTTGCAATGGCATACCCAAAAATATTCTCGGAAAAACTTTTCAATTTTTTTTATTACAGACAAAAGTCATTTTTTATTGATTTGATTTTTGGTGTTTAGTGTTAGTACCTACAAGAACAGAGAGTGCAATCGAAAGGTCACTTCTATAAAAGATATATTTTACCTTGTGTGGTTCCCTTAAATATATTTGCATCATTTGTATGAAATAATGATGGTTTCTTACATTAGATTATTTTTAAATTAGAAAGGAGCCAATACTGATAGTTGGGATACCGATTAGAAGAATTGTCAGCGCTAGAAGATGGCATGGGAACAATTGCATATGCTTTATGATGAGTAAAGAAACACAAGTAGAACTGCACCATCCATTAATTAGAATTAGCAGTAGTGTCCTTGCACTTAAGATTTGATAGAATCTTTCTATATGATGTCTCTTTGTTTGCAAAGGCTCTAGTTGCTTATATAGTTGTACATGTTACATGTCCTATGTCTTATTATGGATTATTTTCCCATTTGTTACATATTTCTTGGAATACTTGCACGTAGGTGTTATTTTCTTCATAAAGCTCTTGCTTTTTTTATTTTTTTCATACGACCTTGCTCTAGTTCACCAAGTACGTGCTACAAATCACTTGTTCATATTTTATAAGGATCATATATTAATGTTTCATATGTTATAGACATTATAAATTACTAGCTCATGAATCACAAGTACCATAAGTCACTTGTATACATATTATATATGCTTCATAGACTATATATGTCACATGGCTCATAGCCTAATTGTTTACATTATATACCCGGTAGCTTATTTGTCCATATAAATGGATGGCTAAACATGGTGCCCTATCAAGATGCGAGGAACTAAAGATAGAGTATTGCATTGGCAATCGTGTGTTTTTAAAAAGTACACCTATTACAAGTTTTATGAGATTTGGGCAGAAAGAAAGTTGTGCCCTTTATCCGTTGGTCCTTAACATACAGAGAACTGACCAAAGGCATAAGGTAGAGCTACCTCCAGAGTTATATCTCGTAAACCTAGTATTTCACAGTCTTTAAGTATTAACATTTAGGGGACTCCTAACTTATTGTAGTATTGAAGTCATAAAACACTTGTCACTAGAGAAAGTTCTAAT
The DNA here is from genome assembly GCF_900185275.1 of Solanum verrucosum. Classification (NCBI taxonomy): domain Eukaryota; kingdom Viridiplantae; phylum Streptophyta; class Magnoliopsida; order Solanales; family Solanaceae; genus Solanum; species Solanum verrucosum. The sequence goes on from NW_026020416.1 coordinate 438,921, forward strand.
GTCTATCCTTTCACTAATATATTATAAAGTTCATAGTTAAGAATTTAGTCTCTGTTAGAGTGCGGTGTAGGAGTCAAAGAGATTAACAGGGCCACTTGAGAATTGAAGAACTCTACAAAGTTCAAAAATCCATATTGTTCTAAAAATTTCATGAGATGTTGACATCATTTGTCTTCCTTACCTAATAATAAGGTTCACATGCATCTATTCAATTGTTAATAGGATCACCTAATTACTTGTTAACATCAATTCATTTGATATTTTAGCCATGCGTCATAAGTTCAAATGTGTAGTTCATACTTTGGACTGCATATTCCAAAAGTTCCACATCAAGCTAGTGTATAAACAAAAAGATATAAAGGCAAGTCATACCATATAGAATTGTTTCACCTGAAAATATGTCGTAAAAGGAGCCTTACTTTTTATTTGACTATTTAGTTTGTTTCAGTTGTTTAAATGTCGTGTGAGGCTTATAAATGTGTATATAGTCGGTTGTAATGTTTTGAATAGTCTCATTTGCAAAGGAAATTTTGAAAACCTTTTTAGAGATATGCTAGAGTTGACATTATTTTGAGCTATACCCCTCATTCGAGGATGAATGATCCAACGAGGGGATGATGTAACACCCCGTACATTTTGACATGTATACAACTAAGTTAATACTAATGAAAGTATTTAAACTCGAGAAGTAAAGTAGTTATTAAGCTTAAAGTTTAGAGTTGAGTGTTAAATTTAAGTTAAAGGATTAGAATTTGGAAAATGACATAAAATAAATGAGGTGCTTGCTTGACTAAATTAAGCTAATAGGTGACAAGTAGGTGTATCAGAATTTTTGACCAACTTAATAAGAGCAAGTAACTACATCACCTTCCATAGCTAACTAGATTTAATAAGAAGAAGTAGGTGCATCACCGAGTTTGACATTTGAGCAGCTTCAAAATGGCCAGTAGGTGGATTACCTACTTGGCAAATTGTGTCAAAAAATGAAGAGGATAGAGGCGGGGGGAGCGCCAACAACTATAGAGTCATATTTGGCTCATTTATCTCTTTATTCTTACATAGAAAAAAATGAATTTATCTCCAACACTCTCTCTTTCTCTCAATGATTATCACAACCACCTCAAAAATACTCCATGGGTTCTTGAAGAAATCCTCCTAATTTCCAGCCAAGGTAAGTAGAAACCTTATGGTTTAGCTTGAGTGTTCCATGAGATTTCATGTTTTCATGATTAAATATGGGGCATGCCTTTCCCTAAGTTGTCTGCCCATGTTTTCTTTGTTATTAAAAGAGTTTCTGTTCTTATTTTGTTCAAGTGTGAATGGAAATTAATACTCTTGAAGGAGTACAAGTTAAGAGAACAATTTTCCAGAATTTGAGGTAAGGTTACTGTCCCATTTTGTCTCACTATATATATATATATATATCATATCATATTGGGTGATATTTTTGTATGTGTTTAACTACAAATTCACGAAAAAATGATCGGAAGCCTTGAGTCAAAGTTTTATTGACTATTTTAGAAAGGTTTGGGGCAGTCTATATGTGGTGAAGTTTGGGGAAGTAATACGTGGATGGTTGGGCTTATTAGTGGTAAGGGACATGGTTTTATTCCTATATATGGTAGTGAGAGTGTTGTTTGTAAGTATGGGGTTGTTGGGTGGTGAAACACCATTTATGAAAAGTTGTTGAGCTTTATGCTTGCTAGGTGTTCGACATAACGTCGTAGTGGTCCATTACTTGACCTATTGACCCGATTGTGATGTAATCTATATATTTTTTAGATTATAATTTATAATATTGTCTAGCCTTAAGAGAGAGTCATGTGAAATTTTATAGGGAAGAAACGAAGATACACCATTTGAATTGTGAGTTGTGCGGACGTGCTGCCCATTATGTGTGTATTTACTGTTTCGGATATTGTAAATCGTAGGTAGTGTCGGATGACCTCATGGGAAAGTCATAAATTGTGTAAACATGGTGATAAAGGAATGTGTGAAAAGATCACCCATTAGTAAAGGGATTACGAGCTTGCTGCCCGGCTACTGTTTTGGTAAATCGAAGTGATCCAACCTTGTTTATTAGTTGTTAATATTAGCTCTATTACTTGCCATTAATGTAGATTAACGCCTCAAAGGGAAGGCTGATTCATGGTACCACATAGTATTGGTCGGGAGACAAGGTATGTAAAGCAATTTGATTCCATATTTTATGGCATAAGTCCTATATTCTTTGTACCGACCAAGTGAGATCTCTAAGTGATCCTCTTGTTAAAAGATACAATGTGAGGGTGTACAATCTCCAATGTTAATAATATTCCTTATACCATCCATGGTTTCAATAATGTGTCAAGCTACTTCTATGTGTGTTCATTCTCCAATATTGGCGTGTTTATACTTTCAAGTATTATTATGAAAAAGGTACTCTAAGCAGTAAATTTCATGAGTTATCCACCAAGTCAAATGAGGATCATTGAGTCAATAAGATCCTACATTATACATGTTAAAATTATTTTTATGAAGATATACATTATGTCTATTATTCATTTTATATGTCCTTACTTGGAATGTGAAACCCTTATTTGCAACCTGCCCTATGCTTCATTAGTTCACATGTTTATGCACCCTTGCATTTGATATCGTCTATTAAGTGTATAGCTATCGTATCATCATATACACTCCTTTCCTCTCCATTTGAGGAGTTGTAGTCTCTATTTGAAATGCATATATGCCTTCATTTGAGATGTCCAAATGTGTTTTACATGAACCATGTGCTAATAGAATCACTTGCTCATTTGTATACCACTTAATGACTCATTTTCTACATGTCCTCATGTTCTCACTTGTTGTATCTTCATGGCCCATTTATGAATATGTTTTAGCTCAATAAGATTCATTGTGTCATATAAATTCCAACGTATTACTACATTGATGTTACATTTGTTTCTTATGTCATTATTGTTGCCTCAAGTCTTTTATTCACATGTTTACATCACTGGTCTATAGTTCCAAATCTCAAAAGAATTATGATCAATCTCAAAGATTAAATACAAGACTTAAAGCAAATCTGTATTATTATGGGTGGCAGCTCAGGTGCCAAAAGCCTAGCATGGGTAGATCCTGAAAGCAAAGTTGTATACTTATGGGTGGTAGCTCAGGGGTTAAAAATACCTAGCATGGATCGATCCCAATTGATATATATATATATATATATATATATACACGGGTGGCAGCTCAGGGGTTATAATACCTAGCATTGGTTGGTCCTAATTTGTATATGTATGAGGACAACATCATAGGGGTTAAAATGCCTAGCATGGGTCATCCTCTTATACCACTGATTAGTTGGTCATCGTATCAAATTCTACAAAGTTTATAAAGAAAGGAAGAGTAAAGTAAAGCTAAGAATGTAATATACTCAATACCCCAGAAGAGTAAGCAAAGGTGGTCTTTCATCCTTATTTATGCATTTATAAATTGATACATAATTTCACTTGAGCTCTTGTTTTACCTATGAATACTTTTTGCTTTACATATTAAGTACATTCTTTTGTACTGACTTCCATCATAGGGATGCTGTGTTTCATGCTGCAAGTACAGGTACTCAAGATAATAAAATATGTCCAAGATAAGCACATGATACTTAGTTACCTTTGGTGAGCTCCATGTTGATTCGGGGCTCATCGAGTCTGTAACATATATTTGATATTTTATTGTAGTTAAGGGTATGATGGGGTCATATCCCGACCTTATCTAAGTGTCTATCTTTTAGAGGCTTTGTAGACTAATGTCAAAGTAAAGCGTGATTATGTCTTGTTTTCTAGTAATTAATGCCTCAACGGCCAATCAAGTATATCTATTTTGGGCCTATCTATGTTGGTATTTTATTAGGGTATTTTACTTATACTCATTAAAGATTTATAACTTCATTGTTGCATGTATGATAAGCAAGAGTTATAAGTTGGTTCTCTCGAGCTTTTAGGGCATCGAGTATCTATCCGTCTCAATGGGACTTGGGGGCATGACATATGGGTTGGACCGGTGTTGAGTTGGGAAAGGATTCTTGGGAAGAATGGTTCAACAATCAAATCAATCCAAGAACGATATGGTGCCTCCATGCGAGTATTATATGGTGATGAGCTTTCCATATAACTTGTTTGTTTGCTTTATCATTGTAGCATTATAAGTTATCAGTATAACTTGAAAAGCTTAGCAAGTATAAGTCAATAACGCTTGATGGTAAAGCAAACAAACCGGTAAGACAAAAAGCTCCCCTTAAGTAGCACGCACAAGGAGACACCAAGTCTTACCTCGATTGATTTAATTGTAAAATCGTGCTTCCCAATCAAGTGAATAGATTGTGATGACGCCACCAGTAACCTCAAACACCAAAATTCAACACCAGCACCTACTTCTTTTGGATAAGTATCATTTAATCTAGCAACATACTTGAATATTCATAAAAGAGCATCCATTGCAGGAGATACTTGCGTGTCTCGATGTTCTCTTCCTCCAAATATTAAGACCTCTAAAGCATATGCACAAATTTAACAAGGAGTGCTACAATTTCTTTTCATTTGAGTATCTTGAATATATAAAGTTTAATCAGGTGAAGCAAATGGCTAAAAATAAGAAACCGTTTCAAGATTAAAAACAAAAGATATTTGTTACCGCTTGTATTTTTACATTTACCAACTAGATAAGAATTTTGAAGGTCATATAGCATGTAAGACATTAAGCTTTATAGGCAACTATATTAAATACATTAAGAGCAACTGGGAGAACGAGGTCATTTATTGCAAATAGCATTCATGGACGATCATATGTTCCAAGAATCACCTCCACTAAATTCTAATCAGGAGCATCATCTATCAAACTATAAATGGATAAAGGCCTAAAATTCACTTCAACTATTTGAGTTGGTACAAAACTATCCTCCATTTACATTTTGGCCCCAAAATACCCTTATGTCTAATGGCCTAAAGGTGGATGGAGGGAAATATTGTACCAAATCTTATAGTTTAAGGTCATTTTAGTCCTTTTATGTTAAAATAATTTAAAACAAATTAATAAATAGGCCATATGATTGTCCTGCTTTTGAATTCTATATAACCTTTAAAATTGTTGTCTACTTGGTAAATGTGCAAATGCAAGCAGGAAAAAATACATATCATCTTGAAATGGTCTTTTTTTCTAACTATTTACTTTACATGATTTAACTTTATGTAATTAAGGTACTCAAGTGAAAAGAAATTGTACCACTCCTTGTTGAATCCCTTTATATACTTCGTAGGTCCTAATATTTGTAAGTGAAAATCTAGATGTGCAAGTATCTCCTGGAATGGATTCTCCTCTGTGTATATTCAAGCATATTGCTAGACTAAATGATGGTGATTTAGTAGCAGTAGTTGCTGGCATTGCATTTTTTTCTTTAAGGTTACTGGTGGTGTCCTCTAAAGACATTCACTTTATTGGGAAGCGTGGTTCTACAATCAAATAAATCCAAGAATGATCTGGTGCTTCACTACGAGGGTTATCTGAGGGTGATTTTTTTGTCTCACTTGTTTTTTTGTTTTATCATCTGATTATTATATTTTATAAGTACGACTCTTAAAGTTTAGGAAGATTTGTTTGATTGCTATAAGTTACTAACGCTCAATGACAAAACTGAAAAACCAGTAAGGTAGAAAGCTCACCCTCAGGTAGAACTCGCAGGGAGACACAAGAATTTTACTAGATTGATTAGATTGACGAACCATGCTTCTCAATAGAAATTATAGCTTGTGATGACCTCACCAGTAACCTCAATGAGCAAAATGCAACACTGGTAGCTACTGCTTCTGGATCACCAACATTTAGTCGAGCAACACACTTGAATATTCACAAAGGAGCATCCATTAAAGGAGATACTTGTGCATCTGGATCTTCTCTTCTACATATTAGGACCTGAAAAGTATGTGCACCACTTGATCTTATGAGGTCTATTCGGGGTTTACTTAGACGTTCACACAAGTGTATCTTATGGGCGTATGTGGTATAGTTAGGATTAGTTAGTGGTTACTTACTTAATTTATGTTCTTAGTACACTCGTGTGCATTCCTTTTAGAATTTCGCTTTTGGCCTCTATGTGTTAAATTCTAGCTTTTCATATTGTCTTTACTTTTCTTGCTCAATCAACATATGATGCCTATTGGTTGCCTGTTGTTTTGGTACTCATTTTATACTTTGCATCTATTTTGAGATAGTATTTGTATTTGGTCCACTATTAGGACTTGTACTCTTTTATTTAGCAATTCGGTACTTGTGACGTCTAGGTTGTGGAAAGAGTCTTTAGTATTGTGTCTGTGTATATATATATATTGGTTTGCTTCCGCTTATTCTTCTAATTTTGTACTTAAATTGTCACTTCTTCTTTGTTTCTACCCTTACACCCATTACTTCCCGTTGCAGGTTGGCTTATCTATTGGTGGGTTATATTAAGTGTCATCATGACTCGAGAAATTAGGTTGTGACATATTGGTATCAGAGCCTCAGGTTCACCGATCTCACATGTATAGAGATAATGCCTAGTAGAGTCATGTGGATTGGTGCGGAGATGAATGTATCCCATTTTTTAAAGGCTATGGGGTGTCATTGAGGATATTATCTCTTTTATATTGATTTCGTGCAGCGTGTGTCTTATTAGTTTCATGGAATATAACTTATTTCATTCTTCCGCGAAATGGCTCATATGGATCATTCGGCAGCTAGGAGTGATCCCCTAGTCCCATAGGTAAAGCCCCAATTAGAGCTAAAGGATGGACTCGACAATAGGCCTGGTTTAGTACCAACCCATGATAGGAAGAGGACTCCAAAGCCTGCAACCGAGCTTCAGACAACTTAAATTCTTCCGTAGCTAGTGGGGTTGGGACAAGCCCAGCCACCACCTAGACTATCCCTGGCTCCCGATCTCCAGCCAATCATCATTCAGCTTTTGACAACTCTCGAAGGTATGCAGTAGGCCCCAGCTTCAGTGGCACTAGCACTAGCCTTGCAATGTTAGCCTGCAACCAGGGTACCTTAGGGTTAGGCACCACCTAGGGGTGCCTAACTCATGATTGTTGTTAGAGTTATGCTTTTAAAGGAACAAACGATGCTCAGGGTGTTCTTGAGACTATCACTTCTAAGGTTTTCTTGGGTGATTAAAGAGGATGCCAATGATTTTGTTACTACTTTCCATGAGCGGCCATATACTTTGGGCTTGGTGTAGTCTAAAGTATTTGACTTCACCGGTTATAAGCCTGATGGGCAAGACATGTAGTGAATCCATTTCTCTCTAGAGACTAGGCCAGCTAAGTCTCTTCTGGTGTCATGGTTAGAGCTTTCAGAGGCCTTCTTTATCAGGATTATCCCACTAAGCATCAGAGATAGACTCTGAAATTAGTTCTCGAGGTTGGAGAAGGGATCCATGATTGTATCTGAATATGAGATGAGGTTGCATAAACTCTCTCATCATGCTACTATGATATTTCCTACTGAAGAGGAGATAGTCGGATGCTTTGTTAGAGATTTGAGACTTCAGTTGTAGATTGGGACCCATTTTGTGGTCTCAGCGAGCCCCTTCTTTTTGGATGTAGTTGACCATGTCCATAGTATCATGTAGCTCCATTGTGAGGGTACGCATGAGGGTAGCTACAACAGGTCTCGTTCTAGGACTAGGGACTTTAATGATAGGCCTCACCAGTGATTTCAGCAACTAAGGCTTCAGAAGGTGAGTGGTACAGTTAGGGTGATGCCAACCTAAGTTAAGGTTTGGGTAGTTCACAATCAGGTGTTTTAGGCTATGGTGGACATTCTTATACAACTCAATCCTCATATATTTACTATTATTTTAGGAAGTTTGACCATTGGTCTAGAGAGTGCCCCCCACATAGGATGACTGCAGTAGCTCGTTATGCAGCTCGACCAGCTCCAACAACAACACCTCTAGCTAGAAGCGGAGGCCAAGGTCAGGACTGTCAAGGTTGTCACCAGGGTGCATAGGGTGGTCCCCATGGAGGCAGGCAATGTGGTATGACAAATGTTTAGGGTAGAGGCAAGCAGGCCCACTTGTTTGTAGCTCCAGTGAGGGAAGTGGTTGCGGCATAAGATGCTATGATCATAAATTCAATTCTCTTATGCCATTATCCCACCTCAACTTTATTTGATTCGGGATCTACTTTTTCATATGTATATGTGTCTGATACTTTCTATTTGAGTATGAATTCGGATCCTCTGGTAGTGCCATTGCATGTGTCAGCCTTGGTGGTTGAGTCTTTTATAGTTAATCAGGTGTTTCAATCTTGTTTGGTGACTATCCAGGGGCCTGACATTTGGACTGGCATTATATCGCTTGATATATATTTTGATATGATTCTGGGCATGGACTGATTATTCCCTTGCCACATTGTCTCGGATTGGATTTCTAAGACCATTAACTTAGTCATGCCTAGTATTCCCCAGTAGTGTGACAAGGATCTTATAGTTGACATCAGTTGGAGTTTTCTCTTTTATTCGGTACAGAGGTAGTGGCTAGCAGTTTCTTGTCTTATTTAGTTTATGTCTAGGATGTGAATAGAGAGTATCCTTCAGTTGAGTTGGTTTCGATTGTTCGTGAGTTTGTGGATGTGTTTCCAACTGACCTACCTGGCCTACCCCTCAGAGCGTGATAATGAATTTCCTATCGACTTTGAGTCGAGCACTCATCCCATTATGGCCCCCATAGAGCTCAAGAAGCTCAGTGTCTAGCTTTAGGATTTCTTGAGTAAGGGATTCATTCAGCCTAGTATGTCGCCTTTGGGTACCCCATCCGGCTTTTGAATAATATGGATGGATTCATGCAAATGTGTATTGACTATAGGCATCTGAATAAGGTGACAATCAAAAAGTGTAACCCCATGCCTCATATTCATGATCTATATGATTAGTTTCAGGGTTCTGTGGTGTTTTCTATAATTGATTTGAGATTTAGTCACCATTAGTTAGGGATTAGGGTAGCAGACATTCCTAAGACCGCATTTAGGACTCGTTATAGCCATTACAAGTTCCTTGTTATGTCTCTTTGGTTGAAAAATGCCCCTACTACCTTCATGGACTTGAAGACACATTTGTTCAGCATTACCCTAATTGTTTATTGATAGTGTTCATTCATGATGTTGTGATATACTGATGGAGTTAGGGAGAGCATGATCAACATTTGAGGATTGTGCTCCAAACTTTGAGCGATCGACGAATTTATGTCAAGTTCTCAAAGTACAAGTTTTTTCTTGAGTCTTTAGCATTCTTGGGGCATATGGTGTTCAAGAATGGTATTATGGTAGATCTAGTGAAGATTGAGGAAATTTGTGATTGGGCTAGGTCCACCTTAGTTACTAAGATTTGGAGCTTCGTTGGATTAGTGGGCTACTACAGACGGTTTGTGGAGAGTTTCTTTACTCTTGTAGCACCTTTGACCCAATTGACTTGCCTTTAGATTTTGAAAGCTCATGGAGTTTCTTATCACTGCTCTTATATGGCTGTTCTAGTTAAGGAAGAGGGCTTCACCTTGTATTATGACGCATTTGACATTAGGTTTGGGTTATGTATTGATGCAGTAGGGTCGGGTTATAGCTTATGCTTCGAGTAATCTTAAGTTGCACAAGCACAACTACCCCACTCAAAATTTATTGTTAGCAGCGGTAGTTTTTGAGCTTAAGATCTTAAGCACTACATGTATGAAGTTTGTTAGGATATCTACACTTATCATAGAACTCTTCAGTGCATTATGATCCAGAGGAACCTTAATTCGAGGTAGTACTAGTGGATTGAGGGCTTAAAGGACTAGGACCTATCTATTTTATACCATCTAGGCAAGGAGAATGAAGTAGCAGATACCTTGTGCCAAAAAGCGGCTAGTGTGGGTAGTCTAGCCTTTATGTCTTAAAGGACTATGACTTATCTATTTTATACCTATTGACGGGAATTCTGAGCATACTATTCAATGGGACCAGTTCTTGCCGTTAGCAGAGTTTGCAGACAATAATAACTACAACTCTAGTATTCAGATAGCCTCGTTTGAGGCCTTATATGGTAGGCATTATCACTCTCTAGTTGGTTGGTTTGAGTCTTCAGAGCCAAGGTCGTATGGTATTGATTTGCATTAGGAGGCCTTGGATCATGTGTGGGTGATTCAAGATAGGCTCAAGACAGCTTAGAGTAGGAACAAGAGTTATGTCGATCATAGGCATCAACCATTGAGGTTCACAATTTGCTACTGAGTATTCCTTTGTGTATTACTCATGAAAAGCGTGATGAGATTTTGGAGGTAGTTCAAGCTTAGCTCTAGGTATATTGGGCCTTTTGAAATTCTTCGGACTATTGGTGATGTCGCTTATGAGTTGGCCTACCTCATTCATTTTCAACTATCCATTAAGTTTTCCATGTTTCTATTATGCGCTGGTATGTTCTTGAAAAGTTTTATGTGTGGTGGTTACATTTGAGAGCCACTCATGTGGTTAAAGTCTATTAGAGGTATTTTCCAATTATAAAGGCTACCTAGGAGACCAAACATGAGATGCGAGAGCAGTTGCTCAACTTGTTTGAGCCTTCAGGTACTTATTGACTCTTACTTTCACAAACGAATGTCCTTTTCAGTAGTGGATGTTTTAACCCTCTAGGTCATTTCTATGTAAATTCCTTTGTTTCGTCATTTAAAGTGTTCCTATAGCGACCCCAAGTCATTTATGATTTGATGGGACTAACAGCTCGGTGACTTTGGCGTTCATTTGGTTTTCATGCAAGTTCCATGTTTTGAAGATTTTGAAACTTGAACGGTTGACTTTGGAAAAATTTTAAGAAGACAGCCCGAGAAAGCAATTTTGATAATTCAATTAACTCTGAAACATTGAGTTTGGTATAGAACGACCTTTCATGTGGATCCCAAGGCTTCCAAGATGATTCCAAGACTCCTTGGGGATTTTGGCTAAAAAAGAGCTTAGGTGTAGGGCCTAGTTTTTGTTAAGACGTCCTTGGTTGAAAGTTTTGACTGCTCTGTTGTGTATTGAATGTAGAATTTGGTAGGGTAGCATATTTTATTTGACAGTGATTTGGGACTTGGCCAAACCAACTACTATGCATCACCCTGTGTTGGCCTAAGTTTCCCTTGCATTTTTGGGGATCTTGGCCACGTTCATGAAAGCCAAGTCGAATGGCCTCCACGATCACAACACTTGAGTCGCGTTCGTGCAGGCCTGGCCTCTTTACACTTTGTGTTTGTATGCTTCTTGGTTGCGAACATGATGCCCCGGTCCTTTTTTCTTCGTAAAGTCCTTGGTTGCGTCCACAACGTCTAGTTCAGTGAACCTATGCAATCGTAGCCCCTCTTGTTCGCGATCGCAATAGGCATTTTGGCCTGGTCTTTTTAAATAAGATCAAACCCCAATCAATAGATATGCTAGTCATTCAAATATTATGTAACACCTTGGATTCAGAAAGGAAGAAAGTTCAGCTTTTCAGAAAAATCTGGCGCAGTAATGAGGGAGGCCATCCACGGCATGTGGAGTAGCCCATAGACCGTAGGTGGTGTCCGTGAATGACCAATCAGTTTTTGTAAAATGTCAAGTTTTCTATATTTTTCAATGGCCAGAATGGTCGGTAGTTCAATCTACGAGCCGTAGATAGGTCTCGTAAGTGAGTTCCAGGCTTAGAAAAATTTCAAGATCAAAAGTCGAGATCCACAATTGGGACCAACGGATCGTCGTTGGACCCACGGTCAGTTGATGAGATTCGTTGATCGAGGCATCAAATCTCAGCCTATGATCCAAATGACGGACTAGCAGGACGGTCTGTGGTTTAACCAACGGACCTTCGGTCAAGATGTAGCTCGAGGGTCGACAGTTATTTTTTTTGGGAAGTTGGGTTTTTTCCTAATTATTTTATCCTAATACTATGTCATTTTACCATTCACTAAAATCTCTATTTAATTGTTTTAGTCCCCAAATTCCCCCAATTGAAATCATCTCTCAAATTTCTAAAAGAAGAACAAGTCTCCTCTCCAAAATATTTCTCTCTCTAGAAAACTTGAAGAAGAAGGGTTCAACCTAGGGTTTCAATGAAAGTCTCCAATTCCACCATTGAAGTTAAGCAATTGTCATTGAAGTATGATAGTTTTCATCCATGGATTGCTTCCATTCATGGAGTTACCAATTTCTCCTATTTTCAAAGTTAGAAATCCCCAATTGAGTTAGGGTTTTCTTCTATATTATGGGTTCTCTTGATTATTGATTTAATTGATGGAATTATGATCTCTTATGCAAGAATTTATGAAATTCTATGGTTTTATGATGATTCCCCATGAACCCATGTAAACCCCATGTTTTCCAAATTATGATGATATGATGTGGGTTTTGGATTATGAATGAAGAGTTTATGAAATTAAGCATGTTCTTATGGGATTTATGTAAATGTTTTAAGGATGCTTTAAGAGTGAAGTATCAATGATAATGTTGTAGTGTTTTTGAAAAGATTTTCTCATATACACATGAAAGTATGATTGGGACAGATTTTCTCACATAATAAGGATTCTAAGGTTGAAAGGTCTTCTCACCTAAATGAATCAACGATAAAGATCTATCCTAATGAAACCTAACTTGGATTGGTTGTTGAATGATACCTTTCCATAGATGACTTATGACCTAGCTTGGATTGGCAAGATGACGTTCCCTTCCATGGATAATGAGAACAAGTAAGAAAATGACTATTCTGTGGGATTTATACTTAGCACCGAGAGGCTATTGAGATGGAAGCTCTCCCATGAGTAGAGGTCGGGTTTCTAGAAGCAATCTCTTTATCCTTTATCTATGTTCCCCCATAGGATGATTTTCTAGATTGACATTAGCTAGTGGATCCACAATACCTAGAAGTTCATGGTCCTTACCTTGGCAAGTAGGACAACCCTTTTCAGTATAGGAGACCACGGGGATCATGTTATAGCTCACATGGTCTCTAGGTCGATTAAGCCTACATCCCACAATAATAATTAACTAAGGTTACTTCAAGAAGTATCTCACATTTGTTTCAAAGAACTTAAAGGTGTTAGCTTGCATTGATCATGTTTTCTAACCCGCTTATCTCATATTTTAACTTGATAATTGTATGTTCATGAAAATGTCCTGTTTTAGCATGATTTAAATGTTTATATGCATGGCTATAATACTTGGTACATATTTTGTACTAGCGCATACTCTTGCCTACATTTCCCTAAATATAGGGTCCGTCAGTCAGGGTTCTCATTTTCATGGCTAGAGGTTGATTTGAGGGATTTTGAGCTTTGGTGAGTACTCATGCTTTGAGGATGGATTTTCATTGTTTTTAGTTTTCTTTTTTATTTATATATTTGGACATGATGTATGGGCTAGGCCCAATTTCATTCTTATGTACTAGATGTCTAATGAGATAAGTGTTTAGACTTTCGCTTTACTTTTATAAAATGATTTGGACTTAAAATGTTGTTCTTGATCTCTTTTCATTCTATTTCTTATGTTATGAATGCTAAGTGGCTTGTATGGGGCTTCTCGGGGTCCTATACGCCATGTTACGCCTATGGGGGTACCTTGGGTTGTGACAGATTATAGAACTAGTCAGACATTGTCCCAAAAACAAAAATAAATGCTTTATAGGCAACTATATTAAATTTATTTAACATCTCAACTAGAAATTTATCACCCTCGCTAGAGAAATCAAGAGAATGAAGGTCTTTTATTGGGAATTACATTCACGGGCGATCATATGTTCCAACAATCACCTCTACTAAATGCTAATCAGGAGCATCATCAATCAAACTCTAAATCAATAAGGGCCTAAAATTTCCTTCAACTATTTAAATTTGTACAAACCTACCCTCTATATACCTTTCAAACCCCAAATACCCTGACATAAACTTTTCAGGTAAAAAATATCCTTATGTCTAACGGCCCACACTTATAAGGTGTATGGGGAACAATATTATACCAAATCTCATAGTTTAAAGGCATTTTAGGCCCTTTTCTGTTAAAATAATTTAAAATTAATTAACATATGAACTCATATGTTTGTCCTACTTTTGAATTCTATATAACCTTTGAAATTGTTGTCTACATGGTAAATGTACAAATGCAAGAGGGAACAAATTGTTTTTATCTTGAAATGGTATTTTTTTTTTCTAGCCATTTGCTTTAGATGATTTAATTCTATATATTAAAGGTACTCAAATGAAAAGAAATGTACAACTTCTTGTTGACTTCTTGTATATGTTTTTTAGGTCCTAATAGCTAGACGTGAAGATCCAGATGCACAGGTATCTCCGGCAATGGATTCTCCTCCATAAATATTAAAGCCTGTTACTGGACTAAATGATAGTGATCTAGAAGCAGTAGGTCATGGTGTTGCATTTTGTTCTTTGAGGCTATGGGTGGTGTCTTCTTAAGTTATTCACTTGATTACGAAGCATGATTCTACAATCAAATCAATCAAAGAATGATTTGGTGTCGCCATGAGAGTTATATTACTTGTTTGTTTGCTTTATCATCTAAGCATTATAATTTATAAGTCTAACTTGATAAGCTTTGGAAAAATAATCTGATCGCTATAAGTTAATTACGCTGAGATGACAAAGCAAACAAACCAGTTAGAATGAGAGTTCACCCTCAGGTAACACTCGCAGGGAGACATTAGATCCTTTCTAGATTTATTTGATTGTAGAACCATGCTTCTCAATCAAGTGAAATAGCTTGTGATGATATCACCAGTAACCTCAAAGATCAAAATGCAACACCTGCAACTACTCCTTCTGAATGACCATCATTTAATCTAGCAATAACTTGAATATTCACTGTGGAGCATCCATTGCATGAGATACTTGCACGTCTACGTCTACTTTTCCACATATTAAGAATTGAAAAACATGTGCAGGAAGTCGACAAGAAGTGGTATAGTTTCTTTTCATTTGAACACCGTGAATATATAAAGTTTAATAATGTGAAGCAAATGGCTGAAAATATGAGACCATTTCAAGATGAAAACTATTTGTTCCATGCTTTTACTCCCCATTTTTCTCAAAATGGGTTTCACAGCAATGTGACAACTCTATTTTAGGATTATTAAAAGAGAAGAGTCACCACCTAACAAATTAAAGGCGCATTAGGGCACAATTCAATAATAAATAAATTAATTTAAAAAGGGTCATAATGCAATTCTAACCATTCTTTTAGATTAGGAATGTCGAATTTGGTCTCAAATGAACTTTCATGTGGATTTAGAGGCTTTAGAGCTAATTTCGAGCCCCCTCAGAGAATTTGACTTAAAGTGAGCTTGATTGTGGAACCTATTTTTTGTCGAGGCGACCTTCACTAGAAGTTTTGACTGCTCTGTTGAGTATGGAATGTCAACTTTGGTGGGATAGCATATTGTTTTATGCACACGAGGTTCTGAACAAATTCCAAGCATCCCACTAGAGATTTGGAGACTTGATGTTTTCAAATGATGCACGAACAACTGTTATTGGTGCTCTCTTCATCCCAATCACATGGGAGCATATGCAATTGGTGAGGGTATTATGCTTGACCATCGCTGTCGCGAGGCACTTTCCGTAATCGTGAAGAGGAGTTGACTGGCATTGACCATGTTTGGTCATCACGGTCACATAGTTTACCTCTGCAACTGCGAAGGTCATTTCACCAGGGGTCCATGATCTCTGCCCTCGGCTCTGTATTCGCGTAGAGAAATTTTGTCTTGTCTTTTTAAATAATACCAGACAGAATTAGTTCTTGGTCTATTATTTCAACTGGTGAATTTCAGAGTGATAGAGCTTATATTATGGTTATTTGAAGCTTGGTGTTTTCAGGGTGTTCGGGGCATTGCATTGGAGTGTTCGAGGATTGTCGGGGACCTCTCCTTTGAGGTAAATCTCCCTCTGAAGGAAAAAAATAATTTTTAACTCTAAGTAAAACTTTGTCCAGATGTATCCCTAAACTAGGCAAACTCTTCACATATTCAAATTATGTTTAAAAACTTGTTAATAATCAAATATACATAAACACAATACAAAAATACGAAATACTCTGTACTAATTAAGATTTGATTCTAAAAAAAATATTCTAAACATGTTATACTCACATAACTTAATACTCATTCATAACGAAACCTTACAGAAGATATACCAAGCAAGATTAATCATCTTGATTCTCAAGCAAAGGTTTCGCGTGTCATAAATATCAATCACAAAGATATTAAACGTGAAACACATCCAAAATTTCACAAAGAGATAAGATGATTGACTGGGTCACTTCCTTTCCAATAACTTAAACTTAAAGTAAATAAAATGATGAATGCAAGAATAAAATAATATTAATAAAGGTTACTAAATGGTTAAACTGATAATAAATAAATAAACTTGATATGAAATCCAAACCTGTGAGCCAAAAACAGAGAAAATTTGATAGCATACTAGGGTATTGTTTTGCCTTTTTTCTTTTGAGAGTGTTTTAGAGTAAGAAAGTATGCTTATCAAAGTGTGTCCATGATGATAGGAGAGATCTTCTTTATATATGAAAATAGGTAAAACATATAAAATGGAAGAAAATAAAATCAAGTAAATTTCTTTCCTTAATACAACTGTTATACCAAAGTTTTTCATAATAAAAAATGAGAAATCGTTTCAAACTATATAAGGTAGGAAAATCAAATTTAACTGGAAAAATCAAGAAATTCAACTTTAATTAACATGATCGAATCAATCAAGTTTCAAGATAAATCAATGTTAACCGAAATAGACAAGTAAAAGAGAGATTCAACAAGATGTATGCAATTTACCATAAACAGATTGGTACTAAAATTATCAGTTAGGAGAAGAAAAGGAAGAGATATCATATTACCATAGTTTAATAGCAATTTATTAAATATAAAGGTATTAATTTATTATAACAAAAGAAACATGTCTTTTGAATGTCAATTATACAAGTATGCAATTTCACATTACCGTATTTAACAAATATGACTGTTACAATGAACAGATAAGAAAATACCAAAGAATCATCATTTCCAAATGATCTTTATTCAAGGTTAAGAGAATAAAACAAGGTAAAATATATAGTAATTAATCAAGCACACAAGTTGTCGTAAATTTATCATATTCAGCATAACAAAAGTTTTTAATGTAACAATAACGACAAAATTTGTCTATGAATAAAGAAAGACACGACTTGAAAATTTTAAAGATAATCTTATGCAATAATATATATGAACACTGGCAAGCAAATCAAAGTAACATCATTCCAATCTTAGAACTTGTTCAAAAAGAATTAAATATTTCAAAACAATGCATATAAAATTAGACATACCCGAGATCCGTGTTCACAATCATAAGTTCTCGATGTTTCCATTAAATTTGAACACACAAGAATTCAGACTTGTTGTTGGTGGCATTTTCTTCGCTAGATCTGGTGAGAGAGACAAATTGGCAGGTAGGGGGTTGAGGCGGTTGCTGCCCACTGGAGTAGTGAGAGGAGAGGAGAAAGATGGTGCATTGGTGGTTGTGTCATTCTTGCTTGAGGAGTTTTAGGCGGTGCTAGAGGAGAGGAAAGGAGTGGGGGTTGAGAGAGGTGAGGTGACTTATCACTTTTGGTAGGGTTTTGCCAATGTTAAGGGACTGAGGGGAGAAAAGAAATGGGAATTAGGGGTTTTGATTAAAATAGATAATAAAGAATAATAAATCTTGATCGTGGGATTAAGATGAGATTGGTTTTGGAATGGGTCAAGATGAGATGAACGGGGTATGATTAAAAAATAGGCTTGGGATTATAATTTAAGTCAATTGGCTCAAAATGTTCTAGAATTGACATGAATTATACAAATAATTGGATAGAATTGAATAAGAAAAGGCTGTGATTTAAATAATTTGAAGGAAGATTAAATGGATTCCTACTTAATTAACAAACATACTACACATATTAAAATAAATAACTAATAGCAATTTTCCATACAAAAGAAATATACTTCACTACATATTTTATACATATGTATTATTTACTAAATAAATACATAAAATCTTGAAAGTATGAAAATTGTTATTTAAAATTTAACAATTGATAAATAATAGTAATAAAATTTTAAATTATGGATACTAAAGTATATAGTTAATTAGATAAAAATTAAATGTAACTTAAATATATAATAAAAAAGATAATTTTTAAAATGCATATTTAATTGAATAGCAATCTAAAAATAGTTTATAGGTCGGCCAAAAATGAGTGTCAATAGTTTCCCACTATTCTTGAGAATGAATGATGAATTGACGGCAAAGACGTTTTTTGAGTAGCCGATTTTGTCTAACTAACAGAATGGTGTTAGTGGAATTAGATGGAATGATATGGAGTTGTCGAAATGGTGTGACCGAGACTTTAGTATCTAGTCACCTACATATCTCTGGTTTTACGAGAATCAAGCCATGTGTAGTTGTGAATTTAGGAAATGACGAAGTTCCTAACAACGAAATAACGGTACGAGATTCGCATAGAAGTGATAGCAGCTTGAATAGATAAACTTGGAGGATGAGGTGGTATGACTAGTGTGAAAAGATAAAATGGCTCATGTTGTGGAGATATATGAGAGCAAAAGATCAAATGAACAGTGTGAAAAAAATGAAAAGGCTCATATTGAGACATATAAAGCTTAAGAATCAACATCTAAGATAGGGGAGTAACGAACATACCTTTACTGATTAATTTGATGGAAAATTGAGCAGGAAATCCCTAATTCTCCCCTCTCAAACTCGAGAAGAATGATGTAGAAATTAAGAGGTTTGGGGAATATCTGCATAAATTCTTGTTTCACCCCGCTAAAGCAGCGCTGCTATAGCAAAAATTAACCTCGTTATAACGGTCTAAGCACCACTATAGAGGAACATCTCCCGCTATTAAGGTCTCGACAAAACTTCAGAAACTCAAACTCTGGATAGGCCTGGGCCACATGCATAAGGGTCTCGCCTCTTTACCCTTCACATATGTCGGCTTCTTAGCCGCAATAGCGTTGCCTTGGGTAATTTGCCTTCATATTTGCGAGCCTATGGCTGCATTTGTGAATTCCATTTCAGTGGAACTCCATGATCACGGGCTTTCTTTGCCGCGATCATGATGAGCATTTTTGTCTAGTGTTTTTAAATAAGATCAAACCCCAATTAGCAGCTATGGTGATATTTCCTTTAGATATTTATTGAGCATTTGAGATACAAATTAGGTGATTCATTGTCAAGGGTGATAGGGAAGTTCAAGGCTACGTGGGGAAGTGTTCAAAGATTGTTGAAGAACCTTCATTTGAAATAAAATGGCTCCGAAGAGGCTGCCCATCCCCTTTAAATTATAAATTCTTGCATGTTGATGATTTGGGCTATTCTGATCCCTGAATTAGATCCTTGTTTTGTATACAAGTTTGGGGAGCTAAATTGGGCTTCTTATAAAAGTCGTTTTGGAATATATGATAAAGGTCTCATATTTCCTATTTTGACTCTAATTTCGGTTTGTCTCTATTTTTGGCGTCTAAATGACCATATTAACGTTGTGATCTTATTTTTGATAGTACGATAGAGTCCTGAGTTTGTACAAAAGGGAAAAGTTCCAGAATTATGATTTGGAGTGTGGTCTGTTTTAAGGTAGACTATGGCTTCCCATTTCTTAGATTGAACTTAATAATGTAAATGTATGTTCATTTTGTGAATTTGGGGTGGGTACCTAGTTGCTCATGCTTAAATTACTAGAAATTGTTTTTTAGGCTATTTTATCAAGTTTAGTTGTACTTAGATTTACTTTCTGTATGCTTGTGTGCCATCTTTTCATATCCGCTCTGGCCTCTATTTGTGTCTAGATTCTATCTTATCAATTGTCTTTACCTTTCTTGCTCGGTCGGCATATGATCTGTACTGAGTACCTTTGTTTTGGTACTTATGCTACACTCTACATGTTTTCGCGAAGCAGGTCCTAGTACCATATACCAACGGTGATCGTTCGTGCCATTTTTTGCAAGCTTGTGGATATCAGAGACGAGGGTGAGAACTTGGCGTCCTGGATCAACTTGTCTCCTTCTTTACATATGTTAGCATGTCTTTTGCCTTTGAGACAACTTGTTGTGTCCCACTATTGGGAATTGTATTTATTCTTGTTAGACAGCTATGTACTCCTAACTTCCAAGTCCTGGGAGGGTATCTATTCAATATAGTTTTTGGTTTTCTTTTGTTTATGTTTTTTATTTTTATTAGTGTTATTTTCTGTTTGGTTTTACCCTAGTACTCATTACTTGTCGTTATGAGTACGACTTGACTTACCTACTGGTGGGTTATAGTGGTGTCATTATGACTCAGGAAATCGGGTTGTCACAAGTTGGTAGCAGAGTCTCAGGCTCACCAATCTCACTAGTACAAAGCTAATACCTAGTAGAGTCCTACAAATTGGTGTGGAGACATCTGAGTCCTATATTTGGGAGGCTTCATGGCGTCTTTAGGAATTCCTCTCTTTTGTATCACTTCCATGCAGTATGGGTGTTATTGGTTTCTACAAATCTCACTTGCTTCACTCTTTTTGCATGATGGCTCGTATGCTCCATGAGATAGATTGAGGTAGGGGTTGACCTCCCTTTCTAGGTAGGGTTGCAGAACCACCCCCAGTTAGAGAGCAGGGTCCAGAGCAAGTTGTAGATCCTCCAACCGCCCATATTCCAGAGCAGCAAGTAGGGCTGGGACCAGCTCAGCCACTACTAGGACTGGGTGTGGCACCAGATCTTTAGGCAGCCATTGCGCAGCTTTTAAGTGTGTTGGGTGGCCTACAACAAGCCCTAGTACCAACGCCAGTACCTGATGTTTGCGTAATCAAGGACACAACTTCCAGTGCAAGTGTCTACAATCGTGCAATAGTATAATAACCTAACCAAGGGTGGGATCGTCCCAAGAGAGTGCTTTTGAGAATTTATAGAAAAATAAAATTTAATTCTAACTAGTCGTAGCTAAAGACATTAACGAATAAAAACATTGTAAATTAAAAGGGGGACACAAGAGTGTCAATTAACAATGGGGGGTTTTTGTCATGAGTAAGTAAAAACAATAAAATAATAAGGGTTTCTAAATAATGAGAGGGAATCCTTGGGATGTGACAGGAATAAGGGTTAATCTTGAGTATTGGGTACATGTTTTCAATAGAAGATTCACAGAGTAATTGTGACTAGGCTAGACTTTAAAGGGGATGAGCTCTCTCTCGAGCAATTTACCCCATTTCAAATGTGTTCCTCTCGAACACCCACTTGCCGCATGAAAACCAGCCTACGCCTTCACCCACTCACTCTTTCGAGCTGAGTGTGTGGATATGGGACTAGGGTTCACTCTCTCGAGCTAAACCTCATATTGACCCACACACACTGTCCATCAATTTAGTGGTTTTAGTTTCACGACCTCTCTCTCGAGCAAGCCAAAAACACATAAATAAACTTGTATTTGCAACTAGAAATTCATTAAATTCATCCACAACTACTAAACAAAATCACATTTAAACTACGAATAGACTATCAACAAGCAAGACCCAACAATTATCTTAACTCATATTCGCTAAATCACCCCAAGAATTGGGGTTTTTAGCCACACATCAACAGATAGAAATTTATACCTAAATGAGCTTGCATTCAAATGGATTTGAAGATTTAAGTCTTGTTACAAGCCAAGAATGAAGAATCCAAGAGACCCAAGTCCAAATCCTTGGAGATGAAACCCTCTTCTTCTTCAAGTCTTCAAAACCCTGTTCAAAACTTAGAGCAAAAATATCCAAAGTACTATTCTAAGTGAAAAAATTATAATAGAAGTGTTCTGCACTAAAACTAAAACTCTAACTAGTATTTATAGTTATCACAGATTTGTGTTGCAGCGGATCGTTCGATGTCATTAGTCGAAATCACCGATCAACTGGGCGATTCGCCCTTTGGTGTAATTCATCGCCGTCTTATACCAGCCTTCAGCATCGTCGTGCTCTAGGTTATTTGGCGGCATAGTACTGCTTCGCGAAACTACTCGGTGATGCACCGGTTGCTCCATTTTTCAGTCGATTTGATCCTTTTCTTCAGGGTTCAGCACACTGGAACAAAAGGCGAAGTAAGACCCTTCGGCAACTCGCCAAGTGGACTCGGTGATCCTCAGGCCTTCATTTCTTCATTTTTTTCAGCCCTTTTCATTCCTTTTTGTGACATAGTGTCCATGCACGCTTTAACTCCAAATACCTGAAACTTAGGGGTTTTCATCAACTATTGAGACAAAATAAGCATTTGAGGACACAATTTGTATTAAAATATAGCCCTAAATGAGTCCAATTGGTGGACTCATCAGTACCGAGACCAACACCAGATCAGTAGGATAAGCCTGCAGTATAGGCACTCGAACCCAGGTACCACCTGGGGTGCCCATCCCATGATTGTGGCTGGAGCTATACCGCTAGAGGAACAGAAGATGCTCGAAGTGTTCTTGAGGCTTTCGCCTCTAAGGTTTTCTATGGTTGTGGGTGAGTATGCCCACGAGTTTCTGACTAATTGTCGTGAGCAGTTGCATACCTTGGGTCTCGTGGAGTCAGGAGGAGCGAATTCAATGCGTATCAGTTTGATGGGCCATCTAGATACTTGTGGTGTACATTTATTGAGACTAGACCTGCTAGAACTTCTCCGGTCACCTGGACTGAGTTTTCTGAGGCCTTCTTGGCTTGGTTTATCCTTCGTAACATCAGAATCACCTCAGGGATCAGTTCTTCAGGTTAGAGAAAGGTTCTATGATAGTTTCTGAGTACGAGGCTAGAATTCATGAGTTCTCCCATCATGCTACCATAATTCTACCTATTGAGGAATAGAGGATTTCATGCTTTATTCATGGGTTGAGACTGCATCTGCGGATTGAGGCTTAGTCTATGGTCTTAGAGGTTTGCTCATTTCTAGATGTTGTTGATCATGCCCACACTATTAAGCATCTCTATCGTGAAGCCCAAGGGGACATCAACAAGAGAGCTAGATATGAGGGTACCTATAGAGGGTCCCACTCCAGGCCCAGAGATACATATGATAGACCTTTACAGTGCTTTCAGCTGGGTCAGCCCAAGCGGTATGTTCAGGCCTCATTGCAGAGTTTAGAGGGTGATTGGTATAGCTGGAGTGAGGTTGGCTCTAGTTAGAGTCATGGGTCCTTGGCTAGTACTTCCGACTATGGTGGTCCTTTTTCTGGGAGCATATTTGGGTTGTTTTTACTGTGGTGAGTTAGGTCACAAGGCCAGAGATTGCCCTTTGCATAGGATTTCTCCAGCTCCACAGACAGCTTTACCAGCAGCACCACCAGCTAGAGGTCGAGGTCAGGGTCAGGACTATTGCAATGCACAATAGGGTATTCTAGATGGTCCCCGAGGAGGAAGGTCGGGTGGTAGGACTAATGGCCATGGCACAAGCGGGTAGATCATTTCTATGCAACCTCGGTGAGGTTAGAGGCTAAGTCATTGGATGATGTGGTCATAAATATGATTCTTTTAAGCCATCAACCCGCTTTGACTTTATTTGATCCAGGATCTACCTATTTTTATGTTTTGTATATTATGTTTCTCATATGGGTATGATTTCTGAGGCTATGGTAGCATCGTTACATGTGTCGACCCCCGTAGGTGAGTCTTTAGTAGTGGATCAGGTGTTTCAATCTTGCTTAGTTACTATCTAGGGGCGTGACACCTGAGATGACCTTATGTTGTTAGATATGCTTGATATTAATGTGATTTTGGGCATGGACTAGTTATCCCCCTACCGTGTGGTTTTAAACTGTTTCTCTGAGACGGTTACCTTAGTCATGCTTGGTGTTCCCCTGTAGTATGGAAGGGCTTTATTAGCAGCACAACATTCAGAGTTATTACTTCTGTTTAGGCTCGGAGGCTAGTGACAAACGGGTGTTTGTCTTATTTGGCCTATGTGTGTGATGTGAGTAGGGAGGTCACTCTAGTTGAGTCCATTCCAGTTTTCTATAATTTTGTGGATGTGTTTCCTACTAACCTAATTGGACTAACCCTGTAGCGTGATATTGACTTTTCTATCGATCTTGAGTCAGGTACTTGGCCTATTTCTATTCTGCCATATCGAATTTCCCCTACAGAGCTCAAAGAGCTCAGTGTTTAACTTCATGATCTCTTGGGTAAGGGGTTCATCAAGCCTAGTGTGTCACCTAAGGGTGCTCATGTTCTGTTTGTGAAGAAGAAGGACGGTATGATGCACATGTGTATTGATCATAGGTAGTTGAATAAGGTGAAAGTGAAGAACAACTATCCCATTCCTAAGATTTATGATCTAGTTGACTAGCTTCAAGGTGTCGTAGTGTTTTCAAAGATTGATTTGAGGTCTGCTTACCATCGACTGAGAATTAGGGCATCACACATCCCTAAGACCGCATTTAGGACTCGATATGGCCAATATGGTTCTTAGTGATGTCTTTTGGGTAGCCTAATTTCACTGCCGCCTTCTTGGACTTGATGACGCTGGTGTTCGGGCCGTATCTTGATTTGTTCATCATTGTGTTCATAGATTATATTCTAGTATACTCGCGAAGCAAGAGTGATCATAAGAAGCATCTGAGGATTGTACTCCAGACTTTGAGAGATCATCGGCTTTATGCCAAATTCTCAAAGTGTGAATTTTGGCTTAAGTTTGTAGAATTCTTGGGTTGTCCTAGGATGGCATCATGGTATATCTGGTGAAGATTGAGGCTATTTATGATTAGGCTAGCTCACTTCTGAGGTTCGGAGCTTTGCCGGATTAGCAAGCTACTACAGACAGTTAGTGGAGGGCTTCTCCATTATTGCAACAACTCTGACATGGTTGACTCGACAAGATGTGCCTTTTGAGTGGTGTAAGGAGTGTGAGTTGATCTTTTGCAAGTTCACGGAGTTGCTGACTATTGTCTCAATATTGACTCTTCCCGTTAAGGGCAAGAGTTTCATGGTCTATTGTAACGCATCCAACATTTGTTTGGGTTTTGTATTGATGCAGCGGGGTTGGTTATTGCTTATGCATTAAGGTAGCTTAGGATACATGAGTGCAACTACCCCACTCATAACTTGGAATTAGCGACGGTAGTTTTCTCGCTTAAGATCTGGAGGCGCTACCTACATGGAATTTGTTATGAGATCAACACTGATCAAATGAGTCTTCAGTACATCATGATCCAGTTGGATCTTAATTCGAGGCAACATCGCTGGATTGATCTTTTGAACGACTATGACCTCTTTATTCTCTACCATCTAGCAAGGCAAATGTGGTACAAAAAGCCTTGATTTGAAGGGCAGTGAGTATGGGTAGTCTAGACTTCTTATCTACTATGGAGCAACCTTTTGCATTGGACATTCAGTCTTTAGCAAATCGGACGATTCATTGAATGTCTCAAATTCTAGGCGTGTTTTCACATATATGGGAGTTTAGTCCTCCCTACTTGATCAGATCTGTAGTCGTCAGTTTGAGGATGAGACCTTGGGGGCACTTCGAGATTGAGTGTTAGCAGGTGATGTCAGCCGGGTTACATTGGATTCAGATGGGGTTTTGAGGTTCGCAGGCCATATTGGTGTTCCAAGAGTTTGGGGAGGGGGGTTTGATTAAGTTGATACTTCTGGAGGCCATGATTTTAGATATTTTATTTATCCGGGCACTGTGAAGATGTATTGTGACTTGAGGCAGCATTATTGGTGTGTTGACATGAGGAGAAATATTGCATACTATTTATCCCACTGCCTGAGTTGTCAACGGGTGAAGGCCGGGCACTTGAGACCTAGTAGTGAGTTCAAAAGATTACCCATTCTGGTGTGGAAATGGGATCCTGTCACTATGGACTTCGTGGTAGGTTTGCCTCGGACTTCTAGAGATATTGATAGCATTTGAGTCATCGTTGATCAATTGACCAAATCAGTACATTTCTTCCCTGTTCAATCTTCATTCAACACCAAAAGGTTAGCCTGTATCTACATTCGTGAGGTGGTTTGTCTTCGTCGTGTGTCGGTATCCATTATATCAGATCGAGGTACTCAGTTAACTTATAGCTTTTTGAGGACTTTTCAGGATGAGTTTGGCACTCGTGTTGACCTTAGCACAACTTTGCACCCATGGCCTAATGGTCATTCAGAGCATACTATTCAGATATTTAAAGATATGTTACGGGCTTTGTTTTAGAGTTTGGAGGTTAGTGGGACAAGTTCTTGCCTTTGGCGAAGTTTGCGTACAATAACAGCTACCATTCTAGCATCTATATGGCCCCATTTGAGGACTTATATGGTAGGTGTTATCGCACTTTGGTTGGTTTGAGTCTACAGAGCCTAGACTTCATGATACAAACATTATTCAGGAGCCTTGGGAGAAGGTGACGGTGATTCAGGACAGACTTCGGACAACCCAAAGTAGGCACAAGAGTTATGATGATTGAAGGTGACAACCTTTGAAGTTTTCAGTTGGTGATAGAGTTTCCCTCTATGTGTCACCCATGAAAGGTTTGATGAGATTTGAGAGGTGAGAAAAACCTTAGCCCAGGTATATTGGGCCTTTTGAGATCCTATGGACAGATGGAGAGGTTGCTTATAAGTTAGCTTTGCCTCTGATGTTCTCAGCTATCCACCTAGTCTTTCATGTTTTGATCTTTTTCCAATATGTTCCTAATGAGTCACATGTGCTTCAGTATGATGCAGTATAGTAAGATGATCATTTGACTTTCGCAGAAGAGCTAGTTGCCATACTTGCCAGAGATGTGTGGCGGTTGTGCTCGAGAGTCATTCTTGTTAAGGTCCGTTAGAGGCAATGTTCGATTGAAGAGGCTACCTAGGAGACGGGAGCATGATATGCAGGAGCAATTTCCTAGCTTGTTTGAGCCTTCAAGTACTTCTTGACTCTTACTTTCACGAATGAAGTCCTTTTTAGAAATGGATGTTGTAATGACCTTCAGGTCATTTCTGTGTTTATGCCTCATGTTCTGTCACGACCCAGGAGCACCCCCTAGACGTAACACGGCGTATTTGACCCCGAAGGGGTCTTATACAAGTCTCTAGTATTATCATAACATAAGACATAGAAATAATGCGGAAAAATTTAGAACTTTTACAATAGAAGTCAAACTTCATTTTTTCATAAAGAAAAATCATAGGAATCTAGACTCTGTCCCATACACCATCTAAAACATAGGAATACAAAGTTTGGGACTTAGCCCCTTTGCATCGATAAGAGTCTCAACATGAGAAGTACAATAGAAACTAAGAAATGGATAATCTATCCTCAAACTTAAGGACTCACCACAACTTGGAAATAGGCAATCCAAGTCTTCTTCAATAAAGGAGAGTGTATATCACCTAGCCGGAACCTATACTTATCAAAATGTAGAAGAAGAAGGGGTTAGCACAAATATGTACTAAGTACGGAAACATGCATAAAATTCTTTAAATATGATAAAAAGGACATTTTAGTTAAAAAGTATGCCTTTGTCAAGTTTAGAACCAACATGCATTTACAATGTACAACACAAGCCATAATCACATTTATACTCATTACATGGTAATATCAACACCTTAGCAACCCCTAAGAAACACTTGTGAATTGTATGGTTGGCATCCCATAATACCAACCCTCCTAAGCACCCCCCTTGAAGCTACCTTGGTCATGCATATCATCTTTAGACCTCATTATAATCATTAGTCACAACTAAGGAAATAAGCATGTACATCACTTGAATATAAGGAAAGTCATTCATAACAATTATCCATTCAACACACATGCATACATTTGTATCTCATCATAATCTAAAGGAACCATCCCGTAACATCCTACTAAGTCTACTTGTGCAATGTGGAAGTGAAGTCCCAAACCCCCAGTCCTACTAAGTAAACTCACCAAGAAGTCATAGTATAGTCAATGTCTCATTCATTATCTTTATTATATAGGGAAAAGTAGCCATAACCAATATAGACATGTGAGCTACATGGAATTCGGTGTTGTGTAACCCTACACCGAAAGAAGGTGTCCTACTTGCCTAAGGTAGAACTAAATGTATAGCTATAAGATGGATACACTAGCTAAGTCCTATGTTGGCACATAGTTATGGGATAGGGAGATTGCTTCTAGAAACCCGCTCTATTGCATTGGCGGAGGGGCTCCCATCTCATGAATTCACTTTAGATGACCCACCCTATTGCATCGGCGGAAGGGCGTTTACCTCATTTTCCATATCCACGCGGTGCTAAGAATTAATTCCCAAATTATGCATAATTAAATCTTGAATTGCATTAGATGTGTGAAGGAATGGTCTATCCTTCATTCAATACAATTCATCAAAATAGCTCATAGATTCATTAAAGGTGAGAATGTACTTTCAACCTTTGAATCAACATTAGTGTGTGAGTAGAACTTTCACATTACATTCATAGTGTTTTCATGAGAATAGACTTTCAATAAACACAATAACATCATCATCATCCTAGACCATTCATACATCATCAAGTGTAAGGGTAAGGGAAGAAAAACCTTTAAAAATTCCATACTTTACACATTAGTCATAGGAGATTTACTTTCTAAGTGAATCAATAGTTTATACACAACTTTCACCAATAAGTACAAACCCTAGCAATTTACCCCTTTCAAGGTCATGAATCATGTCTCAAAATTACACCGAAAGATACTACAATAGGCATGAATAAAACAAGATTCAATAACTATATTAACATAGATACAATTCATAGTAATCATCTTGCATCAATACACCCATCATAATTCATGAAATTGGGGTCATGGGGGTGTTCATGGGTTCATGGGGAATTTTACAATGAAAATAACCATTAAACATCAAACCATCCATAATATAATGCAATCAACATAATAAAATCGTTTTTAGGAAGAACCCATGGTTAGAATGAAAACCATAGTTTTTGAACAAGTTACCAATTTCGAAATTAGAGTTTGAAGGGCTTCATGGAGAAAAGTGTTTCGTGAATCAAGGTTCACATACCTTAATTGATGTTTTCCCACGAAATTGGAGTAAAAATCTTGGAGCTTGAACCCTAATCTTGACCTTCTTCTTTGTTCTTCAATGGAGTCTAGAGAGAGAATATCTTTGGAAGGGAAATTGGTTGAGTTTTTGAGTTTGAGTTATGAGAGTTAAAAGGGTTGTTTAATAGTTAAAAATACTTTAATATACTTAAAATAACTAATAATATCTGTCCCTACTACTTAATTAATTTAATTTGTAATTTATGAAAACACATTCCCTTTGGCCGAACCCCAAACCAACTTTTGCAGGTTGGGATCCATGGAACCCATCCACGGATCATGGATGGGACTGATACTTATTGTGACCAACGACACTAACCTATGGTACAAGTGTCTACAATCGTCGCTAATATAGTAACTGAACTAAAGGTTGGGGTCGTGTCCAAAGGAAATTGTTTTTGAGAATTAATGGAAAAATAAAATTTAGTTCTAATTAGTCGTAGCTAAAGACATTAACGAGTAAAAACATGGTAAATTAAAGGGGGTGACACAAAAGTGTCAAATATCGATTTGGGGGTTTTCTCACAAGTAGTAAAACAACAAAAATAACGAGAAAATCTAGTATGGGGAAAAGTTATTGGGGTGTGACCGCAATACAAGTTGAGCTAAATCGTTGGGTAAATGCTTTCGATGGGAAATTTGCAAGATAATAGTGACTAGGCTAAGCTTTAGATGGAAATAAGTTCTCTCACGGGCAACTTAACACGTTTCAAATGCGTTCCTCTCAGACACCCATTTGCCGCATGAAGGCCAGCCTACGCCTTACCCCACTCACTATCTCGAGCTGAGTGTTAGGATATGGGACTAGGGTTCACCCTCTCAGGCTGAACCACATGTCGACCCACTCCTTAGGCCATCAGTCTAGTGGTCTTGGTTTCGCGACCTCCTTCTCGGGCAAGCCGAAAACACATGGGTGGTTTTGTATTTGCAACTACAAACCCATTAAATTAAACCACAACCACTAGGTGAAATCACCATTAAAATACATCTAACATATCAGCAAGCAAGACCCAACAACAATATCAACACATATTTGCTAAATCATACCCCAAAAATGGGGGGTTTTAGCCACACATAAAGAAATAACAAAATACAACTAAAATGATACTAAAATCAAATTGGTATAAGAAATTAAACCTTGATTTAAGCAAAGGAAGAAGAATGGAGAAGACCCACTTTCAACTTAGGGGAGATGAAATCCTTCTTTCTTCAAGTCTCCCACAAAACCCTCTCCAAACTTGAGAGAAAAATATCCTAAAAAGTACTATTCTATTCTAAAAATTATAATAATGATTCGGACTCTCACACACATACCAAATTAATAAAGAGTTTAGTATTTATAGCCATCAGAAATTAGTGTTGGCGGATAGCTCAGCGAAGTTAGTCGAGTTCGCCG
This sequence comes from Solanum verrucosum, assembly GCF_900185275.1. Lineage (NCBI taxonomy): Eukaryota > Viridiplantae > Streptophyta > Magnoliopsida > Solanales > Solanaceae > Solanum > Solanum verrucosum. The sequence continues at coordinate 469,393 of NW_026020416.1, forward strand.
AATGACTCGGCGACTCTCCATTCTTTCGTCTCATCGTTGGTTCGTCATTGCCTTCAGCATCTTCACGTTCTGGACCATTGGGTGGTATAGTACTGCTTCGCGGAACTTTTTGGCGAAGTACCGACTGCTCCTTTCATCGCCTTTCTGATCTTCTTCCTTCAGGGCTTTGCGTACTGGAACAAAGGGCAGAATTTGTCCCTTTGGCGACTCGCCAAGTGTGATTGGTGGAGCTCAGGTTTCAGCTTCTTCGTTCTTTTCAGCCCTTTTTGTTCCTTTTTGCGCCTAAGCGTCCATGCTTTCGCTAAAACTTCAAATACCTTAAACTTAAGAGTTTTCATCAGATATTGAGATAAAATAAGCATTTGAGGACACTATTTCTATCAAAATAAAGGCCAAAATGAGTCCAATTTGTGGACTCATCAACACTCTCAACTTAAACTTTTGCTTGTCCTCAAGCAAACTTAAGTTCAGCCGTTCAAAAAGGGTGTCTCAAACAGTGCTACACAAGACTCAATTTACTTATGAAAGGATCAATTGTGTACTTAAAGATTCAAGTTGTGACACACCATTACCAAAGATTCTCATGCTCGCAATACTTGCTACTTGTGCAAGTTCAATCTCAACAAAAAGTAACCCAATGCCCTCACATAAAGAATGATTCCATTTACACACAGAGGTTAATCAATTCAAGATCAGGAATCAGATGCAGTGCTCACACTAAAAAATGAGGAACACAATGCATCTTTTCACCCATAGGTTTGCCCTTATTTTCGAATCGACTTTCGATTAAACTTACTCAAGATCAAAAAGGTCTTTCTAAGGCTTGTAATGGGGATGAGTGCAAAGGTATGGTCATTTAAGCTCAGTGACTTCTTCCTCGTGAGATGTGGTATTCTAAAGGCATTCCCTTCTTCTCCTTTATCAATTCTTTTTCTAGTGCTTCTAAGTCATCTTTTTATTCACCTTCATGGATTGCTTGGAAACCCGATTTCCTTCGTACTTTATTCCACTTTTTTCATTGAAGGGTTTCCATCGTTCTGCAACACCATGGATTAAGGGGGACTTTTCTTGCACTTCTTGACTTCTCATTTTCCTTTTCACCACACCCCCAATAGGCTTTTGGCCTAAGTTGGCTATTTGCTAAACCACAAATCAAGAGAATTATAGGTAGTGGTTCAAGTAAGGTCTAGGCTTCAACAATGTTCTTCCAAAGAAAGGTAAGGCTCAAAGGGTGTTCAAAAGAGTTTCACACACTCACGGGTAGACCACAAAAGAGGTATATATTAAATTTGGCTCACACTCTTTAAAGTTGTCTAAGATCATTTCAAGAGGACACCTTTCTAAATCAATCAGACTAATAGGGAAAATTCTAGGTTTATTCATACATGGTTCAAAGCAAGCTAATCACACAAGGCATCGACACTTATGTCAAACAAGACTACACACTTTCGCTAGTGTGTAACAGTCATTACAAGAAAATCAATCCGATAAATGACTAATCACAACGAGATGCAAAGAGTTCACATATTGTATATGCAACTTCATTTGACCTCATTGTAGGCATACATTCATGTTCGTTCAATTGCGAGCATTATTCAAGTCATCGGTATTGATCAAAACTGAGACTCAAATTCTTGCAAAAGAACAACCACATTCAACTCATGAGGGGTGGCAAAAATGTGGGAAAAATTCAAAATTTTTCTGAAGGGTCAAAATCATTTGCAATTAAAAACTAAAGGGAGCCATGAGCTCAAACATCCACAGAAGAGCAGTGTTGACAACATTTAAAAACAGATCAACCCAAATGTACATCAAAACACAAGTATCCAAAACAAGAAAAACAAGGTGGGCCTCACCCCACCACAAATAAGAGCATTTGTCCTCAAATGCAAATAATGACAGTATCCAGAGTTGAAGAAAGATAAGACATAGAAAGGGGTAAAGAAGGGTCATGCCTATGCAGTCTCTCTATTTTTCATGGCATCAGTGCCCGATGCATCTCTCTGAAGTAAAACAATGGTCCCCGGAGTATTGTTGTTTTGGTTCTCATTGTTTGCCTTTGCCTTGGCCTCTGCAGCAAGATTAGCTGCAATCATTTGTCTATCTCATGAGCTACTCCAAAGGCCCGTATTGCACTAACTAAACCTCGAGCCCGTGGAGGTACATTAGGGTCGATGGGAATTCATCTTTTTGCCTTGGCTTCCTTTGTATATTTCCTTTGTCTGGCTAGCTCTAGTCTTTTTTCATCTTTTTTAAACTCTCGTGCTCTTATGTACCTGGGTGGATCATTTCTCCCTGCGACTTTTGGCCTAGCCAATTCTGCAAAGACTTTGAGGATAAGTTAGATAGCAATTCAAAATAGGAGAAAAAAGGTGTTTCTGGGTGTGGAATCGCTTAGCCAAGCTAGTTGACGAAGTGCTTATCCTGTTATGCCAATCGTTGAAAATTATGTACAACTTATACAAAGGCGCAGACAAAGGGCGAACAAGGGATCTTTCGGTGAGTCGTCGGGTGCATTTGGCGAATTAAACTAATCGTCGAAAGTCACAGATCAATCAATACATAAAGTATTTAGTTAAAGGCGAAATGGGGACGTTAGGCCAACCATCGAGCAGCTCGGCGTATTTTGTTCATCTCGCTGATCAGCTCAACGTGTCTATTTTCAACCCGGCCTTTCAAATTACACCCCGCAACCCCAGATAATGCAACTTAAGCTTATATAACTGAGTTTCAACAAAGACCCATAGAAATTTTTATTCCCACCGCGTAACAATTCAACTCCTAGCGTAGCTAAATGGGAATCCCTCAAATTATGCAGAAAATACCATGTCATAGTTGATAATATATGTAATCCCAGTAACTTAGAGACTCAGCAGAGATTTTATACTATCAATGATTATGTAAGTGGGTACAAGTTTTGATAAAATAACTGAGGGGTTCGAGTACCAACCTTTGGTGCCGATTTAGATAGTACTGACGTGCTAGGCGGCAATGCGATCCAAATCCAAGCACAATCCGACACTTACAATACTCTAAAAATGAACGAAATAAAAGGCTAGAGTGCGGGTGTGAGTTTGATAGGACGAAGCCGGGAGAGAAAGTGAATGAAATAGAACTTTTAAACCTGTGACTTGCAAAAACCGTCCAGTTCCTGCTCATTTGGCGAAGTTAGTCAAGTTCACCCATTCACTTGGCAACGCGCCAAGTATCTAGTTTTTTCGCCAATTGTAACAGGCTTTGCAGCTCATGCGAGGATTCCAGTCGATAGTTTGCATCGAGATCGCCGACATGGTCGGCGATGCGCCACTAGTTTTCTTCAGACCATCGAGTTTTATAGAATCCAAGCTGACAATGCCTTCAGTCAGACGGTGGAAAAAATCGTGTTCGCCGATCTTGTCGGCGATCAGCCAACTGGACCTGCAGCTTGCCTCCATATGCTATTTCAATCACCTCCCTTATTTTAACATGTAAAATCAACACACCATTATTCTACTAGTAACTAGGAAATTCTAAAATGGTTTTGGGTCGCCTCCCAAACAGCGCCTTAGTTAACATCGTGGCACGATGCAAGTCCACCTTCAGACCTCACTCTTGGGGTTAGCCATAGTGTCACTAGGCAAACCCCATTGTTGTCTCGTATTGAGATAAGATGAGATATGATTCATTTAGGTTTCTAACTGCTTGATCGAAACTGAATGAGAGGTGACAATCTGGCTGAGGATCGACACGTCTTCGTTCATGCGGTGACCAACTCCTCCCACGAAGTGATCGAGTTACATGGCAACTCAGCTAGCCACTTGCACGCTTCCCCCATCAATGAGAAAGGTAATAGTCTTAATCGAACTGATTCCTTAGAGATGTTCTTGAACGAGAAAGGTCCACACACATCTACGAAGTTTCGAAGATGCTCATGTGGGTCATCATAAGCCAATCCATTGAAAAGTCCTTTTAGTTGCAAAATGGTGCTTGTGATGTGCAACATCGCATTTCCCTCTGCTGGAGGTAGACGAATGGCTCCAACACCTCCCATGAGATATGGATCATTGATGTTAGGCTCTTGGACATCGTTGAGGTTGCCAATGTCGTCTTAATGGCCCACTTGGCTCCCGTTGCTACCGTTAACACTCATGCTTTCTGAAATGTTTACACAATCAATAGAACAAAACTAAAAATTAAATTAGTGAACTACCACTAATATTAAACTAAAAAATTCTCAAACAACACTACTCCCGGTAGCGGCGGCATTTTGATTCTTATCGTGACCAACGACACTAACCTACGATACAAATGTCTACGATCGTCGATAATATAGTAACCCAACTAAAGGTTGGGGTCGTGTCCCAAGGGAGTGGTTTTTGAGAATTAATAGAAAATAAAATTTAGTTCTAATTAGTCGTAGCTAAAGCCTTTAACGAGTAAAATCATGGTAAATTAAAGGGGATGACATAAAAGTGTCAAATATCTATTTGGGGGTTTTCTCACAAGTAGTAAAACAACAAAAATAACAAGAAAATCAAGTATGGCGAAAAGTTCTTAGGGTGTGACCGCAATACAAGTTGAGATAAATCGTTGGGTTCATGCTTTCGATGGGAAATTTTCAAGATAATACTGACTAGGCTAAGCTTTAGATGGCAATAAGTTCCCTCTTGGGCAACTTACCGACTTTCAAATGCGTTCCTCTCGGACACCCATTTGCCGCATGAAGGCCAGCCTATGCCATACCGCACTCAGTCTCTCGAGCTGAGTGTTAGGATATGGGACTAGGGTTCACCCTCTCAGGCTGAACCACATGTCGACCCACTCCTTAGGCCATCAGTCTAGTGGTCTTGGTTTCGCGACCTCCTTCTCGGGCAAGCCGAAAACACATGGGTGGTTTTGTATTTGCAACTACAAACCCATTAAATTAAACCACAACCACTAGGTGAAATCACCATTAAAATACATCTAACCTATCAGCAAGCAAGACCCAACAACAATATCAACACATATTTGCTAAATCACACCCCAAAAATGGGGGTTTTTAGCCACACATCAAGAAATAACAAAATACACATAAAATGATACTAAAATCAAATTGGTATAAGAAATTAAACCTTGATTTAAGCAAAGGAAAAAGAATGGAGAAGACCCACTTCCAACTTGGGGGAGATGAAATCCTTCTTTCTTCAAGTCTCCCACAAAACCCTCTCCAAACTTAAGAGAAAAATGTCCTAAAAAGTACTATTCTATTCTGAAAATTATAATAATGATTCGGACTCTCACACACATACCAAATTAATAAAGAGTTTAGTATTTATAGCCATCAGAAATTAGTGTTGACGAATAGCTCGGCGAAGTTAGTCTAGTTCACCGAATGACTCGGTGACTCTCCCTTTTTCTGTCTCATCGTTGTTTCATGCTTGCTTTCAGCATCTTTACGTTTTGGACCATTGGGTGTATTGTACTGCTTCGTGGAATTTTTTGGCGAAGCGTCGACTGCTCCTTTCATCGCCTTTTAGATCCTCTTCCTTCAGGGCTTCGCATATTGGAACAAAGGGCGGGATCTGTCTCTTTGGCGACTCGCCAAGTGTGCTTGGCAGAGCTCAAGTTGCAGCTTCTTCATTCTTTTCAGCCTTTTTTGGGCCTAAGTGTCCATGCTTTCGCTAAAACTTCAAATACCTGAAACTTAAGAGTTTTCATCAGATATTGAGATAAAATAAGCATTTGAAAACACTATTTCTATCAAAATAAAGCCCAAAATGAGTCTGATTTGTAGACACATCAGGGACCACGACACGTCCTGCATGGGCGTGGTTTGGGTCAGAGATGTTGAATTGGGGGACAAGCCTGGGGAGACTAAGTCTCAAACAACGACTCCCAACTACAGAGTGTGGTTCCACCCACGACTTGTGGGTGCCCAAACGTGGTTCAATTTATTTTTTTAACAGCTTTTGGACCTTCCCTTGGGTCCTCCACATGGATTCTTGGGGGGTCCTAGAGGTTCGTGCCTTAACGTTTAGGCACTCTAACCCTAGTACTACATTAGGGAAGTTATTTTAGGACTTTAACCTTACGTTTCAACTTCACTAGGCTACTTTAGGTCATTACATTTTTGGGGTGTTACGTGTTCGTTGGTTAAATCTTTTCTATAGCGACCCCAAGACATTTATGACTTGTTGGGACAGACAGTTCAGTACCTAATCATTAGTTAGTTTTTAAGTGAGTTTTAGTGATTTGGGAGCTTTTAAACCTTGAACGGTCATTTTTTATCTGAAATTTAGGAAGATAACCTCAGAATCCAATTTAGACGATTCCATTAGCTCTAGAATGGTTTGAAGCATAGTCGCATAACTCCTGAGGCTTTGCAGTGCGAGTATGTGCGATTAGGTTTTTTATCTTTCAAGTTGAAGCATAAATCTTACTTTAGTCAACATTCTGAGTAAACAGCTCGCATGAAAATTCCATCAGCATGGCTAGCTCTGGAAGGTTGAGTTTGGTTTAGAAAAACCATTCGTTTATATCTAGAGGCTTCCAGGCTAATTTTGAGGCCCTTTTGTGGATTTTGTCTTTAAATGAAAAACTGTTGTGGCACCCACGTTTCATTGAGACGACCTCAGATGAAAATTTTGATGGTTTTGTTGAGTTCAGAATACTATCTTCAATGGATTTGCATGCACGGGTTCTCAATGAGTCTGGGACACCCCGTCAAAGTTTTGGAGCCTTAGCACTTCTGTTGTCATCTGAGGTGTGCCCGCGTTTGCAGATGCAAAGTGGCCAGGAGGAGATTTCACAGATAGCAGCTGCCAGGCCCGTTCGTGTAGTTGCACCGTGTATGCGTCGTTCAGCCGTCTGGCCTATTTAATGCTAGTCGCGAGCCAGCCTTGGCTCATTTAGTAATTTTGCGATTTCTCCTCTGTCTAAAATCCAATTTTGGTGATTTGAAGTCTCACACGGTCGTAATTATCAGGGATATATGGGGAGTGATTGGAATATGTCAGTGACACTCCTTCAACGTAAATTTTGTCGGTAAGTTGTTGCCCCTTCTCTTTGATTTCAATTTTTGTTGTGTTGTTGTGTTAGCTAATTTTCGGGCCTCGAATTGTGTTATGTGACATAAGTTCAAGGCATAGCTTAGAACATTTTAAGGAGTCAATTCTGGAATTTTCGGCATGTATCTCATAATTTTTGTTTGACTCTAAAATTGGTTTGTCTCCATTTTGGGTGATTTTAGTGTCTTTACGACCATATTGACGTTTTAATCCTACTTTTGATAGAGTGCCAGTGTTCACATGCTATTTAAGTAGGAAACACTCTAGTTTTGTGATTTGGAGCGCTCGCGGTCAGCCTACAGAAAGGCTATGGCTTCCATTCTATCTAGATTAAGCATGAATGTATAAATTCATGATGATGAGTGTGAATTGGGGGTGGGTACCTAGTTATTCTTTCTTTTCTTGCTAGAGACCATGATTTAGGACTGATTACCACTATTTCCGGGGTAGTACCATGCTAGTAGAGGGTTGTATGTGTGTTGTAGCATGCTACATGATTTACTTGGTTGATTACTTGTTTTGGAGCATGTTTTGGCCTTAGTGTAGGACAAACTAATATTGCCTTAAACCCATGCACCTTGTGACTATCGTATATCTCGGACATCGCTTTGGATGGATTAGGTCCTTATAGACAGGAATAGCAGACTTCGATCTGATATATAAGTCTTAGCATAGGCATTTGCGCTATTTGTTAGCCTTTCTATCTCCTCTCCCTATTTCTCCGACTCAATGCATTACTAGAGATTGTGTGCTTTCTCAGGATTGGAGTGCTTCCGGCTTAGAGCCTTTTCTGATATCGTTAAGAGTGGACGTTGATTCACGATGGCTTGGAGCATGTTGGTTCCAATTACACACGCAAGTGTACGCAGTCGCACAAGTAATATAATGGCTTTAAAAGAACCGGATTATCGAATCCAAAGGACTTGTCGATTAACTATTTTACTAAAATATACTAGTCTAATTATTTATTCAAGCGTGTCAAAAGAGTTTAATTTTTATTTGTAAACAAAAGAATGTAAGAATGAAATAATAAAATTACTTACAATGGTTGGAAAAATTCGAGGGTTGTAGCATGCTTAAGGTTTCATGTATCACATCTTATATAATGAATTAACTACGGTTATCAAATTACTGATTTACAGGGTTGATTTTATGATCATGATCTCCCAACCTCTAATCGCGCACTCCAATTGATTGTATAACTACATCATTGAGCGGGGATAGACAGACTCAATTAGCAAGCATTCATATTTCATCTTGTTTAGTAACCAAACACGGTGTTCGTCCGAGTGTCAATCTTGAACTCGAATCTAAACAAGTGATACACAAGAGAGATCGCGCTCTTTATATTCTTTGATGTATCTACCTCTTCGTCTCCCGAGTCCAAGAATAGACAATATATTTATTTCTATGGTGATCAAGCATCAAATAATAAAACAAGAATACAAAAGTAATTTAAGCGATAACCAACAATAATTCAAAACAATCTATGTTCAACAATTACCCATAGTTGTAACCCTGGAACAAGAGTCTTTAGCTACTAATGTCTTAGAAAAGAACAAGAACAAAAGAACTCTAAAAAATATTGACTTGTCATGCCCCGAGAGCACCCCTTAGACGTGACCGGCGTACTCGACCCCGAAGGGGTCTTATACAAGCCTCATAGCATTCATTCATCGCATAGGTAATAGAAATAGTACAGAATTTAAAACTTTTTTTATTCAAAAACCACACAATCTATTATTCAAGAACATTTAAACGCAAAAGGAAGTCTATAACTCACATGGCCATCTTAGACACAATTTTAAACAAGAATAGGAACACGGCCCTTTACAATCGAAGTCTTAACAAAGTCTTAAAACATGAAAGAACTAGAAACATAAGAAGTCCTTGTCCTCAATCTATGAGGACATACCCAAAATATCTTGGAGAACTCTATTCCAAGCTTGACTAGGAAGGATCAAATTGAGTGTCAATCCCTACACTTCATAAGAGTAAAGAAAATATGGGTTAGCACATAAAGTACTAAGTATGATAGCTATGCAAAAACATGCTAAAAACAGACATATTTGTTTGAAAGTCATGATATATGACATTTTTAGTAAAACTTCATGAACCTTGATAGAAGAAACATAATATAAGTCACAACCAACATACAAGTCACATTTTCACATTTGAACAAAATCACATATAAACCTTTACCTTTACCTTGAACCTCCACCTCAAGTAACCCTCAAGTTATACCTTGTGCAATGCATGGATAGAGTCCAATACCACCACTCACACTAAGGTACCACATTAAGGTCAACAAAAGTGAATTTACCATTCATCCTTTCCACCTTTACACAATAAAGCATATAAGAGACATAAACATTACATGATTCACATCATCACATTAAGACCAAACCTAAGACAACTCTAAGTCATACTAGTGCAATGAGCAAGTAGCATCCCATACTACTACTCACACTAAGTACTTATTTGAAGTCACCCTACACAAGGCACATTCATATACAACAATCATGACAAGGAAGTAACTCATAATTCAATCCAAGTATAGCATGCATCTTTACATCTAAGCATGTTAGCATTTTAAGTCAAACGTCTTCATTAACCTCATTTAGGACACATTCATTTATTCGTCATTAAGACTTAGAGAACTCACTATAGCCCTCTTAAAGCCTACTCGTGCCATGTATGGATAGCATCCCATAATACTACCCACACTTCATAGAACCTCTCAATAAATTATAATGCACATCTCATATGATAGGAATAAGCATTTAACTGACATAGACCATGAGAGCTAAATCATGGAATCCAGCATCATGAAACCCTACACCGTAAAGATGTGGTCTTCTTGCCTAAGGAAAACAAATAACCTAGCTTACAGGGATCCACTAGCTAGACCTATGTGGGCACATAGTTTATGGGATAGGAAGATGTTCATAGGAACCTTAGCCTAACATTGGGAGAGTTTTCGTCTTACCATATCCACTCGGTGCTTAGCCTACATTCTCGTAGATCATTTCATTCACATTACTTTAGTGTACTAGGGAAGAATGTCATTGGCCTAACGACCCAAGATACGTTATTACACAAGGAAGGAATGCTATAAGCCTATCGATCAATTGTACATTCAAGGATAGCTCTAGAGTCATCACGAAAGGAATGCATTAAGCCTGTCAATTCATGGTTCATCATTACATTCTTATATTCTTGAAATTAATGCCATAAGGCTACCATTTCATGGTACATTGACTCATTAAGAAAGGAATGTCATTAGCCTATCGATTCTAAAGTCTTCATTACATTAGATCATTAATGAAAGGAATGCCCTAAGCCTGTCGATTCATATCCATTAAGTCAAGACACATTCATTAGTCATATATGAAAGGAATGCCATAGCCTATCGATTCATATTCATTAAGTCAAGACACATTCATTATACAAGAAAAGGGTTCATAGGCCTACCAATTCTAGATTCAACATTCACGTTACTTTCTTTATCATTCATGAGTGTCAATTGAGAATATACTATCACCAACAACATACTTACATTCTATACATGATCATCATTCTATCATTGAAATCACATGCATATTCTTCACATTATACATAGTAAGTAAACACCTCCACCTTTCAAATGGCTCAATATCTCTAGCATAATTCTACTTCAACAAGCAATTAGGTCAAACTTTCCCTTTCAAGGTTGTGATCACAAATCCTCAATTCACCATAATTAGGCATAGATGATGATACAATTCAATAACCCAAAGCAATTTAGACAAGTTCAACTCATAAGCTTTCATAATCACCAAACCCAATTCATAAAGCACAATTTAGAAATTGGGATAAATCATGGGTTCATAGAGTATTTGCATTATAAATCATCAATTACACATCAACACAATCAAAATAAGTCATTAGAAACCATTTGAAAATGTTTGATAGAAGAACCCATGAGATTGAGTAAAACCCTAGATTTTTCATTTTTTTAAATCAGCTTTGAATTGGCTCCTTGAATAAAAAGTTAGACAAGAATCAAGACTACCATACCTTGCTATTGATTCCCCACGAAAATTGAAGAAGAAACACCTTGAAATCCCCAACCCTAGCTTGAATTTGACCTTGATCTCCAATGGAATTTCTAGAGAGGACTTCTTTTTTGGGAAGGAAGGGTTTTGATTTTGAAGACTTGAAATAATGAGTTCTAATAATGTTTTAATAGTTTTAAAATATCCTAATATACTTAAAATAACCGTTCAAAGACTTATTAGGACTTGGGGTGAATTTACCAATTCACCCTTCACTTGGTCGTATCACTTGACAACACACAAGTGCCATCCACGAGACCTAGACTCACGGACCGTGAGTCTATTCACAGACCATATTGTTGGTCTGTGGTCTGGGTTAGAGAGGTGAATTTAGGGGCCACGACCTACGAAGTCCATCCACGAGGCGTGGATTGACCTACGGGGCGTGGACCCCTTCTGTAGGTCACCCCATTTTTGACAAGTTCATTATTTGGGGCAACCTTCGGGGTTAAACTTAGGGTCCTTCTCAAGAACCCCTAGGGTGGTCCATGGGGAGTCGTACCTTGACATTTATCCCCTAAACCCCTTAACCATGACTTGGGACAACATAGAGCACCATCAAACCTCACACCAAACTCTAACACACACACGTTAGGCCCTAGTTTTACTAGTTTATTTTTAGGGTCGTTGCATTATCCACCACTTAGGAACATTCGTCCTTGAATGACACTTTAAACACATTAAGGGGTAACGACTCAAGACTAGCAACCTACAATCATGCATGCAACATCAATATAAATGCATAAACATAGGAGGAAACATCAACTGCACATCAAAGAGGCTCAATGCAAACAAGAAGGTAGGAACTACCTCTACAAACTCATTATGCACCAAAACATCTCATTTCTCATTTTATTGGAGGAACTTCCTTCTCCAAATGACATCATGCTCATCACAACATCATTAGGCACATTTATGCAATTTACTCAAAAAAACACATTTAGGCATGTTCAACAATCAACCTCATGAAGCATATAGACAACTCATACTAAATGCAAATCAACATGAGGAACAATATTTATGAAAACTCATATTTTTTCTTATTTAGACAAGAATTCAAATAGAACATGCATATCATAAGGAGACCATGGAAACTCAAAGTCACACACGACTCCAAAACATGAAACAAGCTACAAGGAACTCTTGGTCTCAAGCTTTGATAGGAATAGAAGGAAAGAGAAAAGGATATCAAACTCTCAACCACCTTACTATTCAACATACTATCCCCCACTTAGGAGAAAACCCAACTAAGGCCAACATGAAAACAACATAGGAACCTCGACAAGACATTCACAATCAAAAAGGAACTATCACATACCGGTACCTTCATCTGGATTAGCTCATTTGCCCTCTTTGGCTTGAAGTGAATAGAAACGGTTCTTCTTTGGAGCATTAGGATATGGGCCAACATAAGAAGTTTGTTTGGCCTCCCTTCCTCTAGCCGTAAGAGTAGGACAATTTCTCACTTGGTGATCATGCTTTCCACAACCATAGCACCCACTAGTACCGGCTAGGCACTTCTCATGATGTCTCTTCCAACAAATGGTACAAAGAGGTTTAGAAAATGGAGGTCCACTACCTTTCTCCTCATTAACCTTAGGAGCACTAGAAGAATTTTGATTTGGAGCTCTCTTCTTGAACCTAGGTTGACCTTGCTCATCGGATCTACCCCTCTTCAACTCCCTATTCTTCCTCTTAAGCTTGGACTCCTCAATAGATTGAGCATACACCATAAGCCTAGAAATATCCATATCATTATGGAGCATCGCCGTACAACACTCTTCCTCAACTAGGTCGGATATACTCGTCACATACGTACTCATCTCATCCCTAGGGTTAGACACCAAGGATGGAGCATACTTAGACAAGAGAGTAAATTTCAAGGAGTACTCTTCCACACTCATGTTACCTTGCTTAAGATTGATAAACTCTTCAACCTTACACTCCCTCTTTCTCACGGGGAAAGTATCTACCAAGGAATGCTCCCTTAAACTCCTCACATTCTATACGACCCGCTTCTAAAGGCCTGTTAATATTCCATTGAGTGAACCACACTTGGACCACATCTTTCAATTGATAGGAAGTCAACTCTACTTTCTCCCTAGAAGATACCCCCATAGCATTAACTATCTTATATACCTCATCTAAAAACTCTTGGGGATCCTCCCCCACTTTAGAACCAAGAAATATAGGAGGATTCATCCTAGGCCCCTCATCTCTATTCACTTGAGCCGTCATTGCTTGGGCTAAGGTTAGAAAAGCCGACCTAATCTCCTCATTAGTCATGGTCGGGGATCCACCAGAACTTCATTCTCTTGAGGTACTTGGTCACCTTGAGGAACTTGGTCACCTTGGAGAGGATCTCTCTCATTCACAATCTCCTCTTCCACTCTCTTTGTGGTAGTCCTTCTTGTATTCATATCCTATAAACACAAGAGAAGGATTAGGAAAAGGACACTTATAGAGCTAAACTCTAAGGCACGACTTCAAGAATATGAAAGAAGTGTAACTTTCAATCGTCCTATAGCCTCTCGCTTATAGATGTGTCATGACTCACACCGATGAACAAGACTCTACTAGACATGACTTGTTAGACATCAACCTAAAAACCATTCCCAAAACCTTGTGCTCTGATACCATGTTTTTCGCGCCCCAAGAGCAATCCCTAGACGTGACCGGCGTACTCGACCCCGAAGGGGTCTTATACAAGCCTCATAGCATTCATTCATCGCATAGGTAATAGAAATAGTATGGAATTTAAAACTTTTTTTATTCAAAAACCATACAATGTATTATTCAAAAACATTTAAACACAAGCGAAAGTCTATATCTCACATGGCCATCTTAGACAAAATTTTAAACAAGAAAAGGAACACGACTCCTTACAATCGAAGTTTTAACAAAGTCTTAAAACATGAAAGAACTAGAAACATAAGAAGTCCTTGTCCTCGATCTATGAAGACATACCCAAAATGTCTTGGAGAACTCTATTCCAAGCTTGACTAGGAAAGATCAAATTGAGTGTCAATCCCTACACTTCATAAGAGTAAAGAAAATATGGGTTAGCACGTAAAGTACTAAGTATGATAGCCATGCAAAAACATGCTAAAAACGGACATCTTTGTTTGAAAGTCATGATATATGCCATTTTAGTAAAACTTCATGAATATTGACAAAATAGGCATAATATAAGTCACAACTAACATACAAGTCACATTTTCACATTTGAGCAAAATCACAAATAAACGTTTACCTTTACCTTGAACATCCACCTAAAGTAACCCTCAAGCTATACCTTGTGCAATGTATGGATATCCCATACCACCACCCACACTAAGGTACCACCTTAAGGTAAACAAAAGTGAACTTACCATTCATCATTTCCACCTTTACACAATAAAGCATATAAGAGATATAAACATTACATGAGTCAAACCATTACATTAAGACCAAACCAAAGACAACTCTAAGTCATACTTGTGCAATGTGCAAGTAGCATCCCATACTACTACTCACACTAAGTATCCTTTGAAGTCACCCTACACAAGGCACATTCATATACAACAATCATGACAAGGAAGTAACTCATAATACAATCCAAGTATAGCATGCATTTTTACATCTAAGCATGTTAGAATTTAAGTCAACCTTCTACATTAATCTCATTTAGGACACATTCATTCATTCGTCATTAAGACTTAGAGAACTCACTATATCCCTCTTAAATCCTACTCGTGCCATGTATGGATAGCATCCCATACTACTACCCACACTTCATAGAACCTCTCAATAAACTATAATGCACATCTCACATGATGGGAGTAAGCGTTTAATCGACATAGACCATGAGAGCTAAATCATGGAATCATGTGTCATGAAACCCCACACCGTAAAGATATGGTCTTCTTACCTAAGAAAAATCAATAACCTAGCTTACGTGGATCCACTAGCTAGACCTATGTGGAGCAGATAGTTTATGGGATAGGAAGATGTTCATTGGAACCCTAGCCTAACATTGGGAGAGTTTCCATCTTACCATATCCACTCGGTGCTTTGCCTACATTACTATAGATCATTTCATTCACATTACATTAGTGTACTAGGGAAGAATGACATTGGCCTATCGACCAAAGATACATCATTACACAAGGAAGGAATGTTATAAGCCTATTGATTCATGGTACATACAAGGATAGCTCTAGAGTCCTCATGAAAGGAATGCCTTAAGTCTATCAATTCATGGTTCCTCATTACATTCTTATACACATGAAAGGAATGCTATAAGCATATCGATTCATGGTATATTGACTCATTAAGAAAGGAATGTCATTAACCTATCGATTCTAAAGTCTTCATTACATTAGATCATTTATGAAAGGAATGCCCTAAGCCTATCAATTCATATCCATTAAGTCAAGACACATTCATTACACATATATGAAAGGAATGCCATAGCCTGTCGATTCATATTCATTAAGTCAAGACACATTCATTATACAAGAAAATGGTGCATAAGCCTACCAATTCTAGATTCAACAATCACATTACTTTCATTATCATTCATGAGTGTTAATTGAGAATATACTATCAACAACAACACACTTACATTCTATACATGATCATCATTCTATCATTGAAATCACATGCATATCATACATAGTAAGTAAACACCTCCACCTTTCAAGTAGATCAATATCTCTAGCATAATTCTACTTCAACAAGCAATTAGGTCAAACTTGCCCTTTCAAGGCTATGATCACAAATCCTAAATTCACCAACAATTCACCATAATTAGGCATAGATGATGATACAATTCAATAACCCAAAGCAATTTAGACAAGTTCAACTCATAAGCTTTCATAATCACTTAACCCAATTCATAAAGCACAATTTAGAAATTGAGAGAAATCATGGGTCCATAGAGTATTTGCATCATAAATCATCAATTAAACATCAACACAATCAAATTAAGTCATTAGAAACCATTTGAAAACGTTTAATGGAAGAACCCATGAGATTGAGTAAAACCCTAGATTTTTCATGTTTTGAAATCATCTTTGAATTGGCTCCTTGAATGAAAAGTTAGACAAGGATCAAGACTACCATACCTTGCTATTGATTCCCCACGAAAATTGAACAAGAAACACCTTGAAATCCCCAACCCTAGCTTGAACTTGACCTTGATCTCCAATGGAGTTTCTAGAGAGGACTTCTTTTTTGGGAGGGAAGGGTTTTGATTTTGAAGACTTGAAATAATGAGGTCTAATAATGTTTTAATAGTCTTAAAATCCTAATATACTTAAAATAACCATTCAAAGACTTATTAGGACTTGGTGTGAATTTTCCAATTCACCCTCACTTGGCCATATCACTTGACAGCACACAGGTGCCATCCACGAGACCTAGACTCACGGACCGTGAGTCTATTGACAGACCGTACTGTTGGTCTATGGTCTGGGTTAGAGAGGTGAATTTAGGGGCCAAGACCTATGGAGTCTATCCACAGGGCGTGGATGGACCTACGGGGCGTGGACCCCTTCTGTAGGTCACCCCATTTTTGACAAGTTCATCATTTGAGGCATCCTTGGGTGTTAAACTTAAGGTCCTCCTCAAGGACCCCTAGGGTGGTCTATGGGGAGTCGTACCTTGACGTTTAACCCCTTAACCATAACTCAGGACAACATAGAGCACTATCAAACCTCACACCAAACTCCAACACACACACATTAGGCTCTAGTTTCACTAGTTCATTTTATGGTCGTTATATGACTTTTCCCTACACAGTATATTATCCCTACTAATTATTCTCATGGGCTATTTATAAATGTAGAAAACCCTAAAATAATTGAGTTCAAAACAAATTAGGAACTCAAAACTAAAAGGAACTGGGTTTCCTCGTTGTACGCGTATGTCCAACTGCCTCAAATTATGGTGTGACCTACAATTTGTGCCACGTGGTAGCAATAATATTCTCCTTGAATTTTCAATTCTTGAAATGAAGTCTGCCGCTATATTTATGGTATATTATTATATTCAATTGGTAAAAGGTACAAGTACCCCCTTAGACTATGACCGAAATCCCAGCGACACATCTGAACTAAACTAAGGTCTTATTACCCCCTCACCCATTTTTTGTAATTTGTACACTTTTTTTGCTTACGTGGTATCCAAATATCTCCCACACGCCTCAACTGCATAGAGTCATGGAGTGTTCCACGTAAGCCAAAAGGTGTACAAAATTATATAAAAAATAAGTTCAGGGGGTAATAGGACCTTAGTTTAGTTACTGTCTGTCTTTAGGATTTCAGACATAGTATAGTGGGGTACTTGTGCCTTATCCCTATTCAATTTAATCCATTAGTTGTCTGCTTGACTTCCTTCTATAATCTTTCATCTTTAATTCATTTTAGCTCCAAACTTCTCCATCTTTACACCAATTTGCTCCTACAAATAAAATACATTGTTAAGCACAATTCATAAAATTCAAGCTCAAAAAGGACAAATACAAATAATAAACGTGAGGCAAATAATGATTAAGAATATATATTTTTGGCCTCACATCAACACCCCACACTTAAATGTTTGTTCGTCCTCAAGCAAACATTAAAGCTCATCTCAATAAATGATACTAGGAATGCCACCACTTTGGTTGATACAAACAATTAGGCCATATAGAAATTTCAAAACATCAAGTACAATTCCCGCTCATTATGTAAGACATCCAAATAAACAACGAACTTCTAACCTCCTCCCTTTAAGCAAGGACTTTGAACTCATTGAATTTAAGCAGGCTCACCTAGTCTCGTCAAAGAAAGTTAATAAAATCATCTATCCATTGTGGAACAAGCGTCCACACAAGAAGAAATAGTTCACACACTCAATTCAAAAGATTAAATATAAATTAAGGACTTCAATCAAAGAACAACTCTCACACTCAGAAATAAAAATCACATGTATGCACAAAGAATCATAGGTTTGCCCATTATGTACATCTCCACTAATTAAGAATGCTTGAACAGAATCAAATAGGACTTTAACGGGTTGTAATGTAGGCTAGGGGACGGGTAGTTAAACTATATAATAGTGACTTACATTTCGCTATGTACTTTGCAATTTTAGACTTCATCACCATTATTATGTTTTCTCTTTATTTTTAGCCTCTCTTCAACAATTATTTCACAAGTAATTCTCATCATCTCAAGAATGCTTATTTTATTTTTTCAAAGAATTTTTTTTGTTTTTCTTTTCATATAACAATCTTTCAAAGAGGGGTTTTTCATCACTATGTATTATCATTGATTACCTTTTTTACTCAACCATACCTTTTTCTTTAGAATTAACAATTATAATAAGTCTATGCGACAGTACACAAGGAAGCAAGGGGAAAAAACTAGGGATTCAATAAAATAGTTAAGGGCAAAATATGACTACCAACAGAAGGCTACATGTTCAAAAGGGCTAACTAGTGATATAATATCTAAAAATGCTAACATTTTCAAGACAAATCAAGGAAAGCCTATTAGCATCTCCTAAACAAAACAACACTGTTTATTTCCGTTCAATAACATGCAAGGCAAGTTCTACACTAAGATGCAAAACATGGAATAAATAAATTTTCAACACACATGGCACAGTATCAATCAAGATGGATCAATTTCACTTCTAAGAGCAACAGGATCATAACAAACAACAAAATAAAATAAGTTACATACAAAGTCACAATCATGAGCCTTGGTGTCAAAAAGACTGCAATTTCATTAGCAATCAAACATTCACAAGAAAGTACTACTCAAAATTAGGCCTAAATAGTATCACACAACTAAAAAGGGTCTTTCCTTTTCTCTCCAAAAATAATTAAAAGAAAATTTATTACCAAAAAAATAAAAGATACTCGGTTCAAAGGGACAATCCTCAGGAAAAGAACCGAAAACAAAACATAAAGAACTCATCCTAAAAAAGAAGAGAAAAAGACTCTATAAAACCGTAAAAACTAGGAATTCATTCCTCCACCCCACACTTAAAAAGATTCTATGTCTCGAAAGCATCAAATAAAATTTTAAACAAGGGTTAAGAAAACTCCCTGAGGGCATTTGGCCTAGCTAGTAGCATGTTCTCTTAATTTTCGTCAAGGGCCGTATGCACCCCACACTTAAGATCAAACGTGTTCTTTTGCTTCTAATTTTTGGGTGCTCATACATCCCCTAATCTGCAAAAACAGCACTAAAAAGTTGAAACTTAAAAAATAAAAGAAGAAGCTACACTATAAATTGGGTTGACTCCCAATAAGCGCCTAATTTAACGTCGTGGTACGACACAAGTAAGTTCACCACTTTTCTTCCACTTTGAACTTATATATTGTACACCTAACTTTCTATCAACTTTTCTACTTCTCTCAAGGGGTGGTGGTATAAAGATAAAGGAACCAAGTAATATATATCGCATTTTTCACTTCTTGGACCTTATGTGAGGAATGTCAGTTTACTTATGTAGACTAGAAAACTTTAGGATGTAAAGGTCGTGTTCCTCATCTAGATAGTCCTCAATTAGTTCAGATGACTCGAATTTCATGTCTCCATCTAAGCATAATATAGAAAAGTATTTTGAATGTGATCCAAGATGCCTCGACTCCAAAGCAACATTATTTACAACATTCTCACTTTTGTAGTCTTTCTCAACATCGACATTAAGGAATAAAGTATAGTTTAATGGTTGGAATTCCTCATTGGTGGTTGGGCTTCCGACGCCTCATCCTTTTGTTCAAGTAAGCCTCCAAGTCATGAATATCTGAGCCAAATAGATCTATTTCTTATGTGAGTCAAATCTTTCTTCTATCAGTTGGGTTAGCATGTATGTCAGACCATCATGGATAGACTCTTGAAACTTTAGAAGTTGAATTTGTTCTTGTAGCCAAGATTGGCTCACTATCTCTACTTCTTCATAACTTTTTCCTTGTTGGAATTCAATCTCTTCCACTAATTGAGTATTAGCTAGGCCTATAACTTGCAATTGATCAACGTCAACCTTAGCTTGTAGTTCCATCATTATTTCCTGCATTTCCATGTTTTTCTTTGTTGTTCCATTATTATTAATTCCAGTTCCATGAGTTTTAAATTATTTTTGCCCATCATTCCATAAATTGCTTTAAAAATATATTATGTGTCTCTTGTTCAGCATTCTCCACTTCATAACCCCTGCCAATATCACAAATAATAGAAGAATCATAATAGGGGTTCGGGGAAGGGGAATAAGAGTTAGGAAAACTGTTCCAATAAACATATTGACCACAACATATGTGACATATAGGACACTCGATATCCAAGTGGTATTCGTTACAAGCATATTTATAAAAATACTCCTCACACAATCACTATTTATCCCAATCATCCATATCAATAAGAGTACCAAATTATTTTAAGAAAGAAAATAATTGTTCAGAAAAAAAAAACTAATTACAAAAAACTTTTTAAATATATAAAAAAAAAGTATAACCTAGAAGAATAGTTTATTTCTAGGTCTCCGGCAGCGGCACCAAAAACTTGTTGCTTCAAATTACGCACGTAAGTGTACGCGGTCGCACAAGTAAGCGACTCTAAAAGAGCCAGATCATCGAACTCAAAGAACTTGTCGATCAACTATTTTACTAAATTATACTAGTCTAATTATTTATTAAAGCGTGTCAAAATAATAAAGGGAAAAAATCTGAAATATATCCAAACTTTGACCAAAATTGTTGTAACAATCCCAAACTTTGGGCATGACTTATTAACCCCCTTCACTATTGAATAGTGTATTTGTTTTAAGAAAAAAAGTGTCCAACTAGACAAGTTACAATTTTTAAAGATGCAATATTTATGATGTCCAGCGGACACATATATATCTTTAAAATACACTATTAAATAGTGCAAGGGTATAATAGGTCCTGTCCAAAGTTTGGGATTGTTATAGCAATTTCGATCAAAGTTCAAATATATTTTGAACCCATTTTTTCTTTGAAAAAATCTAGGGTTGTAGCATGTTTAAGGTTTCATGTATCACAGCTCATGAAATGAATTAACTCAGTTATCGAATTCCTGATTTACAGGGTTGATTTTATGATCATAATATCCCGACTCTAATCACCTACTCCAATTGACCGTCTAACTACACCATTGAGCGGGGATAAACAGACTCAATTGGCGAGCATTTATATTTCATCATGTTTAGTAACCAAGCTCGATGTTCGTCTGGGTGCCAATCCTGAACATGAATCTAAACAAGTGATATGTAAGAGACATCAAGATCTTTATATTCTTTGGTCTATCTCCCTCTTCGTCTCCCGAGTCAGAGAATAGATAATATTATCTCTATGGTGATCAATCATGAAATACTAAAACAAGAATAAAAAAGTAATTTAAGCAATAACCAACATTAATTCAAAATCATTGATGTTCAACAATTACCCGTAGCCGCAGCCCCAGAACAAAGGTCCTTAGTTACTAATGTCTAAGAGAAGAAGAAGAAGAAGAACAGAACCCTAAAAAATATTGACTTTGCCCTACAGAGTATATTCTCCCTAAAATTATTCTCATGGGCTATTTATAGATGTAGAAAATCCTATGTAAAATAATTGAGTCCAAAACAAATTAGGAACTCAAAACCTAATGAACTGGGTTTCCTTGTTGTACGCATATTTCCAACTGTCTCAAATTATGATGTGGCCTTCGATTTTTGCCACGTGGCAGCAATAATATTCTCCTTCAATTTCCAATTCTTGAATTGCAGTTTCTCTCTCTCTCTCTCTCTCTATATATATATATATATATATATATATATATATATATATTGTATATTATTATATTCAATTTAATCCATTAAGTTGTCTACTTAATTTCCTTCTATAATCTTGCATCTTTAATTCATTTTAGCTTCAAATTTCTTCATCTTTACACCAATTTACTCCTACAAATAAAATACGTTGTTAAGCACAATTCATTAAATTCATGCTCAAAAAGGACAAATACAAATAATAAATGTGAGACAAATTATGATTAGGAATATATATTTTGGACTCACATCAGAGCCTACTTGAGATCCTCTTTAGAGTCGATACACCCTTGGGCACTCTTGCTAGCTGGGTGGCTGATTCCCTTGGGAGTGGGCTTGCTGGCTGAGCGGCCTGAATATCTGAGATCCTATATGGAGTTGATACGCCCCTGATTGCTAGTTGGGCGATTGACGCCCCTGGGAGTGGATTGTATAGTTTGGTGGCCTGGTTGATTGTCACTCTTGATAGGTGGACTAGGAGTTGACTGGTTTAGTTGATTGTCACTCTTGCTAGCTGGCTTGGGAGTTGACCAGTTCTAAGTTACTAGGGCTAGGAGCCCAACTGATGATCTTGGATTCGAATCCGGGTTACTCTTCTATCTTGTAGACTTCGTTATTTTATGTACCTATTAGGCTTATAAGCGTCTGTTCAGTTTTATGTAAACTTACGCACGAGTGTACCTTCTGGGCTTATGAGGGTCCAATTAGGTCTAGTTTAGTTGTATTTAGATTTATTTTCAGTATGCTCATGTGCCTTGTCTATGGTTTCACCGGCCATTCCTTCTTGGATGTAGTTGACCATGTCAGCACTATTAAGCAGCTACATCATGAGGCCTATGTGGGCAGCGAGAAGAGGGCTAGGCATGAGCGCAGTGTAACACCTCAAAAAGTGGTTTGTGAGTTGGAAAGGAAAATGTTGCAGATTGACTACTGGCACAAAGTTTTATGGACAAATATACACACATATAGCGTCACATGGATCGTATGTTGAGTCATTGACTTGAACCAAGTTTGGGAAGGGTTTAAGTTTGGTTTAACATGAAGGACCGTAAATCATGAAGTAGTCCATGACCTGTTGACTCTCCCATGAATAGGACCCTCATGACTTAGGAAAACATGACTTTTCACGGATGCCTAGATGTGTTATGGAAGGGTGAACGGTCTGTGGAATGGCCCATGATGATAGAACTGAAAAGTCCAATCCTCCCTCTAGTTCACGGTCCCCTTCACGGACCATGAAGCGATCAACGGTCTGTGAAGTCCTCTATTAAAGGTTCCGTTAGTTTTTAAGTCAAGGTTATTTCAGTCTTTTCTTATTATTTTAGCACCTAAGATACGTCCTTTCTAGAATGTTCTAAGGTCTTATAACTACCTTTACTCTTCAAATTATACCCATTCCCTCTCATACACTCAAAACCCCAAATTTCTCTAATCTTCTTCTCCAAGTTTTCTCCCAAAACTCTCGAGGAAGAAATTTGAGGGTCCTTCAAGCTTCAAGGTTTCTTCTTTCACTTTTAGTGCCTTGATTACCCAAGGTATATGAGAATCCACCAATGGATCCCTCTCATCCATTGTGTTCCAAAATAATCTCAATCTCCAATCCAATTCTCTTAGGGTTTCATATGATTTTCCATGGATTCAATTTATTGTGATTCAGTTACTTATATTCAATCTTATTATGCATAATTTGATACAATGACATGATTTCCAATTGTTTTCACGTGATCCCAAGTCTATGTCTATTTTATGAATATAAACTATGATTATGGATTATGATTATGAATTTATACATGTTTTATTAAAAGATTGATTCAATTCTTAAGGATGCTTTTAAGATAAACTGTCAATGATTTGTGAAAGGTTTTCTCACATTTGAATGGAAATACGATTTAGTTGCTTACAAAGAAAGTGTCTCATGAACAAGTTTATGAAATCATGGTTGAATTAAAGGAGATACTCTAATATGAATCGATGATTGGATTGGCAGTCTTTAATTGATGTCTTTCCAAGTATTTTGATATGATTATGTCTTTTTCGTCGTGATTTACTTAGCATCGAGAGGACTTTGGAATGAAAGCCCTACAACTAGTAAAGGTTTGGTCTTTAGAAGAAATTCTCTTGTCCCAAACTACGTGCCCTCAAAGGATTTGTCTTAGAACACTATAGCTAGTGGATCCACCTAACATAATATGTATGGTCCTTACCTTGGGAAGTAGAAAATCTCTTTTTTTGTGTGGGAAAGACATCATATTCCATGTTATAGCTCACATGGTCTATGTCGATTAACGGTAAATATCCCACAAGTGAACTATGTATTCTTCAAAGGCATTTTCAAAGCTTTTCGATGGTTTTTAAAGCATGCATTGACCTTGTTCATGATTTATGATTTCTCTTTAAAGGTTCATAAAATGTTTCTCTTGGTCATGCATAAATGTTGAGGTTAATTATATTATCATGTTTACATTTTAATGGATTTCCCCGTACTTAGTACAATCATAGTACTAATGCATATGTCACGACCCAGGGATACCCCCTAGATGTAACACGGTGTACTCGACCCCCGAAGCGGGTCTTATACAAGCCCTTAGCATATCATAACATAGGCAATAGAAATGATGCGGAATAAAAACTTTTATTTACAATCAAAGTCTTTCATAAAAGCAAATAGAAGTCTAGACATTGTCTTAATAAACCATCTAATACAATCGGAGTATCAACTAGCGTCATAGCCCTTTACAACATAGTCTCAAAAGAGAATGTAAGAAAGAAACTAGAAATGAACAACTTCAATCCTCAAACCATGTGGACTCACCAAAAGTGTGGAGAGTAATCGATCCAAGCTTTGAACAAGAAGGAATCACACCACAACAATTGGGCCCTACCCTTATAGAAAATGTAGAAAATATGGGTTAGTACAAAAATCTTCTAAGTATGATAATCATGCATAAAATCCTTGAAAACATGCTAAAAGGGGACATTTTAGTTGAAACCATGCACTTTATCAAATTAAGAGTCATCATGCACATTAGTGTAAATACATAAGCCAAACCATCTTATAAGCAACCCTAAGTTATACTTTTGCAATGCGTAGATAAGATCCCATAATCCTATTTAATACTAAGTACCACTTTTAGGCCACCATAATCATGCATATCATATTTTGACCTCATACATAGCCCACACTCACAGACAAGGAAACATTCATGTTCACTAACTTGTAACAATGAAATTCATTCATAGCAACAATCCATACTTAAACATGCATAAATTCATATATCTTCATAGCATAAGAGAACCACATCATAACCCCTTTCAAAGCCTACTTGTGCAATGCATGAATAAAGTCATATACCCTCACTCATACTAAATAGAGCTTCTTGAGAAGTCATAGATTATAGTTCATGTTCTTGTCATAGTTCATATTTTTGTCATTGAGGGAAATAGCCTTAACCGACATAGACCATGTGAGCTACATGGAATCCGGTGTCACACCCCCACACCAAAAAGAGGTGTCCTACTTGCCTAAGGTAGAACTAGAATTTGTTAGCTTTGGTGGATCCACTAGCTAAAGACCTATGTGGGCATATAGTTACGGGATAGTGAGATTGCTTCTAGAAATCCGGACTAACTGGCATAAAAGGTTTCCATCTCATGAGATAACTGTTTTGGGAACCCGGACTAACTAGCGTAAAAGGAACCCATTTGGAAAGCCAGACTAACTGACGTAAAAGCTTTCATCTCATATTCATATCCACTCGGTGCTAAGCATAATTCCGATTAAGTTCATGTTAAGTCTTGACTTACTTTCATATTATTATAAGAATGCCCTAACATTCAATCCAACACTATATCATGATATAACTCATAGATTCAAGAGGTGAGAATAGTCTTTCAACCTTAGAATCATTATTATGTGAGTAAACCTTTCACATTGTGTTCATAGTGTGTTCATGAAAATAGCCTTGCAATCAACACAACAAGATTGTCATAGACATTTCATACATCGTCATGTGTAAGGGTATAGGGGAGAATGACCTTACATCAATACTACAAGTACATCACAGTCATAGGATCTTCACTCCCAAGGTGATCTTAGAACACATGCATAATCATCATAATCATGTGCAATTCTTATGTTTTGCCCTTCCAGGACCATGTATCACATTCGACCAATACATCTAGAATTTCTACATTATATATGGATAATAACATGATTCAATTAACTCAATCATTCTAAGCATCATCTCTTCACAAGCTTCTATAATCAATCAACCCACATCACAGGATCACAATTTAGTAATATGGGGAAATCAAGGGTTCTTGGGGGGATTTCATCATATATCAACAAGAAATCATCAGTTCAATCATTATCCATCATAAAACAATCATTGAACATGTTTTTGAAGGGAACCCATGATATTAGAGTAAAACCCTAGCTTTTAGGATTTCTAAACTTGGAATTGAAGACTTTGAAGGGACTCTATGGAGGAATTCTCTCCATAGATGAAAAGCTACCATACCTTAGGATAATTCTCCAAAGAAATTGAGGGAAAATCCTTGATTTCTTCATGCCCTAGCTTCAATTCTACTCTTTTTCTTCCTTGAGTTTTAGAGAAAAAAATATTGTGAAGAAGATGCCCTTTTCATTTTGATTTGGGTGTTTGTAAAAAATGACTTATATAGTGACCCCAAACTTACCCAAAACAATCCCATTTTAATAGGACTTAAAAAGGAAAAGAGTTATTTGTCCCTCACTTAAGTGTCCTGCCCAGGTACCACGAGGGGCCCCACGAGCCGTGGTCATGACCACAAGTCGTGGTCCCACTCGTGGACTTGAGGCAGTGGCTAGGCTTCCATGCCTTTTTGCGTACATGCCTAAGGTAAATCCATGAGGGGCTCCACGAGCCGTGGTCCCTTTCGTGGCCTTGAGGCAGTGGCTAAGCCACTTTGCCTTCAACCTTTTTTCCCCTAAGTCAAGTTCAATACCACTCCCACGAGCCATTAAAGTCTTTACGAGCCGTGAAGTGGCGGAGGGTCCATTTTTTGGACAGCTTAAGGGGACTACTGCCTCCACCTCCACGACTGGCACCACGACTCGTGGTGTCCACTACAGGTCATGAATACCCTCGTGGTCATGGTGGGCAGTCCCTTGGTCAATATGAGCAGCCTTGGCCCTCACCCATTTTCCTTGGCTCTTAACCTTTAGTCTTAACGCTAACCTTCACGTTTAGCTCTAGTTTAGCCTACTAGTTCCGGAGTGTTACAGCATATTTGTGCCTATATCTGGTCTGGCACTCCTCCTCGCAGACGTGGTTAGATCAGGATTGCCAGATTTGATCCTTGGATTGGTGAGTCCTCATGATTCGAGGGAAAAGAAATGGATATTTTTATTATTTTTATGGTCTTTTAGTTTTAGACTTGTACGTGGTGTATGGGTTACGTCCTGAGCCACTCATATGATGTTAGAAAGTATATGTCAGACTTAGTGGTATTCCATGTATTTTCTTTGGTAATCTATTGGTATATTTTAAGTCATCTTATTATTTGAGACTTAAATCGATATTATCTCTTAAATTGTATTTTTTTACATCATGCTTATGTCAAGTGGCTTGTTTGGGTCTTTCGGGGTTTTATTCGCCATGTCAAGTCTAGGGTGTGTTTTGGGTAGTGACAGACAACTATAGTGGATCCCTTTCTAGGCCTAGGGACTCTTATGATTGGCCTTGCCAACAGTTTCAGCAAGTTCAATCCAATTGGCATGTTTAGGCCTCACTTCAAGATTTAGAGGGTGACACTAGTATGAGTTAGAGTCGATGAGGTTCACAGTCAAGTGTTTCAGGCTGTGGTGGACATCACTTTGCTAGCCGATCTTCATAGAGTTACTATGACAATAGGGAGCTTGATCATTTGTTTAGAGAGTTTCCTTAGCATGGGATGACTGCCCTAGCTTCACATGTAGCTCTGCCAGCTCTAGAAGTAGCACCTCCAGCCAAAGGTGGTGGCTAGGGTCAAAATCGTTAATGTGTTCACTAGGGAGCATAGGGTGGACCCCGAGGAGGCAGGTCAGGGGGTAGGGCTGATACTCAAAGTAGAGGCGGACATGCTTATTTTTAATTAGCTCTAGTGAGGGCGGATGTTGAGGCATCAGTTATTGTGATCACATGTACGGTTCTTTTATGACATCAGCCTGCCTCAACTTTATTTATTCGAGCTATACTTTTTCATATATATAAGTATATATATATTATGTTTCCCATTTGAGTATGAGTTTAGAGCCTTAGGAAACATTGTTGCATGTGTCAACCCAATGGGTAAGTCTTTAGTAATGGATCAGGTGTTTCGATCTTGATTGGTGATTATCTAGGGGCATGACACCTAGGCTGACCTTACATTACTTGATATGTTGGATTTTGACGTGATTATGGGCATGGACTAGTTATCCCTTATCGCACGGTATTGAATTGATTTCTAAGACTGATACTTTAACCATGCTCGATATCACACTAGTAATGTGGAAAGGCTCTTGTAGTCATATGTCAGTTGGAGCTAACTCCTTTATTTGGGCTTAGAGGTTAGTTACTAGCGGTTTCTTATCTTATTTGGCTTATGTACAGGATGTGAGTAGGGAGGTTCCTTCGATTGATTGGTTTCTATAGTTCATGAGTTTATGGATGAGTTTCCTAGTGACCTACATAGCCTTCCCCAAAGCATGATATTGACTTTGATATTAACCTTGAGTCGGGCATTTGTCATATTTCTATTATGTCTTATCGGGGCCCTCACACATCTCAAGGAGCTCATTGTTCAACTTTGGATCTTTTGGGTAAAGGATTCATTACGCCTAATATTTCACCTTTGGGTGCCCCCGTCTTATTTGTGAATAAGAAATATGGATCTATATGGATGTGTAATGACTACAGGCAGCCGAACAAGGTGACGGTGAAGAACCGTTACCCCATGATTATATAATTATCTATTTGACTAGCTTCAGGGTGTCATTGTATTTTCTAAGATTGATTTGAGATTTGATTACCATAGCTGAGGATTAGGGAAGTGGACATCCATAAGATCATATTTAAGACTCGTTGTAGTCATTATGAGTTCCCAGTGATTTCATTTTGGTTGACTAATTCCCCTGCGACATTTATGTACTTGATAACATGTGTGTTCAAGCCTTACCTTGATTCCTTTGGCATTGTGTTCATTACTGACATTTTGGTACACTCACAAAGTCGGAGAGACCATGAGCAGCATTTGAGAATTGTGCTCTAGACTTTGAGAGATCAACATCTTTATACCAAGTTCTCAAAGTGTGAGTTTTGGCTTGAGTCTATAGCATTCTTAGGGCACGTGGTGTCAGAGGATAACATTATGGTGGATTCGGTGAAGATTGAGGCTATTCATATTGAGCTAGGCCCAATTCTATTATTGAGATTCAGAGCTTCATCATATTAGCGGGCTACTAAATATAGTTAGTGGAGGGTTTATCTACTATTGCAGCACATTTGATATGGTTGACATGCCTTGATGTTGCATTTGAAAGGTTTGAGGGGTGTTGTAACATCCGACAATTTAAAATGAATATGAAGAAGCTTGAAATTGGAAGTAGTCATTTTTGGGAAAAAATTCAGAATCTGGAAATTCGGCCAATTGTGGAAATCAGTGAGTTTTTGGCCAACTTTGAGCAGTCATAACTCCTAGCTCAGGATGATCCAGGAGTAGTTCCAGCTATGTTTGGAAATCCCTTGGAACGATCTTTCCAACGCCACCGAGTTTGCTCGATTTCGAGTTCGAATGAGCGAGTTATGCCCTTTGAAAGTTGGGCAGTTGGCAGGGAGTCCGTCCGGAAATTTAAGGGCATTTTGGTCTTTTCACAAACCATTTCTTTTGAGGTTATATTGTTGTGTTAGGCTGATTGTGGATCATTTTTGTTCCATTTTAAAAGAGTAAGAGTTAGGGTTCTTGAGTGAAAAAGAGAAGAAGAGAGAAAGAAGAGAAGAACAAGAAGAAGTGGGAGCTAAGGTTGTGGATGCAAGACGTTTTCTTCATCAAATTTCTTGGGGAATCTTAGTAAAGGTATGGGAGTTCTTTATCTAGGGCAAGCTATCACCCTAGAGCCAATTTCAAATGGTTTTCAACTTTTCCAAAGTTTGTGAAAAAGCCTAATTTCTACTCAAACTCATGGGTTCTTGCATGAAACGATTTCAAATGATAAGCTATGATATTATTGATGTTATTTGATGTTTTAAGATGAAAAACTCCATGAATCCTTGTATTCTACAAAACCCCAAAATGTGTTTATGAAGTGGGTCTATTTCTATAAATTCAAAGTTGATGGAATTATGTGTAAAGTGAATTGTATTGATATCTCTTGTGTTGTTTAATGTTTATTCATGATTAATTGTTGATAATGGGGTGAATTAAGGGTGGTAAGCCTTATGAGTGAAGTATTGGTGATTGCTTGGATTTTTGGTGATTTTGGCTATGGCTTTGAATTATGGTAAGAAAGCTTGAACTCTCTTTATTGAATTAATTGTTGTTGGTAGGTTGAATCCACCTTTGGTGGAAGTGTTATATCTTGTTCTTGTGTGGTATTATTGTGAATTGTAGCCATGAAGGCATTGGGGAAGTTGTTGCATAATGTTGGAATATTGTATTATTGTGAATTGAGGCCATGAAGGGCATTATATGAGTGTTATTATATTGTTATATTATTATATATGAATGAGGCTATATGTAAAGTCCTATATGAAGCTATATGTAAAGTTTTATGTGAAGGTATGATGTGAATGAGTTTTATGTGAAGCTATATGTGAAGGTATGATGTGAATGAGTTTTATGTGATCTTGTGATGATCCTATGTAAAGTGGATAGCATTGTGAGTTAAAGTATGATTTCTCATGATGTATATATGAAATGATGTTGGATTATGAAGTATTATTAAATGAAAATGTTGTGACTTGGTTGGTAGACTAAAGTGTCCCTCCTTGTTACTTAAAGTCTTGAATGCATGAATGTGTGAAATGGGCAGAACTAAGAAATGGTGCCCTTTCTATAAATGCTAAAAGAGGAATTCTAGGCCAAGACTTAAATCGGCAAAACTAAGAAATGGTGCCCTTTCATAAGTCTAGCTTTCCTAAGTAAATGTAAAACCATGAAATCGGTAGACCTAATGGTGGTAGCCCTTCTCATTTGTGAAATGATGAACCTTGGACTGGCAGGCTTAAGGCACCCTTAATGAAAAATCGGTAGGCCTAAGGCACCCTTCCAGGGGGTTTTAATGAGCTATCCTTATGAACCTTGATTGGCCATGACTAAGAAATGGGGCCTTTCTTGGGAAGAGGTACTGTGAGTTGGTTGAACTAGAAAAGGAACCTTCTCTAAGTACATATGTGATTGAATACTCTATGGGAAACAAGGCTAGCACCGAGTGGATGTGGTTAGGAAGGTGGCCTAGTTGAGTATGAGATTAGGCACAATGAACTTCCTTGGACATCCCCTAAACCATGTGCCTACATGGGTTGCTTACTAGTTCTACCTTTGGCAAGTAGAACAACCTCCACGGAGTAGGATAGACTCCGGATTCCATACCTAGCTAGTATGGTCTATGTCGGTTATGCCTATTCCCATCATGTGGGATGCGCACTCTAGTTATTGGATAGGTTCTACAACGTGTAGGTACGTAGTAGTATGTGATGCTATCTACACATGGCATGAGTAGACTTTGAAGATACTAAAGTGAGTTCCCTAAGTCTAACGACTATTATGTGAAAGTCCCCTTATGTGCTTGAATGTCTCCAAAAATGGTTTCTTGAAGAATGTTGGTCTAATGATGTTATGTTGTAAAGGAAATGTCCTTATCTAAGGTAATCTTGAGGAACACTTAAGTGTGCTTGAAGAGGTTGTATGGGCGGTTACTTCTTGTCTTACTCAAGTGTGTCTTAAGGTTATATTAGGTAGAGGTCCTATGGTAATGAAATGGCATGTGTTCCTTTAAAGTTAAGCATGGGTTGTATATGAATATATGTTGAGTATGTATACGGTTAGCTATGGTTTTATATGTGAACATTGACTTAGTATGTTATATTGTAATGGTAAATTTCCTTATCTATGGTAACCCTTAGGAACACTTAGGTGTATATGAAGAGATTGTATGGGCGGTCACTTCATGTTTCACTTAAGTGTGGCTTTGGGTAACTTGAGATAGAGGTCAAGAAATGATGAAAAGGCTTACTTGTCAATTATGTTCATGTGTTGTACATTGGTACTAGTTGTGCATGATGGCTTGTGATATGAAGCATGATAAGTGGTAAGTTCACATTTGGTGGCCTTAGGATGATGCTTTAGTGTGGATGGTGGTATGGGACGCTATCCATACATTGCACAAAGTGTTGTCCAAGGGTTACTTGAGGTGGATGGTTTAAGGTGAAGGGATGGGTTATGTGTGGAGTATGTGCTAAAGTGGTTAATGACTTGTATGTTGGTTATGGTTGGATATTGTGACTCTTATACTTGTATTTTTTTCATGAAGTTTTACCAAATGGAATAACAGCATGTTTCTCCAATAAACGTCCCTTTTAGCATGTCTTTGCATGGCTTCCATACTTAGTACTTAATTGTGCTAACCCCTTTCTTTCCCTTTTTGACTAAAGTGTAGGGATTTGGAGATGGTGACATGTCATGGCTATTTGATAGGTTTCTAAGTGTTGAAGATGGTGAGTCCTCATATATTCGAGGACAATACCCCATATGTTCTTTTATGCCTTTTTAGTATTGTTTAAGTTGTGTATGAAATTGGTCCCGAATTTTGTACTCTAATGTATTAGATGGTTTTGAGACATCATGTATAAAGTCTAGAAAGTCTTCCGCTTGCTATTGTTTTTTTTTAATGAAATGTTTTCTTGGTAAAGAAAGTTTTAATTCCTTATGGTTTTAGTGTCTATGCGATGAATGAATGCTAAGAGGCTTGTATTAGACATCTTCGAGGTCGAGTACGCCGGTTACGACTAAGGGGTGATCCCGGGTCGTGACAGGTGTGGGTTGAGAGTTTAGACACTCAGTGAGTTTCTTACCTTCGCTAATGTATTGAATCTTCCAGTTGAGGGCTTCATGATATATTGTGATGCATCTAGTGTTGGTTTGGTTTGTGTATTGATGCAGTGGGATCAGGTTATAACTTATGCGTCAAGGCAACTTAATTTGCATGAGCACAACTACCCCACTCGTTATTTGAAGTTGGCGGCGGTAGTGTTGATGGATTGAACTCTTGAAGGACTACGACCTTTCTATCTTATACTATCCCTGCAAGGCGAATGTAGTAGCACACACCTTGAGTCGGAAGGCAGTAAGTATGGGTAGTCTAGCCTTCATGTCTACTGTGGAGCGACCTTTGGCTTTAGACATATAACCCTTAGTCAATAGGATGATTCATTTTGATGTTTCAGCATTTAAGCGGATATTGGCCTATATAGGAGTTCAGTCTTTTCTATTAGAGAGAATTCAGGGCTGCCATTTTGAGGATGAGACCTTGGTGGCCCTCCGAGATCGAGTATCAGGAGGTGATGTCTCATAGTCTACCTAAAATTTAGATGGGTTTTTGAGATTTGTTGGACGTATCTGTGTTTTGAGAGATAGGAATTTAATCCAGTTGATCCTTCATGAAGCCCATGATTCCAAATATTCTATCCATCGGGGCACCAAGAAGAAGTATCGTGGTTTGAGGCAGCACAGCTAGTGGAGCGGTAAATGGTCAGATAATACGGACTATGTGTCCCATTGCCTATGTTTCCAATAGGTGAAGGCCGAGCATTTGAGGCCTAACGGTGAATTTCATAGATTTCCCATTTTGGAGTGGAAGTAGGAGCATATCACCATGGACTTTGTTGTGGGTTTTTCTCGGACTTCTAGAGGTGTTGACAATATTTGGGTCATTATTGATCTATTGGCCAAGTAAGCACACTTCCTTCCCATTATATCTTTTTTTAGCGCCAAGAGGTTGGCTTGTATCTACATTCGGAAGATAGCTTGTCTTCACGATGTGCCCGTATCTATAATTTCAGACTGGACTTCTCAATTCACTTCTCAGTAACACCCTGGATTCGAAAAGAGGAAAAATTTTAGATTTAGAAAGTTGCCAATGTCAACCGACGGTGGCCACCCACGAACCATGGTGGGGATCACGGACCATAGAAAAGGTCCGTGGTTGGGCACCCCAAGCCTATGCCCAGACTCGAGGACCACGACTTGACCAACGGACCGTTGGTCAGACCACGGTCCATGGTCCAGGGTCCGTAGGTCGAGCCCTCAAAAACCAGTCTCTGACCACCAAACGACGGTCGTGCAGAACGGTCCGTCTTCGTGACCACGGTCCGTCGATGGGGGTGTCGTGGATCGTACCTAGCAGTTATTTTTTGGGGCACATGGGTCTTTTCTGGTTTTTATTAAATCGAAGTGGTGTCGTTTTGCCTAAGCCTAGAACACCTATATAAGGATTTTTAACCCCCAAATTCCCCCATTCAAGTCATTATCTCAAAACCCCAAAGAAATCCCAAAGCTCTTCTCTCAAATATTCTCTCTCTAAAAGGTGGAAGAAGAAGGAAGAGATTGAAGCGAGGTCAAGTTCAAGTCTCCAATCTTCAAGATTTTTTGGGCTTTGTGATTAATGTATGATGGATTTTCATCCATGGGATCCTTTCTCCCATGGAGCCCTTTTAGATTCCCTAATTGAGAAGTCTAAATCCCCAATTCTAGTTAGGGTTACTTCCAATGTTGTGGATAATGACGAATATTGATCCAATTGAGTGGACTATGATTGTTTATGATTGAATTGGTAGGATTAAATGTTTTAAGAATGAAATTACATGTAACCATGCATATTTCATGTTTCTAACCTAGAATTGATATAATTGGATTTGATGCCATGAAGGGAAACTTTATGGGTCTAGATACCTCATTATAGGATCGATGATTTGTGATTAGAATTGCTTAAGATTGAAGCATATATGATGAATATGATGTTAATTGCTTGAGAGTAAAGCATAGATGATGATCATGAGAGGTAGTGCTTTGAGAGTAAAACTTAGACTATGAATTATTGATTGTTGATTCTATTGTGGTGGAAGGGACACTTCCCACATGAACTAGTAAAGCATGAATGCATGAATGTGAAAGGTTTTCTCACATGAATGATTTTTGGTTGAAAGGATTGCTCACCTAAAATGAATCTAGACTAAAAGACTATGTAATTGATGAGGTTAAAGGTGATTGCCCTTAACCTCTATATGAGAAGGAGATGAGGTGATTTCCATACTCCTTAGACTTGAACAAGAGGCGACTCCCCACGTTCCTAATATGATGAATGGACATGGAGGCGAGTACCCCATGATCCTTATAAAATGATGTGGAGGCGGGTACCCGTGTCATATGATGTTGGTCAAGGAGGCGAATACCCATGATCTTAAAGTAAGTAAGGCAAGAGGAGAATACCCATTAGCCTTTTTAGTTAGGCAAAGAGGTGAATCCCCATGTCTATAAAAGTAAGTGTGAATTATGATATGAAGAAAGAATAACTTGGATTATTACTTGAGATGCCTTCCATGAAGTAAGCATAACTAGAGGCGGATGACCCAAGTTTTTGACTAAGGATAAGTTGAGGTTGCTTGAGAAGTATTCCTCTTTTATTATGTTGAATTTATGTTCGTTGATTGTGCTTATGGTTTATAATGACTAACTATTATGTTTATGTTGTTTACTCAAGCTATGATGTAACAAACCGAAATCCTCACTATATTAATAAAAGCACTGGAACACTATTACAACTTTAAGATTCTAATTGCAATAATCAAACTACCAAATTACAATGGAAATATTGAAATAACGAGTAATTAAAGATAGAGAGAAGAATGGAGATGAGAAGCTTAGACTTTAGAAAAAGAGGAGAGGACAAACATTTTCTTTAATATGCATAAACTCCCAAAACCGTAGTAATAACCCTTTTATCTCTACTCAACCTAGATCCCAAGCAAACCTATTATTGGGCTATCTTATTCTTGGGCCACTTCATGGTTTAGCCTCAAGCCCAACAACTTGTCTAACCTCTCGGCTATTTGTGATCACAACAATACTCCCTTCCTCAATAAGAACCTTGTCCTTAAGGTTCAAGTAGAGTCATGGCAACAATAAAATAATATCACTCTCGTAAAGTGAAACATACTCCACTTCATCAATTTCATTAAAGGATAGGGAGATAACAATTCCATAACTAAGATGCAACCACACCACATCTGCTCTATTTTGTTTTCCAATCCAGAGCCTTAATTGAAGATCATTGTTGGTTGTTTGATCCAACTCCTCAAAGAATGCACTACTACAAATGCATTTTGCAAATTCACCATGTAACTGATTCTTAAAGTAGTTGAAAATACTAGATTGATTGATAGTGTCTCCTCCTGGAAAGGGTATAGATTAGTGTACCAAGGAATAAAAAAAGAGAAAGTTCTAGTCGTCCAAACAGCAACCAAATGGATAAGTATTTTTGCATCCGTGGAATTTCTTGTTGGCACGTCATTCCCTGCTCCAATATAAAAAATGTCCACTCTAATGGTTAACACGACAACAACTTGAATGGAATATGTAGTGCATTTTCTCTCACCTAAATCCACCAAGAAAAGTAGTTGAGTTGAAATAAGGAAATCCAATCTAGAGACAAGAGGTTTAGTAGCTCCAAAAGCCCAGAAGTAATCATCAATCCCACCGAGTGAACCAGATATAAAGCTAGTCATAAACATTTGAAAATGAATGAATATGATCTTACTGTCCGGTCTTTCAGATTTGCAACGATGGAAATAAGGCAAGATTAGCATAATGTTATCTCACCAACAACTATAGAGATATTTGGCAACAAAGGTAAGGCCATAGTTATCCTTCCAAAACATGAGCGTGCCAAGCCTTGCGAAAATATTAACCATGAGCAAACGCGTCTCTAAAGTAGGCATGTCTACGTATCGGACCTTATTTTCAGCACACCGTGCTAATAAGAAAACACGAATATTTCTTCTCCAACTTATCAGGTAGAAGGAAAGACTTTTTCAACAATATAATAAGGAGTAAAATTTGGAGAAAGAGCAACTGCTAGAGCTAAATCAGATTGCAAAATGGAGGAATTCACACACCAAGATTGTCCAGGATCCCACACTCTAGTCATGAAGTTTGAATAAGCAATTAAGCAAAACCTAACATAACAGCCCTGCAATTGTAGTGCCTCCACGTTAACTGTGTAACCCGTGTAAGCCATGAAAATGAAACTTATTCTTGAATTCCATACACCAAGATCCGTTGCAATCAAACAAATAGATACAGTAACACATTTAGTACCAGGATCAAATGGAAATTGACTAAAATTAAGTTGATCACATCCACCTATGTATGGCCACATTATCGAAGCCAACCACGTGACACCTCCAAGAGAAAAATTCAGAACGTCGAAGGTCTTGTAAGCACATATATCAGGCAATAAGAATTCTGAAAGAGTGCACTCCTGCCCAGTATTAACCCAATTGCCTTTGCATAAGTGAAAGTCAAGGTAAAGCGTCAATTTGTTTTGGCTACCCCCAAAATATTCTTCAGGAGAATCATGCCAACA
Source organism: Solanum verrucosum (assembly GCF_900185275.1). NCBI lineage: Eukaryota > Viridiplantae > Streptophyta > Magnoliopsida > Solanales > Solanaceae > Solanum > Solanum verrucosum. Next base: position 506,961 of record NW_026020416.1, read on the forward strand.
AGGAATTGTGCGAAGCCATAAGACAACAACAAATGAATAATCGATTTCAACAAGTAGCAAACTTGCATTAGATAACACAGTTCCTTGATAAACAAAAGCAACCGAAAAATTAGGAGGAAAATTTTCAAACAACACCACATTATCATGTGATTTTTCCTCCTCATCATTAATATATATTTTTGTATCATGTTACCCAACAAGCAGTACTTTGATTTTTGTGCACAAGCTATCGTTATACACATTGGCTACTGTAGATACAAAGTGTTCAAAATCATGGACAATAACTTTCATATCATGAATGTTGGAACTAACTTTTGTGTGTGGAATTTTGTCGAACACATGATCTTCAGTGATGGAAGAAGGTTCATTTACAAAATTCACTTCCACTGAATTTATATTCCCAATTTGTGGTGTCTCTATGTCTTCAATAGGTTTAATATCCGTATTGTTTTTAGCAATAAGTGCCACAGGCTCTACATATTGATACTTCATAGGTAATTTAGCAAACATCTGGTCTGCTTGTGAGTTTCATGTGTTGTAGGTTGATGCAATGGCAGAGGACTTTGAAAAATGACTGGAAGCAGGAAATGAAGACACCACAACTGATTGTGAAACAATCTGGAAAGAATTAACGTAGTCATAATGAACCTGTGAGGATTAAGCTAGATGCCCCCAACACTTTTATGTTGGTTTGTTGTTGAAATCGCTCAGTAAATGCATCCTTGAAATGGTTCCAATCGACAAATAGATTGTTGCGAAACAACCAATCGAACCAGGAAAGAGCTCCAACATCAAAGTAGAAGGAAGGAAGAGGTAGCCAATCCATCTCATCGAAGCCAAGGTATGTGAAGTACAACTATACCTGAAAAATCCAGTTCTTCGAGTTGTCGTTGTCATTACCACTGAATCTAGGTAGAAACATAGCCGCTAGTGGAATTCTCTCAACAAGAGCACCAATGTAACAAACCGAAATCCTCGTTATATTAATAAGAGCACTTGACACTATTACAACCTTAAGATTCTAATTGCAATAATCAAACTACCGAATTACAATGGAAATATTGAAATAACGAGTAATTAAAGATAGAGAGAAGAATGAAGATGAGAAGTTTAGACTCTAAAAGAAAAAGTGAGGACAAACATTTTCTTCAATATGCATAAACCCCAAAACCGCATTGATAACCCTTTTATCTCTACTCAACTTGGATCCCAAGCAAACCTATTGTTGGGATGTCTTATTCTTGGGCCACTTCGTGGTTTACCCTCGGGCCCAATAGCTTGTTTAACCTCTCGGTTATCCGTGATCACAACAATACTCTTATCTTCAATAAGAACCTTGTCCTCAAGGTTCAAGTAGAGTCATGGCAACAATCGTAAAGTGAAACAAACTCCAATGCATCAATTTCATTAAAGGATAGGGAGATAAAAGTTCCAAAACTAAGACGCAACCACATCTGCTCTATTTTGTTTTCCAATCCATAGCCTTGATTGAAGATCATTGTTGGTTGTTTGATCCAACTCCTCAAAGAATGCACTACCACAAATGCATTTTGCAAATTCACCATGTAACTGATTCTTAAAGTAGTTGAAAATATTAGATTGACTAATAGTGTCTCCTCCTGGAAAGGTATAGAGTAGTGTACCAAGGAATAAAAAAAGAGAAAGTTCCAGCCGTCCAAACAGCAACCACCAAATGGATAAGTATTTTTGCATCCATTGAATTTCTTGTTGGCACATCATTGCGTGCTCCAATAAAAAAAATTCCCACTCAAATGGTTAAGACGACAACAACTTAAATGGACTATGTAGCGCAATTTCTCTCTCATAAATCCAATGAGAAAAGTAGTTGAGTTGAAACAAGGAAAGCCAATCTAGAGACAGAGGTTTGGTAGCTCCAAAAGCCCAGAAGTAATCATCAATGCCACCGAGTGACCAGATATGAAGCTGGTCATAAACATTTGAAAATGAATGAATATGATCTTATTGTCCGGTCTTTCAGATTTGCAACGATGGAAGTAAGGCGAGATTAGCATAATGCTATCTGACCAACAACTATAGAGATATTTGGCAACAAAGGCAAGGCCATAGTTATCCTTCCAAAACATGAGCATGCCAAGACTTGCGAAAATATTAACCATGAGAAAACACGTCTCTAAAGTAGGCATGTCCAGTATCAGACCTTATTTTCAGCACGCCATGCTAATAAGAAAACACAAATATTTCTTCTCCAAGTTATCAGGTAGAAGGAAAGACCTCTTTCAACAATATAACAAGGAGTAAAATTTGGAGAAAGAGCAACTGCTCGTGCCAAATCAGATTGCAAAATGGAGGAATTCACACACCTAGATTGTCCGGGATCCCACACTCTAGTCATGGAATTTGAATAAGCAATTAAGCAAAGCCTAACAGAACAGCCCTGCAATTGTAGTGCCTCCACATTAACTGTGTAACCCATTTGAGCCATGAAAGTGAAACTTATTCTTGAATTCCATACACCAAGATCCGTTACATTCAAACAAATGGATACAGTATATAACACATTTAGCACCAAGATCAGAATAATCGATTTCAACAAGTAGCGAAGTTGCATTCGACAACACAGTTCCTTGATAAGCAAAAGCAACCGAAAATTTATGAGGAAAATTTTCAAACAACACCACATTATCATGTGATTTTTCCTCCTCATCATTACTAGATATTTTTGTATCATGTAACCCAACAAGAGGTACTTTGATTTCTGTGAACAAACTATCGTTGTACACATTGGCTACTGTAGATACATAGTGTTCAAATCATGGACAATAACTTTCATATCATGAATGTTGGAACTCACTGTTGTGCGGGGAATTTTGTTGAACACGTGATCTTCACTAATGGAAGAAGGTTCATTTACAAAATTCACTTCAACTGAATTGATATTCCCAATTTGTGGTATCAATATGTTTTCAATAGGTTCAATATCCATATTGTTTTTAGCAATCGGGGCCACAGGCTCTACAAATTGATACTTCGTAGGCAATTTATCAAACACCTGGTCTGCCTATGAGTTTCATGTGTTGTAGGTTGATGCAATCGCAAAGGAGTTTGAAAAATGACTGGAAGCAGGAAATGAAGACACCACAACTGATTGTGAAACAATTTGGACAGAATTATAATAAACGTGTGAGGATTTAGCTAGACGCCTTAGCACTTTTATGTTGGTTTGTTGTTGAAATCGCTGAGTAAATGCATCCTTGAAATGGTTCCAATCACAAATAGCTTGTTGCGAATAAACCAATCGAACCAGGAAAGAGCTTCACCATCAAAGTAGAAGTAAGGAAGTGGTAGCCAGTCCATCTCATCGAAGGCAAGGTATGTGAAGTTCAACTCTGCCTGAAAAATCCAGTTCTTCAGGGTGTCGTTGTCATTACCACTGAATCTAGGTAGAAACATAGTTGTTGGTGGAGTTCTCTCAACAAGAGCACTAATGTAAAAAAAATTGAAATCCTCATTATATTAATAAGAGCACTGGAACAATATTACAACCTTAAGATTCTAACTGTAATAATCAAACTACCGAATTACAATGAAAATATTGAAATATAAAGTAATTAAAGATAGAGAGAAGAATGGAGATGAGAAGCTTAGACTCTAGAACAAGAAGAGAGGACAAACATTTTCTTCAATATGCCTAAAATCCCAAAACCGCAGTGATAACCCTTTTATCTCTACTCAACCTGGATCCCAAGCAAACCTATTGTTGGGCTATCTTATTGTTGGGCCACTTCGTGGTTTAGCCTCAGGCCCAACAACTTGTCTAACCTCTCGGCTATCCGTGATCACATCACTATCATATTTAGTACATCCTGTACTAACGCATACTCTTGCCTATATTTCTTATCCAAATGTGTCAGGTGACATCGATTCTCACACTCATGGATGGGATCATAGTAGATCAAGGATTGAAGATTTGGTGAGTCCTCGTAGAATTCAAGGATTTGACCACCATTTTCCCTTATGTTTTTCTCTTATGTTTGAACTATTGTATGGGCGGTATCCCAATGATTATTCATGTTTTAGATGGTTCGATACAATTGTATTAGACATCCGCTCGTTTATAAAGACTTTGATTGATTTGAAATTGTTTTAAATTTCTGTACCTTTTTTCTATTATTTTATGTTATGATATGCTAAGTGGCTTGCATGAGGCCTATTATGGTCATGTATGCCTTGTTAGATCTAAGGGTTACCCCTGGGTCGTGACATTAAGGATATGTTATGGGCTTGTGTTTTGTATTTTAAATGTCACTAGGACAAGCTTATGGCTTTGGAGTAGTTTGCAAACAACAACAGCTACCACTCTAGTATTCAGATGGCCCCATTTGAGGCATTATATGGTTGGTGTTACCGCACTCCGTTTGGTTGGTTTGAATCTTTGGAGTCTAGGCCATGTGGTACTAACTTGTTTTAGGAGGCCTTAGATCATGTACGGGTGATCCAAAATAGGCTCAGTATAGCTTAGAGTAGGCATTAAAGTTATGTTAATCGTAGGCGTCAGCTATTAAGGTTTAGAGTTTGTGATCGGGTATACATTTGTGCTACCCATGAAGAGCGTGATGAGATTTGGGAGGAAAGGCAAGCTTAACACTAGGTATATTGGACCTTTTGAGATTTTTTGTACTATTGGTGATTTGCTTATAAGTTGGCCCTACCTCTTGCATTTTCAGCTATTCACCATGTTTTCCATGTTTTTATGTTGCGTCGATATATTCCATATAAGTCTTATGTGCTCGGGTATGATTCGGTTGAGTTGGATGATCGTCGACCTATATGGAGGAGCCTATTGCTAATCCAAAGATGTATGGTAGTTGCATTCAGATCCATTCATGTGTCTAAGGTATGTTGGAGGCATAATCCACTTGAAGAGGCTACCTACGAGACCGAGCACGACAAGCGAGAGCAGTTTCTCCACTTGTTTGAGTCTTCAGCTACTTCTTAACTCTTACTTGTGGGGATCAAATTCCTTTTTTGTAGTGGATGTTTTAACGACTCTTCGGATCATTTCTATGAAAATACCTTATTTTCATCGTTTAGAGCTATCTTATAGTGACCCAAAGTTATTTACGACTTTGCTAGGACTGGGAGCTCAATCACTTGGATGTTCATTTGGATTCTATGCAAGTTTTTGTGCTTTAGAGATTTTGAAACTTCAACATTTGACTTCAGTTAGAATTTCAGGAAGACAGCCTCAAAATGTAATTTTGACGATTCCACTAGCTTCGAAACATCGAGTTTGGTCTAGAACAACCTTTCATGCAGATCTTGAGGCTTCTAGGCTAATTTTGAGCCCCCTCATGAAATTTGACTTACAATGGAGCTTGGGTGTGGGACTCACTTTTTGTCAAGACTATCTCAGTTGGAAGTTTTAACTGCTCCATTGAGTTCAGAATGTCGAATTTGGTGGGGTAGCATATTTCATTTCCATGCATAGGATTCCAAACGTATCACAAGAACCCTATCAGAGATTGGGAAACTTGATATTTTCAGCTAATACACCAGTTGTTGGTGTTGTCTTCCACGCGATTGTGTGGGTGCATCTGCGATCACAGAGGTAACTATGCTTGACTATCATAGTCGTGTGGCCCTCGCCATGATCGCAAAGTGGAGCTGACCAGCATTGACCATATTTAGTCATCACAATCACGTGACTTGACCACACTGATTGTGAAGGTCATTTGAATAGGGGTTCGCGATCATGGCCCTTGACCCCGCATTCGTGTAGAGAAATTTTGTCAAGTATTTTTAAACAAGACCAAATGATATCATCTCTTAGTCTATTATTTCAATTGGCAATTTTTAGAGTTATAGAGCTCTGATTTTGGTGATTCGAAGCTTGGTGTGTACGGGAGTTTGGGACTTCATGTTAGAGTGTTCGAGAATTGTTGAGAACCTCTCATTTGAGGTAAATTTCACCTCGAAGGGGATGCTCACCCCTATTTTCCTTGCGTTATTGGTGTTTAATTGCATGGTTGTGTTGGGAGATATTTCGAGCCCTAAATTGTATCCCAACTGAGGATAAAGTTTAAGGAGCTTATATGGACCTTTTGACGGAGTTAGTTTCAGAATTTCTGGCACGAGTCCCATATTTCAATTTGGACTCAAATTTTGGTCAGTCTATTATTAATGTGTTTGGGTACCTAAATGACTATCTTGACGTTGTGATCATATTTTGGAAAGCGTGGCATCATTCAAAGACACTATGAAAGGAAAAAGCTCCAAAAATGTGATTTAGATGATGCGCGATCTACTTTCAGGTAGGCTACAGCTTCCCGTCCTTTAGATTGAACTCGAGAATGTAAATGTATGTTGATTTATGAGAATTTGGGATGGGTAACTAGCTTATCATGCTTAGCTTGCAACAATCATGTTTTAGGTTATTTATTAGGTTTTCAAGACTGTTAGCATGTTTGTTTTCTTTTCCAAGATCATTCGTACCTTGTGGCTTGTATTGTACCTATTTATTATTGTTGTTAGATGCATGTTTGGCCTTAGTATAGTTGTATACTAGTGTTTGTCTTAGGCTTGCATATTTTGGAATTGAAAAGTCTAAGAATCTCTCTGACGTCACTTCAGATGGCTTAGCTCCCTATAGATTGATATAGCAGACTTTAGTCTGATAGTATGATCCTTAGTTAGGCGACAACTCAACTCAGAATGATTTCTCTTCCATAACTTATCCTTGTGATCGACTCGGTGTGTATGCGGGTCATTTTGGGTTTATTCGGAGATTTGACATCGAGTTGTATAGGAGGAGCTAGAATAGGTCCTTGGCGAATCTGAAAGTGGTCCAATGTTACGGTTTGGACCAGTGTTGAGTTAGCAAAGAAATTTTGGGTTGTTGGAGTTCTTTTCTATGGTTCAAGGTTGTATACCTTATTATTACTCTGAATTGAAGGCCCTTGTGTACATCCAATCCAACAAGGTTCAAGTCCCATGTGAGTACCTTTCAGTCAAAGTTTAAGTCCTTGCCCATATTCCAATCACGATTTAAGTCCCTAGCTCATATTTCAGTCACGTTTTAAGTCCCTAGTTCATATTTCAGTCACGGTTTATGTCCCTAGCTCACATTTTAGTCTCAATTCAAGTCTTGGGACACCCCTCCTGTCAATTTTATGTCCTGACTGAATGATGCTACTTGGTCATTGGGTGCTTATACTGCGGTTAGAGTTCGTGGGAGACTGTGGCAGTTCTGGATGTATCCTGAAGTTCTCTTATTAGTTCATAGCTCATTCGTTACCTGTAGCTTATGGGGTCCGTTCTGGTTTTACTTAAATTTGTGCACAAGTGTACATTCTAGGCTTATGGGGTCTAGTTAGGTTTTGCTAGTTGTTACTTACTTCATTTAAGTTCCTTAGTACACTTGTGTGCATATCTTTTTAGAATTCCGCTCTTTGACCTCTGATAGGTTAAATTCTTGCATTTCATATTACTTTGCTCAATCGGCCTATAATGCCTACTAAGTACATGTTATTTTGGTACTAATGCTACACTTTACATCTTTTTCGTGATGTAGGTCCGAACACTAGCTATCAAAGTTGAGATCGAATCTGTAGTTGTCGCATTCAGATGCAAGGGTGAGTACATGGCGTTTTGGACTTTACCTGTCTCCATCTTTATTTTGATGACTAGTATTTTGTAATTTTTTAGACAAGTCTATATATTTTTGGTCCATTTTTTAGACTTGTACTCTTTTATTAGCAACTCTGCACTTGTGATTTTCAGGTTTTGGAAGGGATCTTTATTTATGTATATATTTTTTGGTTTGCTTCTGCTATCTCTCTTGTTATTTATTAAACCGTTGCGCCCGCTTTGTTTCTGCCCTTATATATGTTACATGTTGTTTGAGGTTACGAGTTGACTTACCTATTGTGGGTTATAGCAGGTCATGACACGAGAAATCGGATCATGACAGTTCGATACGAAATTATCTCAAAATCGAATAAAAGTAACACTTCAAAGATAGAACAAATCTAAACTCTAAGTAAAACTCCATCCAAATATATCCTTAAACCAGACGAACTCTTCACAACCTCAACTTATGTTCAAAACATGTTAATAATAAAAGGCACACAAGCACAATACAAAAATACGAAACACAATGTGCTAATCAAGGGTTAATTCTAAAAGAAATATTCTAAACATGTTATACTCACATAGCTTGATATTCATTCATAACAAAACCTTTTAGAAGAGATACTAAGCAAGATTAAATAACTTGATTCTCAAACAAAGGTTTCGCATGTCATAAATATCAATCACAAAGATATTAAAGGCAAAACATATTCGAAATTTCACAAATAGTTGAGATGACTGACATGGACGCTTCCTTTCCAATAACATAAACTTAAAGTAAATAAATGATGAATTCAAGAATAAATTATTCTAGTGAAGGTTACTAACCGGTTAAGCAGATAATTAATAAATAAACTTGATATGAAATCAAAATCATTGAGCCAAAAACAGAGAAAATTTGAGACTATGCTAGAGTATTGTTTTGCCTTTTTTTTGAGAGAGTTTTTTAGAGTAAGAAAATATGTTTATCAAAGTGTGTCCAAGATAAGAGGATAAGTCTTCTTCATATAGGAAAATAGGTAAAACAAATAAAATTACTTAAAGAAATTTCTTAATACCACAATTATACCAAAAAAATTTCCATAATAAACAAAATGATAAATCGGTTCATACTAGATAAGGAATGAGAATCAAATATGAGTGGAAAATCAAGAAAATCAACTTTAATCAACATGATTGTCTTAATACCACACTTATATTTTATTTTTTTACTACTATTAATGAGATTTTAGGAAACATTCAGAATTATTACTAGTAATGAGAGTCTAGGAATAGGCACATGGTCATTAACATGTCTGCTTCCTAGACATGGTTAATTTGGTCATATAAAAAAATGGTTAGAAGTTTTGTATATTTTTCACTTTAATTGTTTGTCTTACTTTTCTTTTTCAATATGTTATATATTTGAAAATTTATGTAAAAAAACATTACAAATCACAAATTAGCAATTTGAAATATTTAAAAGAATTTTCACATTTAATCCATACCCATTTTTTAAAACTATTTAACTAATTCCACTATTAACTAACTTCAGACAAAACATTCTTCTTCTTCTCCTCCTCCTCATTCTCATTCTTTTTAGTTGTTGTACAAAAAATTATTGAGTTTATACAAATTGAAATCTAATGTTTTGAGAAAATTTTAAATATAAAAAGTAAATTTAAATCAAATGAATTTTGAAAATAATGGCAAGTCATCAATCTTGCAAAATATTTTTTTTAGATTTGTTGTTCTTTTGACAAATTGATTATTGAGGTTTGCTCTTTATGATATTTGAAATTGATGTTTCAAATTTGATTCTATTGGAGTAATTTTTGGTGTTGAATTGTTAAACTTTGAAGCAAATTTAATTATTTTTTATTTTTTTTCAGATTTGAAAATTTAGTCTATTTTTACATGAGTTTTAGTTATATATGACTAAAGTGCAGATATACATGTAAAAGTTTAAAATAGTGTTAAATGAGTGTTGTTATAGTGTGTCAGATTTGTTGTTATTTGGATAAATTAATGATTGCGGTTTACTGTTTTTGATATATGAAACTTATATTTCTAAATTTGACCTTATTTGGACTGGATTTGGGTGTTGAATCGTGTGTTGAAATATAAAAATTTGAAGAACAATTTTCTTCTAACAAAAATTCAGACGCACATGATTGAATTTTTTGTCACATGCACCCCAGTAAAAGAATATCCATTTTTTTACCATATCAAGTTCACAACTTCGATAAAGAAATGTCCACAGTTTGCCTTAGCTACACCAAAATTAGAGCAAAAATGTATAAAGTGAGATGCAAATTTTCAACTTCGATCACATTCATTTAAAGTTATTTTCTTGCAATAACTTATTTTTTTTTAAATTTAAAAATTGGTATTAATTAAACAGCAAGCTCAAAAGTAGATACATGTGCACTTAGCTTGGTAAAAATAAAAAAACTACACCTAAATGAGCTTGAAAATAAATGGTCTTGAACTTAACTTCAGTAATTACATGAATAAGCCTTCGAAATCAAAAGTGAAAACTAATTAAATTTGATTTTTCCTAGGAAAATAAGCAGAGTCAAAAGCTCAAAGATCATTCACCACTAAGGTCATTGTAGTAAGGAAAAACTGCATAATTAGACATACTTTACAACCATATATACTATTGTTACCTATACTTTCAAAATATTACGTATGTTACCACTATAATTAAAAGTGTCATAACATATATTGAAAATTTTACTATTATATACATGTATGTTTGCTACCAGATACACAAAAATAGGGAGAGAGGCGAAACGATATTCGTATGTTTCTCAGATAAATGCAAATCATACTAGATACACACTAGATACATGTATATCTATGTATATGAGATATTAGATACATGGGAGTGTAACGAGCGAGATGGGATTGAGGCGAGAGAGATATGTTATGTATCCAAATACATGTGAATTCACTTAGATAAATGTATCTAGAACAAATTACATCTAAGTTTAACACTATATATTCGAGACACATGTATTTGAACGTATCTGAAGGCATCAAGATTTGATAAGATATATAATAATATTACAAATTAGAAGGTATTAAAGTAATTAGCTCCTCAACTGGTGAAATTAAGTAGGTGTTTGACCATGATATACCATATCACGATATGGTATCGTGAGATGGACTTAGCGTTTGGATATGCGATTTCACGCTGATTCCATCTCATGATATGAAATCATGAGATGGAATATCATATTCTCCAAAAATTATGATATGGGAATTCCATATCATGATTTGAGATTTTTAAAATATAAATATTGACCCACAAGTTTGTATTTTTTTTAAAACAACTCCATATTTCTACTAAACATTTATTTCATATGTAAATAAAATTAATAATCACATCATTACTTTTTAAAATTTATTATTCTTATCAACATAAAAATTTATTATTATTTTAAATTTGGTAAACATAAATGAAAAGTAGGAATTGATTTGGTGAATATAATTAAGAACAGTGGGAATAATACTTTTTTGGTAAAAAAACTTCTCTTTCGGCTATATATGAAAATGTTTAAAGCAATTTAATATGAAAAATGACAAAATTGGTGATGTATGTTTGATAATCATTACTTTCAATATGTTTGATTTTAACACAAAATTAATGCACTGAAAATGTGTAATTGCACACAAGTAAAACAAGACATGAACCATTATGATATTGATACACAAGTGAAAATTGTCATAGCTTGTACATTGTTACATAATTATTTGCGAGAATATCAAAGGAGTGGTGAAATATTTATTGTCTATGAGCATGAAAATATAGTTGAGAATGATATTGATCTACAAATGACTCAAAGTAACAATGTTGGTTCGTTTTCTCAGCCATATGATCGAGAAATGCAAGTTCAATGTAAGGAGATTGTCTGTATTATGTGAGAGGATTATATTAAAGACTAATACACTATAATTTATGTTCAATTTTTTTTATTGAATTAAAGTTTGATCAATTAAAGTTAGATGAAACAGTAACTTAGGTGGAGAACAAATAGCTTAGTAATAATTTATTATGCTATTTTATAAATATAGGGGAAAAGGGTTTGAAAAATACTCCAACTTTGGTCGAAATTGTTGTTACGATACCAAACTTTAAAAAGGACCTTTTACCCCTTGTACTATTTAAGAGTGTATTTTAAAGGTATATATGTGTCTACGTGTACATCATAAATATTTCATCATTATAAATAGTAATTTGTCCACATGGACACATATATACCTTGAAAATTCACTATTAAATAGTGCAGGGGATAAAAGGTCCTCCATAAATTTTGGTATCGTAACAGCAATTTCAACCAAAGTTGGAGTATTTTTCAGACCTTTTTCCCTAAATATAGTGTACTAGCCTTTACTATAATCCATTTATTCTCCACTTAATTAATTGTTTCATTTACTTTGATTGATTAAACTTTAATTCAATAAAAAAAATTGTAACGACCCGATTCTGTCGTTAGGGAAAAGACAATGGAGAAAGAATTAGGGTCAGAAAACTTATGGTAGTAACTTGGAATTTCCTAACCTAGTCCAGATTTGGACGAAATCGGAGTAAGTAAAGTCTAGGGAAATCTGGTAACAACTTGGTGATTTAATTATGATTTTGATTACATAAATAGATAGCAAAGACTTTAAGGAACCCGTCCGACTTTACAGAATTGAATTCGGGCGAGTAGAACTCCCGAAAATGATCTTAGCGTGAACGGGTGGTTTTTGAATGTCAAGGGTTGAAGGTGTGTTGTGAAATGGGGCTTGGAATTCAAATTCCAGCATTTTGTCTCCATGCATGCCGCTGTAGCGGGACAAATGCGACTTAAGTCGGAAATAAAATCCAAAAAAACGTTTTACTCTGCAAGTTTCGACTTTGAGAGCAAGGAGACAACCCCAGGTGCTTTCTTGACAGTTTTTCACCATTCTTGAGGCTAAAGATAAGGTTTTAACTCCTCGAATCCATTTTTCGATCCATAGAATGTAAATTTGTGGGCGATTATCGATGGGGGAGGGTTTTGATATGGAAATTATGGTGAAAAAAGCCCTAATTTGGGTATTAGGATAGATTCAAGTGCATTAGGGGATTCAAGTTGGATTCGAGGTAGGTGATGGTTGTGATTTCATGTTGGTGTGATATATGTTTGTAATTGCTTATTATAATGCATGTATGTATGTGAATGTTACATTATTGATTACCCTAATCGTAAATGAGGATAATTGAATAATTGTATGCCATGAATCACCTCTTGTTGTATGATTGTGAGAATATACATTGTGATTGTGATTGTGGTTTGTTGAATGGATCGGGTGTTGCGTTTCAACACACTAACTTGGATAGATTGCCACGTTTCAGCATAAACGTGGGATCGGTTGCCACGTTTCGGCATAAACATGAGATCGGTTGCCACGTTCCGACAAAAATATGGGATCGGTTGCCACGTTCCGGCATAAACATTGGATCAGGTACCACGTTCCGGTATGCTAAGAGTTTGGGTGTGGGTTCCATGAGAGGTCCATTGAATTGGGTTCCGTGAGAGGACCATTGAATTGTGTTGTGTATCTACTTGTGATGATTGCATTCATATCTAATGATGGTTGATATTGGAAGACTGTACGTTGCTCTAAATTAATAACCAATGTGTATTATTGAGAACGTGGGATGCTACATTGATCCTGAAAAGATGACTAATATTGTATATGTTTGGTATATGCCTGTTTTATAATGTTGTGGTTACTTGCATGTGTTTCAATTATTGGGATAACCACGTGATCCTACCAGTACAATGTGGTTGTGTACTGATACTGCACTTGCTTGTTCTTTGTTGAGTACAAGGCATCTTCAGGCGGCTATTGATAGACCTTAGCTAGGTGACTATTGATCGTGACCGAATTCAAGGGTGAGCTAGTTCTTTCAGGCTGCCATGGATCTCTCTTGTTTAAATCCATTCTTTTCGGACTCAGACTATTTGTTTAAGGTGTTTGTTTAGTTTCGGGGTTGTACCCCTTGTTCTTAGACTTGTCGTTAGTAGAGTTTTGGTACAATGACTTTCATGTTCTAGGGGTTGTTCATCCGCATTAGTTTGATTAGTTGTTGTTAAAACCTTGGAGTTTATGGGCACTCCAATTTTATAGTCATTTAAACCTGCTTCCGTAACTTTAAATGCCTTAGTTTTCATAAAATTTGTTTGTTTGTGTTGTAGTAATGGTTCTCCCACCGGAGGGTTTGTGTGAGTGTCAATCACGACGGTCTGGATCATGACAAAGTTGGTATCAGAGCCATAGGTTCCTTGATCTCATTGTACCAAAATGAGTCTAGTAGAGTCTTGAGGAACGGTACGATGACGTTCGTACTTTTCTTCGAGAGGCTATAGGACTTTAGGAAAAACTCACTTATTTCTACTCTTTCGTGCTATGACTTAAATCCAATTGGTATCTGGGTGATACAAACTGATATCTTTCCTCCTTCACTCTATGGTCCGAGCTAGAGTAACAACATCGGTAACACCATCACTAGCAAGAGAGGATGTGTATAGACTACCGACAGTTGAATATGATCACCATTCAGAACAAGTTTCCATTGCCTCGGATATATGGCTTTTTTGACCAATTGCAAGGTGCACCAGTTTTCTCTAAGAATGATTTAAGGTCTGATTACCATCAGTTATAGGTTGAGGCGGTTAAGAATTGGGTTCGACCGAGTTCTATGATTGAAATCAGCAGTTTTGTGGGGCTCGCTAGCTACTATTGTCGCTTGTGGTATGAGTTGAGTCCAATTGGTATCTCAACGAAGTGAACTAGACGTCGTAGTCCCAGCTGAAGGGACACAAGCAAGTTAATTGGAACTGAGAAAGTTCCAATTGGTATCTGGCCTTAGGAGTCGTATAAGGCATAGATTATCAGTAATGGTCGTCTATGGAACGAACTAATTAAAGAATTTGGACTTGTCTGCAAGTTGTAACTACTTGAGTGTCGTGAAACTTATGTGAAAAGAAAGTCATCACGAGATTAGGTACAAGGGTCTAGATAAATTACGATGTGGTTCATAAGCGAGAAATCTGGACGTGTGTTGTAACCAACTGATAACCGTGTGAGAGTTTGGGTGTATCCTAGGGATATGTGTGTGGTAGTGTTCAAACGATGTAAAAGGATTCTAAAGTGTGTACTTCATTGGGTTGACCAAGGGGTACACAATGATTGTCCTAGCTAAAGGGATTTTCTTAAATGCATAGTTATAGCTGAGAAATCTAGGGGAAATATAGAAAAGAAAGGAACCCCAGAAATTGTTGGCAGGAATTCTGTTTCCGTCGAAGACGCTGGGGCGAGATAATCTCGCCAGCGCGAGACCGGCAGTGCGAGATTTCTCCCGCCAGAACGGGACATGGCAAGACAGAATCTTAGCCCTGTCTCCTATGTTTTCCCCTAGTCACAATTATGGACCCCGAATCGTACCCGAACTAACCCCTGCGATCTAATTTAGTGTTCAGCAATCGAATATATGTTATAATGTGTGTTAAAATTGTGGAGAACCTGGCATATGAGGAGGAAATCAGCAAGGCCATGGAGGCAGGGGAAATGGTAATGCAGATAGAAGAGTAGTGCAACCAGGTGAGGAGGTTGCCCGTCAAGACGACATGGCTCAGTTATATGCTTTTCTGAACAAGACCAAGTTTGAGGTGTGTGATGCAGTGGTCACTAGTGTTACTCTTGTCTGTGCCCGGATGGCTATTGTTTTGTGTGATATGGGTTCTACTCATTCGTACGTGTCAGTTCAATTGCCTTAGGATTTGATGTGGTTTGTGATACACTTGATGCCAGTTGAAGAGACAGTCATAGTCACCCATGTATATCGTGTTGTCCTGTTGTGTTTATGGATTTTCAGATTTTGGTTGATTTAGTTATGATGGATATGACTGACTTGATATAATCTTAGGCATGCCTTGGTTATCCCCCTATTATATCGGGCTTAATTGTAATACTAAGTCGGTAACTCTAGAGATCCCCGGTAGGGAAAGATTAGAGTGGGAAGGGGTATACAAGCCTAAGCTAGCTAAGATCATATCCTCCATTCAGGTTAGGAAACCAGTAGGGCGGGGTTGTTTGGCTAATTTGGCTCATGTTTGGGGTGTTGAGGTTGAGTCTCCCTCTATTGAGTCTTGGTGTCTTAGTTTAAGGAAGTGTTTCCTATGGATTTGTCTGGTATTCCTCCGGATAGAGATATAGATTTCTGCATTGACTTGGAAACTGGCAATCGCCCCGTTTTCATCCCTCCGTATCGTATGGCTCCAATAGAATTAAGAGAACTTAAGGCTCAAAACCAAGAGCTTTATGATAAAGGTTTCATCCGTCATAATGCTTCCCCGTGGAGTGCTCATATCTTGTTTGTTAAGAAGAAGGATGGTGGTATGAGGACTGGTGAATTTATCGTAAGCCATTAAGGAGTGGATTGATACAGAAATGACCAGCTTATGGATAAAGAAAGTCCCATTGAGTATATCTGAGTGAAGGAAATTGAAGTATTTAGCAAGAAGGTGCATATAAAATGGGGTTAGTCCTTTGAATTTGATGAGTTTACCTGAGTTTGAGGCGTAGTGTTGATAAAGGTTGACTTCGTAGTGATAGTCAAGGATGACAGAGCGTAATGACAATAATAGTTCGTGATGGATTGTGACGGGATGCAACACATAATAAAATTGTTGGTTAAGTGAATTTTTTGTATAGTAATTACGAATTGGGAGTATCCAAGGTCGTGGTTTTCTAATACTTGGTGAGTAACGTGGTTGTATGAAAAATTATGGGAGATGGTAGGACACCACTCAAATAGATTGTTAAAGAGCGAAAGTTATAATAAAGGAAAATATAGTAGAATGTAGTACAACCTTTAGAGAGAGGCGAGAACAAAAATATTTTATTGGATTCTTAAGGCTAAAGAGATATCTTCAGAGAGGTAGATAATTGGGTTTAGAGACATGTGATTTCATTGTTTTGTTGTGGCTATGGTAATAGTGTCATGGGTCCATCAGATATGTTAAAAACTATTGAAAAAGACTTGAGAAAGGATTGTGCAGAAATTAGCTTGAGTGTGATGATAAGTGCTTGTCTTTGTTTTTGAATTTAGTAATGGGTACGATTGGATTGTTAGCAAAAGATATTGTAAGATCGATGCAGATGCGATCAAGGATAAGCAAAGATATATGAATTCATAAAAAATTTTAAGGTATAAGCTAATGTTGATAGATAAGGGGATTGTGTTATACGATTGAATTTACAATTCAGATTTTTCATGGTAAGTCTACATTCGTGGTGATATATTTTGTTAATGCATGAATTTGTAAGGTGAGAAATGATCAATTGTATCAGGTATTGAGCCTTGAAAGGACTTACACCTGGGTTGAGTCATAAGGTTGATTACTATTGATTGTTAAGTACCTAAGAAAGATTTCAACTAAAAGGTGTTGGTTTATAATAAGGTAAATGGTCAGAGTGTTTATGATGGTTGTTAGTATTGTGAGTATGATTCACTAGTTATGCTCTCGTGTGTTTTCACTTTGGTGGGTGGATCCCTAGTGGTGGATCAGGGGTACCAAATCATGCGATGTTCTCTTGGTTGAGTAGGAAGATTGGGAAGATTTGGTTATTTCAAATGACTTATGTGATGTTGTCTTGAAGTTATTAAAGTATTTCAGTGGTTTTACGTATATTACCTTGCTTATGAGAATCCATAAAAGAGTTACCCTGCGTAATCTATGGTTGTCCGACAATCTTAACTTTCATCTAGTCGTTGAGGTTATGTATCGATTATGTGTGGTTGAATGTGGGGATTATTGAATCCAATTCTATTGTTCTTAATAGGCAATCTACTATTGCTAGATCCAACATTCGATAGTGTGTTAAAGGACTTGTATGCTTGGACATATCCCTCAATGAGTATCTGATGTTTAAAGATCAAATGTTTGTAACTTAAGCTTATGGAAATTTATGTTGTGAGAATGAGATGTTGATAAGAACTATGATTGTTTGGGTATTATGAGTGTGTGTTGGTTGGTTTAGGTTCACTTCTATTTGTAGCGAGTATTAACTTGGAATTTTATCATGCTTAAGTGCTAAAGGATTCGTCCGGATGATTGTGTCATGTCCTTGTTAATATGTTACAGACATGTGTACAATGAACCTTGGTGGTTATTAGGAATCGCTTTGTGGTTAGCTAAGTGTACATACAACAATAATTATCACTCGAGTATTGTGATGACTTCATTTAGGCATTGTATGAGAGGATGTATAGGTATTCAATTAGTTAGCTTGGGACAAGGATTATATCATAAAGTGAGACTCAGTGTTGTTAAACAAGACCTTCGGTGTGAGGAAGAACCAGTTGAAGTTCTTGATCACGATGTCCGGAAGCTAAGGACATGCGAGACAAGTATCTCCAGTAATTCGACGTTTCAGATACTACTCTACCCTTATTTTAGCCAGTCTTCCCTAGTTGATCACTCGAGGACGAGTGATGGGTAAATTGATATCTATTGTAACGACCTGATTCCGTCATTAGAAAAAGCCAATGGAGTAAGAATTGGGGTCAAAAAACTTTTGGTAGTAACTTGGAATTTCCTAATCTAGTCCAGATTTGGATGAAATCGGAGTCAGTAAAGTCTAAGGAAATCTGGTAACAACTGGGTGATTTAATTATGATTTTGATTACATGAATAGATAGTTAAGACTTTAAGTAACCCGTATGACTTTACGGAATTGAATTCGGGCGAGTAGAACTCCAGAAAATGATCTTAGCGTGAACGAATGGTTTTTGAATGTCAAGGGTTGAAGGTGTATTGTGAAATGGGGGCTTGGAATTCAAATTCCATCATTCTGTCTCCGTGCATGCCGCCGTAGCGGGATGGCCGCCGCTGTAGTGGGATGGGTCCCGCCGTAGTGGGACAAACACGACTTAAGTCGGAAATAAAACCCCAAAAAACGTTTTATTCTGCAAGTTTCAACTTTGAGAGCTAGGAGACGACCCCATGTGCTTTCTTGATAGTTTTCCACCATTCTTAAGGCTAAAGGTAAGGTTAACTCCCCGAATCCTTTTTTCGATCCGTAGAATGTAAATTCGTGGGTGATTATCGATGGGGGAGGGTTTTGATCTGGAAATTATGGTGGAAAAAGCCCTAATATGGGTATTATGATCTTGAGTTTGGTCTAGGGTTATTGAGTTTGTTATAATCCGGATAATTAGACCTTCGATTGTTGATCCTTGCGTATATTAATTGTTTGTAGACCTAGAATAATCGGAAAGAATCCGGAAAGGAAAGATTCAAGTGTCTTAGGGGATTCAAGCTTGGATTTGAGGTAGGTGATAGCTGTGATTTCATGTTGGTGTGATATATGTTTGTAATTGCTCATTACAATGCATGTATGTATGCGAATGTTGCATTATTGATTACCCTAATCGTAAATGAGGATAATTGAATAATTGTATGTCATGAATCACCTCTTGTTGTATGATTGTGAGAATATACATTGTGATTGTGATTGTGATTGTGGTTTGTTGAATGGATCGGGTGTTGCGTTCTGACACACTAACTTGGATCGGTTGCCACGTTCCGGCATAAACGTGGGATCGGTTGCCACGTTTCGGCATAAACATGGGATCGGTTGCGACGTTTCGGCATAAATATGGGATCGATTGCCACGTTTCGGCATAAACATGGGATTTGTTGCCACGTTCCGGCATAAACATTGGATCGGGTACCATATTCCGGTATGTTAACAGTTTGGGTGTGGGTTCCATGAGAGGACCATTGAATTGGGTTCCGTGAGAGGACCATTGAATTGTGTTGTGTATCTATTTGTGATGATTACATTCATATCTAATGATGGTTGATATTGGAAGACTGTACGTTGCTCTAAATTGATAACCAATGTGTATTATTGAGAACGTGGGATGCTACATTGATCCTGAAAAGATGACTAATATTGTATATGTTTGGTATATGCCTGTTTTATAATGTTGTGGTTACTTGCATGTGTTTCAATTATTGGGATAATCACGTGATCCTACCAGTACAATGTGGTTGTGTACTGATACTGCACTTGCTTGTTCTTTGTTGAGTACAAGGCATCTTCAGGCGGCTATTGATAGACCTTAGCTAGGTGACTATTGATCGTGACCGAATTCAAGGGTGAGCTAGTTCTTTCAGGCTGCCATGGATCTCTCTTGTTTAAATCCATTCTTTTCGGACTCAGACTATTTGTTTAAGGTGTTTGTTTAGTTTCGGGGTTGTACCCCTTGTTCTTAGACTTGTCGTTAGTAGAGTTTTGGTACAATGACTTTCATGTTCTAGGGGTTGTTCATCCGCATTAGTTTGATTAGTTGTTGTTAAAACCTTGGAGTTTATGGGCACTCCAATTTTATAGTCATTTAAACCTGCTTCCGTAACTTTAAATGCCTTAGTTTTCATAAAATTTGTTTGTTTGTGTTGTAGTAATGGTTCTCCCACCGGAGGGTTTGTGTGAGTGTCAATCACGACGGTCTGGATCGTGACAAAATTGAACATAAATTGTAGTGTACTAACCTTTAATATAATCCTCCCACATAGTACGAACAATCTTCTCTTGTTGAACTTGCATTTCTCGATCATATGACAGAGAAGACGAACCAATATTGTTACTTTGAGTCATTTGTTGGTCAATATCATTCGCAACTATATTTTCATGCTCATTGACCATAAAAATTGCATCACCTCTTTGATATTATTGCAAATAATTATGTAACATTGTACAAGTTATGACAATTTTCACTTGTGTATCAATATCATAATGGCTCATGTCTTGTTTCACTTGTGTGCAGTTGCACATTTTCAGTGCATTAATTTCGTGCTAAAATCAAACATATTGGAAGTAGTGATTATCAAACATACATCACCAATTTTGTCCCTTTTCATATTAAATTGCTTTAAACATTTCTATAAGTAGCCGAAAGAGAAGTTTTTTTATTATGAAAAACCAAAAAAGTATTACTCCCCCCGTTTGTATTTATAATCACCAAATCAATTATTACTTTATCATTTATATTTCACCAAATTGAAAGCATTAATAAATTTTATGTTGGTGATAATTATAAATTTTAAAAAGTAATGATGTGATTATTATTTTTATTTACATATGAAATAAATATTTGATAGATATAATGTGGGGTTGTTTTAACAAAATATAAACTTGTAGGTCAACTTTTGTATTTAAAAAGTCCTAAATCATGATATGAAATCAGCTTAAAATCCCATGTCCAAACACTGATTGCATCTCACAATTTCATATCGTGATATGATATGACATAAGTTTCCCAATAATCAATTTAAAAGCCCAATCAAGCAACTTTCCGGGTCAGCACCTTCTTATGGCAAGAGCCGACCACTATGTATAAACCTTATTTCTCCTCTCCTCTACTGATACTGTAACGAGCACAAAATCCAAAACCCTAAAGTTTCTCTTCACTCCATCAAGTTTCTGTCCATTTCCCAATTTCTCAGTTATGCCACCTAAAGCAGCTAAAGGTAAAGAAGTTCCTGCCGAAAGGCCTATTCTTGGCCGTTTCTCATCCCACTTGAAAATTGGAATCGTAAGTTTTTCTCCATTTTCTTATGTTTTCATACATATGCGTCTGATCTCCGTTTGTATTGGTCGTAGCTGAAATAACTGGAATATCTAGAAAATGGAATACAAATTCATCTTATCCACTGAGCTATTACGTTTTTAAACCCGTATTTCGATTTTTCAGTAGATTGTTTACTTTATACTATTTGCATTAAGCAGATGTACAACTTTTGATGAGGAAATGGGACTATAGGTTTTTTTTTTTTTTTTATCAATTAAGAGGCTATAATTAAAAGCATCAAGAAGATGTGATAACTCCTTGACAACAAAAAACAGTTAGGTTCTGGGAGTTAAAACCTAAAGAAAAAACTCAAGGCTGTTAACTTTGCATGTGACAGTTGGTTCAGCTTAACCAAAATTGCACCTTTATCTTTAGAATCATTTACACCAATTCAATATGGATATATCTGCAGAAGTTTGATGTTGAGCTTGTTTATTCTCTTTCAGGTAGGATTACCAAATGTGGGGAAGTCTACTCTCTTCAACACACTGACAAAGTTATCCATTCCGGCAGAAAACTTTCCTTTTTGTACTATCGAGCCTAATGAAGCGCGAGTGCACGTTCCTGATGAGCGTTTTGAATGGCTCTGTCAACTCTACAAGCCCAAGAGTGAGGTTTGTCATCCAAATCCAACAAATAATACTGGCCAGAAAAAAAGAAGTTGATGTGCCTCGTTTTCCCTCCCTTATGTAGCTGTGACGATCTATTTGTGACTCGATTGTTTATTAAATTATTCTATATAATTAAGTTTGATTTGCCTCTGGGATAGCTTCTTTTTTTTATTCTTCATTTGTCTCTAGGACAATATTATTTATAATTCATTTTTAATGAATGTTTGACGACATCTAGGTTGCTGCCTTTTTGGAAATTCATGACATAGCTGGACTTGTTCGAGGGGCTCATGCAGGACAAGGATTGGGGAACAGTTTCTTATCCCACATCCGTGCAGTTGATGGCATTTTCCATGTTCTACGTAATATATTCACTCTCCATTTTGTCTTTCCATCTATTGAGCTATTCTTTTCTGGTTGTTAAGTATACTTTTGCAAATGTGGTGGTCTGTATGATCTGAGTTATTATTTCTAGTTGTATCTTATATAGTCTCACTGTTGAATGCTATCGTACATATTTTTGCTATTTGTCAGGTGCATTTGAAGATCCAGATATTATCCATGTCGATGACACTGTTGATCCTGTGAGAGACTTAGAGGTTATAAGTGAGGAACTAAGGCTTAAGGTAAGTTGGTTCATGCACTTTGAGTTCTTGGAATTTGTTGGGGCATGTATTCAGTTCCTTGAAGACAGTAAGTTATTATTTTGTTATACCGTAATTGGATGTACTCTATAATAGCATTGTCAGGGGGATTTTGTTGATTGCACTTGACTACTGCATTGATGAGTAGCTTCTACTGTTGGAAATTTTCCTAATCATATCTTCAGGTTAATAAAGCATCTACAATGTTCCTAATTGTGAATACCTATGAGTTTACATATTTATCGAAAAAACAAAAGGAAGAAAAGAAAAGGAAAGTATCCCTGTGAGTAAGTACAAGATCAGTTGCATACAGATGCAGCAAGAAAGCGGTCTCATACTGGGTGGGGGGAGCACTCTGAATAAAGAGGTTGTTTGGCACTTGAACAGTTCTCTTATATTTCTTGACACATTTTTTTATGATGTTAGATGTTCCATAGATGGCATAAAAAGATGCGAAGATACAAAAGTAACCAATATTAATGTTAGCTCATTACAAAATGCTCCATTCTAACCAAGGAGCTGACCGAAAGAAGCAAAAATATGGCCCAAGTTGAAGGAAATGAACTGATAAAATCTAGATATGAGTCAACACTATTTATAGGGGTTATGTTGCCCAACTAAATAGGTATAGCAGACCTTTAACTTTCTAAATATGGGGATGAGTTGAAGTTCCATCAAAACATTTGTGATTCCTTTCTTGCCACAGAACCCAAAAGATACAAGAGAGGATCATCTTCCAGACTTTCTTGATGGCTTTGTCAACTTCCCAACTGTTCCTACTTCCTACCCAACTGCTTCCTTAATGCCTCGAGGTATGGTCCAGTTTATACCCAGCATGGATAGAAACATAGACCACATGTCTGTAGCTACTGGGCAGTGTAGGAAGAGGTGATTTACAGATTCTAAATTCTGATTGCACGTGTAACATCTGTTTACCAGCTGACTGCAGACAGGCTTTTCTGAGAGCTGTCCATGAAAAGCAGACAACTTTTGTGGCAGCTTCGTCTTCCAAATGAATTTCCAGGGCCAAGAGTCTAGATTTCATTTTGCTCACAGAGGTGTCTGTAGCCTGCCTTAACAGTATAAGAGCATGGTCCACAGCTTCCCCACCTGATTCTATCTGTGACTTCTTCATCCACAGGGGAGTTTTCCAGTCTTCCTAGCATTTTGAAAATGTTGTGGCTCATAGTCATTCATGTTTCTTCTAAACTGGTCCCAAATATTCCTTGATCTGTTTTGAGCTATCGTTGAGTCAGGGTCATTGGCTAGCTGGTAGAGGGATGGGTAGCTATCCATCAGGTGTTGTTGTTCAACCATTTGTCCTTCCAGAATTTGAATGTTGCCCATTTCCTATCTCAAAGGTGATGTGCTGTGGGAATTCCTCCCATAAGCTGCTAATGTGTTTCCAGGGACCTACGCCCATGAGGTGATCTGTCACATTTAATTCACCAGTGGCTCTGCTGCCATGTTTAGCAGCAACCACCTTCTTCCATAGGCTAGAATCTTCATCTGCAAATCTCCCAAGCCATTTCATCAGCATGCTCTTTTTATTTCTTGACACATGAAGATGGTTAATAATCTTGTGTCAGGTAAAAAAAGGTTTCTACTGTAACACTCGCACATAATTAATAAAAAGCATTTTCAATGCACACAGTGGTGCTTTGTGTAATGGATGAATGTACAAGGAGCATTCATCTATAAATTTAGATGATTGAGAGTCCTGCATGGAGCGATACTGTGTTATCACTAAGTTCTTGTGTCCATTACTGATGCATTGGATATTGCTGGAAGTTCTTTTTGGACTAATATGCTGGATTTCCTGTCAATCTGATTCTTTAGAAGGAATTTGTTACTTAATTGTAAATTTTGGCATCTTCAACTGAATGTACCCTGTTCACTGTAATAATCTCATGATTGATGAAATATGTCATCCTTTGTGTAAACCAGGACATCGAGTTCATGGAGAGAAGGATAGAAGATCTTGATAAGAGTATGAAGAGAAGCAATGACAAACAATTGAAAATAGAGCATGAATTGTGTCTAAGGGTTTGTGGCTATTGCTCTTCTTCCTTTGACCTTGTTACTTGCTTAGATTTTTATCCCATTTCTGTATCTGTTAGACTTTCTTGATCTCTGGGTAGCCAAGTCTTTGAATGGTAGCAGTATGAAATATTTCTGTTTCTGTATTGTCCATTGACATTCTCCATTTATAAACTAACTAGATGTTTTGGTACCATCATGTATTTATTTTTCTCCAATAGTAGAAATATATTTCCTTAAAAATGGTGTCTCCTCCTTGTAAGATCCTTTTTAGATGAGAACGGAGACTGATATCGGTACAGATGATTGAATATCCATCTCAGGTTAGATTAATTAGTAAGATACTTTTCTTTATTTGTGTATGCTCATTACTGGTGGAAATGTCTGACAGAATCATAGCTGTTTTAAAGGGATGGTGGTGTTAGACTTGTCTTCCACTACTTTTCAGCTGTTTTGTAGCTTGAGTCTACATTGATTTGAAAAGAAAAGGATGAACTGCTTTCTCTTGTTTTTTTCCTGTTAAATCTTCACATATTTTACTAAACTGTAGTTCTCCAAGTAATTGAGTGCAAAAACTTGAGCACATTTTACAGTTCATTTTACAGGTAATTGAATGATTAAAAAGGTCTAGATAATGGAACTATGCTGCTGCCTGTTTTCACAGGTCAAAGCATCACTCGAGGAAGGCAAAGATGTTCGTCTGGGGGAGTGGAAAGCTGCAGATATTGAATTCTTGAATACTTTCCAGCTCCTTACTGCGAAACCGATTGTTTACTTGGTGAGTTTAACGTTTTTAACTCCTCTTTATCTTGGTTATGTACGAAATCTGTCAGAATTTACGTCTGAAAACAGCAATATGGATTTTCAATGTATATCCAAAATTATTTCACTGCACAAACTGATATTACAAAAGGCAGAATTTTTAACTTTCCGAGTTCAGTTATAGTTAATAATCAGAATGATCCAATTTTGTTTAACCAATCAAAAGAAAGTTATTCATACATGGCTTGGAAATGTTGTCTCCGAACTCCTTTTGGAATGTCTGTGTGAGTGAGAGAGAGAGGGGGGGGTGAGAGATGTGTCACTAGTTGGGAGATTACTCGTGGAACAAATCAGGTAAAATATATGCTGTACTAGGATTATTTACTGTATCTTGTCACATTGTTCACATAGTTTTTGGGTAGTTTCTCATGATGCTTTGATGTTTCTTCTATTGCCAGCAAGGCAGTTGCATGATTAGGATCAGCAGAATAATCTGAATATTGCATTGTGCCTACTGATTATGTAACGAAACATTGACAGGTTAATATGAATGAGAAAGACTATCAAAGGAAAAAGAACAAGTTTCTGCCCAAGATTCATGCATGGTATGATCCATCTCTCTTAACAGTTATCACAATTATATTGCTCTTCTTACACTTAGAAAAGCTATATTTGGAGGGATCTGTGTCATTTGATATTTGATCAGAAGAGAAACTGTTTTTGTTTATGATAATGAGATTAATTTGAATTCTAACAAAAAATCAATATACTGCAATATATAGTACTCCCCTGCCAGTATAAAGTTGGTTGCGATATTGATCATAAAAAGAACTTGGGTTACATAACATCGTTCTTCCTGTGGTCCTGTTCTCTACATTGTCATCTGCAAAGCAATGGTACGTGTGGGCAACAAAATGGATCAGATGCATTCAAAAATGTGCTCCCTCATAAACAAAATATATGATGTCACACTTCAGCTATCTCCTATTCTTGAAATTGTTGCTCTGAAGCTGGCAAGATATTGGAGAGAAATCCCTCTTCTCGCAACTCCATCAGGAATTTTTAAGTGCCTGTGGAGTTCCTCGTTTTTGGTCTCTTATTTTGTCACTCCTCATAGTTAAAGATTAAATTGCTTTGCCTTTTAATTCAAAAATTCACTGTTCTGAAAGACTGAAACTAAATAGAGTAAGCTAGATTTTATAACCTGGATTGTGGTCCACTTGTGGCCATTGTAATTCACGATCTTGATGAGGTTCTGGTAAATTATATTACTTTGGTTATATGATTACCCTATAATTTTTTATTCTTCATGTTTGCATGAATCTTTTCCATCTTTTTTGGACTAGATTCAGTCATCTAGGTTACATTCACTGTTTATGGCATATTGTGATCATGAACGTAAATCAGTGTTTAATTCAGAACTTCACTGCAGTTCAAATGAGTTTTTGTCCTGATGATGGACTTCATGGCACCACCTAAATGATTTTTCGTGGATTTATTATGGTGCTATGTTATGATCTCTTTTATCTTTCACTTAGATTATTGCCTGAATTATAAAAAAAAATTCTTTCACAAATTTTCAGGGTGCAGGAGCACGGTGGTGAAATAATTATTCCTTTCAGTGCTGCTGTGGAGAGAAACTTTGCTGATATGCCACCAGATGAAGCAGCAAAATACTGTGAAGAGAACAAGTTAATAAGGTTAGTTAGAAGTGAAAAAGGTCTCCAATAATTAGATACTTTTATTCTATGCATTGAACTAAAGAAATCTTGGAGTTCTATAAGATCTCACTACTGATGATTATTTAACAATTGCTGTTCCCCTCTCACATCCATGAGAGAGTGGGGAAACTAGAAGAGTAGAGGCTTTTCCTTATTGTTTATATATCTGACTCATCTT
This sequence comes from Solanum verrucosum, assembly GCF_900185275.1. NCBI lineage: Eukaryota > Viridiplantae > Streptophyta > Magnoliopsida > Solanales > Solanaceae > Solanum > Solanum verrucosum. Next base: position 534,188 of record NW_026020416.1, read on the forward strand.
CACTTTTTCCTTCCTCATTACATGAGATGTTAATCTTTTATATGACCTGCCTTTTTGAGGACATAGTCTGAGATTTCAATCTTTTATGTGACCTGTCTTTTGTGGGCATGCGTCAGCATAAGGTGCATTCCTCAAGGCTGAAGCCGGTGCCATTCGGGTTTCATCTCTTTCTTTAGTTTTCTACTACCGTAAAAATAATTGCATTTTACATACACAGAGTAGTTGGAATACTATCTCAGCATGCTTTCTCTGGGTAGTATGGAAAGAAGGGAGTGACAGATGTTTTGGATGCAAGTAACCTCTCGTAAACACATTATTTTTGTTTTTTTGATAAGGAAAACGATTGCAGTGCTCATACTTCCGTATAATTTTATTTTTTTATCGATTAGCCTTTTGGACTAAAATAATTTTTTTATAGAATTAACTTTTTGAGTCCCTGAACTCTCTGAAGGAACTTTAGGAGATTCCATTTGTAACTTCTCGGGAAACATCTCTATACATGAATGCACTTTGCTTTATGCTCCTCTATGATAAATAAAATCCTTATTAATACTTCGGAAAAGTAAGAGATTAGTAAAATCCCTTTGTACTTATTTAACTAGAAAAAGAAAATGAGTTGGTCTCTAATTAAAAAGTGTAGTGTAGAAATTTGTTCAGATCTAGTAGAAAAACAGGTCAAAGTTGCCATCTAGGACAAGCACATTAGCTGCCTTCTCTCATGATTCTTCCTACTTCCCTCTGTTTTTTGCCCATGTTCTGGAACTGGGTTAAAACCTTGACCAGCATAGTTGATGTCGTTCCTATTAAAAATTCTGCATCAATTCTACAAAGTATCTTGTCTAGGCGAGGTTTCACTGATTCTGTACAGCTTTTCACCAGCATCATGTCATCTGGGGATGCTACTTAGGTTATTTTTCCATTTCTCATTTCAGTTGTTGGATATGGGTAGGAATATTTTGGGACAGTTTCGTTGGCTCCTCTGTCAGCTAATTAATGATATGCTAGTCTGTGGTGAATCAGTTCTCTATTATTATTGTGAGAAATATATGAAAAGAATATTATTGAATTGTGTTTTAATTATTACATAGAGAACCCTATTTATAGACACTATGATACAATTCCTTACCAAATATGAGACTATAAACTATTACTATTCTGTGTAGGATTGTGTATACCTATTCTATTCTAACACTCCCCCTCAAGCTGGTGCATACAAATTATAAGTACCTAGCTTGTTACAAATGTAATTAATACGAGGACCGGTGAGGGACTTGGTGAAGATATTTGCAAGTTGATCATTTGACTTCACAAATTTGGTAACAATATCTCCTGAGAGCATCTTTTCTCTGACAAAGTGACAATCAATCTCAATGTGCTTAGTTCTCTCATGAAACACTGGATTTGATGTGATATGAAGGGCCACTTGATTATCACACACAAGTTCCATATGACCTGTTTCTCCAAACTTTAGTTCTCCAAGCAACTGTTTGATCCAAACTAGCTCACAAGTTGCTACAGCCATTGCTCGATATTCTACTTCCGCACTGGATCGAGCAACTACACTTTGTTTCTTACTCTTCCATGACACCAAATTACCTCCTACTAAAACACAATATCCAGATGTAGAACGTCTATCAAAAGGTGATCCTGCCCAATCAACGTCTATATATCCGGTGATATGCTCATGGCCTTGATCCTTGAATAGTAGTCCTTTACCAGGAGCTGACTTTATATATCGCAAAATATGAACAACTGCACCCAATGACTCACAAGGAGAAGTCATAAATTGACTTACAACACTCACAGGAAAAGAGATGTCTGGTCTAGTCACTGTGTGATAATTCAACTTTCCAACCAACCGTTTATACCTTTCAGGATTACTGAATTGCTCCCCCTGTCCTGGAATGAGTTTAACATTCGGATCCATAGGAGTGTCTATGGGTTTACATCCCATCATTCCTGTCTCCTCAAGAATGTCTAAAGCATACTTGCGTTGAGAAATAACAATACCTGATCTAGACTGAGCAACCTCAATACCTAGAAAATACTTCAGTCTGCCGAGGTCTTTAGTTTGGAAATGCTGAAAGAGATACTGCTTCAAATTAGAAATACCAACTTGATCATTGCCGGTGATAACGATATCATCAACGTAAACAACCAAATAAATACACAGATTTGGTGCTGAATGTCGATAAAACACAGAGTGATCAACTCCACTACGAGTCATACTAAACTCCTGAATTACTGTGCTAACTTCCCAAACCAAGCTCGAGGAGACTGTTTCAGACCATAGAGTGACCGATGCAATCGACATACAAGGCTACTAGACTCCCCCTGAGCAACAAAACCAGGTGGTTGCTTCATATAGACTTCTTCCTCAAGATCACCATGCAGAAAAGCATTCTTAATGTCCAACTAATGAAGAGGCCAATGATGAACGACAACCATAGATAGAAAAAGCCGGACATATGTTATTTTTTCCACAGGAGCGAAAGTGTCACTATAATCTAGCCCAAATATCTGAGTATACCCTTTGGCAACAAGGCGAGCCTTAAGCCAATCGACTTGACCATTTGGACCAATTTTGACCGCATAAACCCAACGACGACCAACCTGGAGGAAAGGGGACAAGCTCCCAAGTACCACTCGAATGTAAAGCAGAAAGCTCATCAATCATAGCCTGCCTCCATCCAGAATGAGAAAGTGCTTCTTCTATAGTCTTAGGGATGGAAATAGAGGACAAAGATGATACAAAGGCATAATGGGGTGAAGATAAACGACGTAACTCAAGAAAGTATAATGTGGATTAGTATTTCGAGTAGATCGTATACCTTTTTGAAGTGTAATCGATTGGCTAGCAAGAGGCAAGGCCGCAGTGGGAGTAGGGTCCGACGCATGACATGAATTATTTGAGACTATTGTTGGACGTGGATGCTGGTGATTAGTTAGGAGTGGTGGCACTACAACTGAAGATGTAGAAGTAACCGTAGGTCCCTTAAAAGTCTGTACAAGCAAGACTTGAGGTATGGGTAAGACCTCAGAGACATCAGGATGATCCAAAGATGTGTAGTAAGGTTGAGATTCAAAGAATGTTACATCGGCAGACATAAGATATCGACGGAGATCATGTGAATAGCAACGATACCCTTTTTGAACTCTAGAGTAACCAAGAAAGACACATTTAAGAGCTCGAGGGGCTAATTTATCTTTTCTTGGGTTAAGTTATGAACAAAGCATGTGCTCCCAAATACACGAGGAGGGATAGAATAGAGATGTGACTGAGGATACAATATGGAATGTGGAACCTGATTCTGAATTGAAGATGAGGGCATTCTATTAATTAAATAACAAAATGAAAGGGCTGCATCCCCCTAAAAATGCGGAACATAGGATTCAATGAGGAGAGTGCGAGCAGTCTCAATGAGATGCCTACTCTTTCTTTCTGCTACACATTTTGTTGGGGAGTGTATGGACAAGATGTTTGGTGAATAATTCCTTGGTGAGACATAAACTCCTGAAACTGGGATGATAAGTATTCTAAGGCATTATCACTATGAAAAGTACGAATAGAAACACCAAACTGATTTTGTATTTCAACAAAGAAACTTTTGAATATAGAAAATAACTCAGAACGGTCTTTCATTAAGAAAACTCAAGTGCATCTCGAATAATCATCAATGAAACTAACAAAATAACAAAATCCTAAGGTGGAACTAACTCTACTAGGACCCCAAATATCAGAATGAACTAATGAAAAAATAGACTCTGAACGACCCTCGGTACCACGTGAAAATGTGGCACGAGTGTGTTTCCCAAGTTGACATGACTCACAATCTAATTTAGATAAACTAGGTGATTGAGCAATATGAGCATTATGGGATGGTCGATCAGGCGGAGCACCAAATGCTTCTTGTGGAGATGTCTGCTTACTTGCACGATTACGAAGGAACTCATTATATTCCTTTAGAACAACAAGATCATAACTAGGTGGTGGACCATGCAAATTATGACATGTCACGAGTGTGTCCATACTTATGACAATAACTACACTTGGATCGAGGTTTTCCAAGACAACCTCCTTGTCGATTCTCCATGAATTGATATGCTCGTTTTTCTATTGTTTGAGATGCGAGAGCAGATGAGTCAATGGTCGGTGATGAAACTGCTTTGTGGCTGGGAGGCGCAACAAGACGAAGTAGACGAGAGAATAATTCATCAACTGTAGGAATTGTAGGGCTAGCTAAAATCTGATCATGCACTGAATCATGGTCAGTAGGAAGTCCAGCAAGTGTAAGAACTAGAAACAATGTTTGTATGTGGTCTTGTTGTCTTTGCACGTCCGTAGTGACTGGCATCAATGTTTCAAATTCCTCCATGACTGCTTGTACTTGTCCCAAGTAGGTGGACATATCTGATTCTTGTTTCTTTAAGTTGGTCATACAAGATATCACATCATAGAATTGAGATATGTCATTAGTGTATAAAGCACGAGCCTTTTCCCAAACTAAATAACATGTTTGGAATGGACGGAACAAAGGCATCAACTTGGAACCAATAGATTGCCATAGGAGACTACATAATTGAGCATCAACCTTCTCCCATTGTGCTTTGGCTTTTGCATCTTCCCCACTGGCCTTTGCCTTTTCATCTACCACTCAAGCAATGTTCGTTAAGTGATTTTGGACACCTTGACCCTTGCACCACAACTCAACCGAGGAAGCCCAAGCTAAATAGTTTGAGCTTCCCATTAACGGTTTTGAAGTGATCATAGGGCTTGAACTTCCAATTCCTATATTCTTGGAGCCAAAAGTATCAATCCTGAAAGACATGTTGTGAAATTAGAATATGTAGCAAAAAAAAGAGTGGATTTCTTTTTGTCGAAATCTGGGAAAAAAATAGGGTTGTTGCCGGAAAAGTAGATCTGATCGCCAAATATTGGTCAGAATCAGGAAAAAAATATATGGGCAGCCTCAGAATGAAGAGGTGACCCCACTGAAAAAAGAAAACAGTCGAAAAAGTGGCCGAAAAAGACTCCACGCGCCGGCGCGTGGACTTGACAAGCTCGCCGGAGAATTTATTCCTGCGGCGCGTGAGGGCGCGTGTGGCAGTTGTTTCCGGTGAAGTTGATTGGGCTTTGCTCGTCAAAGACCTAGTGGTGGTGTTGATTTTCAAAAAACAGTGACGGAAAAATTAACTACTTGGACAGCCACTTAGGTTACCATCAAAAAACTGCAAAATTGTTTTTTTTTTCAAACAATTGCTCTGATACCATTTGAGAAATATATGAAAAGAATATTATTGAATTGTGTTTTAATTATTACATAGAGAACCCTATTTATAGACATTATGATACAATTCCTTACCAAATAGGAGACTATAAACTATTCTTATTCTGTGTAGGATTGTGTATACCTATTCTATTCTAACAATTATATCACACCCAAAGAGTGAAATAAGAACTGGGTGCTTCAAGCATTGGGGTGTTGGCCTTCCTCAACACAAGCACTCGTCAAGCCTATAGACATACCTTGCAGGGGATATTCTGTGTTGGAATACTTCAATGCAATATATCATGCCTCATGAACTCCTTTTGAATATTGTTCCCGAAGCAGAGTGCTTGAGTGATAGTCTAGCAACAATGTGGGGGGATTTTACTTAAATGTGGATTTCCTTACTCTGAGAATTAAGACGGGAACTGGCAATCTGAGATTCTCCCTTCATTGTCCATCTGCCAAAATCTAAAAGCTTACCTTGTTATTGGGCTGGGTCATAGTATTCTGCCAGGAGCCTCTGATTTTGACAAGTTTCTTTTAGTGTAGTATCAATAAATTGGAAACCATAGTCCATCAGAGGGATATTTCCTGCAAATACTAGCTTAAGATATGTTGAAAGTATCCTAATTTTGTGGTAGCATTTCGGGATGCAGAGTAACCACGTTCCTTGTCAAAATCCGGAACATACAACTACCTAGCAATTTTTATATATGATGAAGAGAAGAGTGGCTCTAGGATCATACCCTTTTGGGTAGTGTTTACATGAAGGTGAAGCTATTAGGAAGCATGCGTTGCCTAAACTGGAGTCTTGCTTTCTTGTTCCAGATTTGTGTCTTTGTGTAGTTCCCACTGCAAGGAGGTGTTTTGTAATTTCCAGGATCTATGAGTATATTCTTGAGATCATCTCTTTATTCCTTCCTGAGGAAATTTATTGGTTATGGTAGTTTGACTTTGAAAAAAAATAAATAAAGATAAATCCATAGTGTATCCTAAGATTTGCACATAAAACTTTTTGAGCTCTTTAGAGTTGCAATATTTTATAGCTTTTATAGTGCCAACAAGCCGACACTTTTGCTGAGTGAGTTGATGTGGATGGCACTTCTTTCCTCACCTTGGTTTACGTCTGTCTCCAACTTATGGCGGTCTTCTTTTTGGTTGTGATGTTTCCTTGTGCTTCATACAACTTGGCTTGTTCCTCTCTTCACGCTCCTGTGTCATTGCAACAAGTTCCTCCCGTTTGCCATGACATCTCGCTGCAAGTGCTCTATACTCTCTTCAGTAGTTGTCTACGCTTCACAACCAAACATCAGTTATAGCCGTAATGCCTCCTTGTAACCATTTTTTAAAACCACCTTTTGTATCACCCCGAACTTTTGCAGTCTTTGTCACAAGCCTAGACTCATTCTAGCACCACATACAACATCAAGATTTCCCTGAGCTTTACTTCAGTGTGACCATTTGCTTGATCGTCTATAAAGGTAGCAGAAAGTAAGACTCTGGAGAGTTGGAAACAACTATGTATTGGTGAACTAGTGTTTAGTATAAGACAGACTCACTACACACTAGACTCACTACACACTGTGACAGCCAAACTTGGTTATAGGATGCTATCACTTGTCGGATATACTTCTTCATTGTTTGCAAATGCTGCGATCTTCTCCTACTTATACCCCCCCCTCCCCCAGGCCTTAGAGTTCATCAAGGAGGGTGCCATGCCTGATGGGACATGACATTGTTCTGTTCTCTAAAACGTCTTTGCTTTTCTTGGGTGCTCTGGGTGCCTCTAGTTTTCAATGAGACCTTACTCCCCTTGTGCCCCCATGGCGATGGCGTAGCTTGACCTTGTGTGCTCAACCGCTAATGCTCTGACACCTCTTTGGCCATTTCACAAGTATGATCGTGCTAGTCAATGCTCTGATTCCCCTCCTCATGCCAAGATCCTCGTGCTTATATGCAACACCACCATTCGTGCATTGTGCTACTGGGGCACTCGGCTTTGGACATGTGCACACGATCCCATGCCTCTAAGCCAAATGTGTCCCTTGGGCTCATCATGGCCCTTGTAGCTTGGGGGGGGGGGGGTTGCTGTGTTTGTCGTAGGCCGTGGAATGTAACATTGTATTATCATGTAGCATGGACTTGGTATCTTTTGAAAGCCTAAGTAACATATGTTACTTATTAAAGTATATTTTTTGTGTAAGTCCTTTGTTGTCGAGGCGTATAACTGCCTTATATTTTAGATATACATGGGTGGTTGGTCCTTATTGTGCTTTTAGGTAATTTAAACAGTTAAAGATAACAATAGGCCTTGCTAATTCAGATTGGTTAAGGCAGTACATGACACTTGTCAAAGTCCACCTTTGATTATATAACATATGAAAGGGTAGAATAAGTTTATCCTCTCAGCCATCATTTCATGTATCCGACTTTTCTATGACATCTTAAGTTTTGATGTTGTTGAAATTTGTCTTCCTTTACACTACCATAGGATAAAATTTCAATCCTCAAAGTGGGAATATATCCCATCTTTAATCTCTATGTGTGGTGAAATCCAACATGATCTATCGTAAGCTGTGTTTCATCAAGGAACTTGATGTTGCGTTTTAAGCCTGACTGCTTGTGCGTTTGAAGGACACAATTTTTGTAATTAATATAATACAAACATGGTGGATTTAGCATGCCAAATGTTGGTCTTAAATAATCTAATCTGCAGTTGTAGTGATCAGTAGTACCTTAATTTCTTGGATTGGAAGCATGCTTGATGAATGCTGCAATATATAGATTATTATGGCAGTGGACTACATTGATGGGTTAAAACCTCAAAATATCTACTTTCTTGAAAGAGAAGAGTTTTCTTGGTTCTGCAATTTAAACTACTTTTACAGTGGCATTCTTTCTGGGCCAATTTGTTATCTATTTTTATAGATTTGGGCAATTGATACCATTTCATTTGTTTAAGCATATCAGTAATTTTTGGATATATTTAAATTATACTTTGCTGTGAAATTTAGGCCTATTTTAAATATGGAAAGCATCATTTTTGTCACTTCATCCGGCTGATCTTGATTTATCATGCTACAGTTGCCTCCCAAAAATCATTAAGACTGGATTTGCAGCCATTAATCTGATTTATTTCTTCACAGCAGGGCCAGATGAGGTATTTAAAATTCTTCCTCTTTCATTCTGTCCCATTCCTTCTCTTACTTGGTGTTGAGTTTAATGCTACATAAATAATTTATTCCCCCGTCCTAGTTTATATGATGTCATGTGACTGGACATGAAATTTAAGATGTTAATTTGACTTGTATATTATATTAGTGATAGTGGAGCAAATACTAAAGTCATGGCTGAAATTTTAATTTGAGAAAAAACACATCACATGAAAGTTTAAAGGTTGAAATGCTTAATGATTTGAATTCTGGAAAGTTGTGTAAATGTTATAGAAATGGCATGATGCCCAACATTTTGAGATGTTTCAAAATGGAAAGAGTGTCACCCCATCCCCTAAAAAAGTAAATTGAAGTCACCATTGTTGATGGTTTATAAGGCCTCATAATTTTTTTTCTCTTAAAATACAGGTTAAATGCTGGCAAATCCGCAGGCTGATGAAGGCTCCTCAAGCTGCTGGAACAATTCATACAGATTTTGAGAGAGGGTTCATCTGTGCTGAGGTCATTATGTGCCTTCTTTTTCCTTTTACCTACCCTTGTTCAGGATTCTTATAATCAGTTCCAAAAGATTTCAGTTTATTATTTTAGTTGAATGCATACAGTACACAGGTGGTGGTTTCACACCCATAAATTGTATACTTGTTCAGAAACTCCTAGCAATTTCCTTACTACTTTTCCAGGAAGCCATTTATTTATCCTAAAGAAGTTTGATTATTGAAATTTTTAATTTTCTTTGTTGATTAGGTAAAAATTATTTTATCAACAATTGGGGAAAACCCCGTATACGAGCCGTATATCAAAAGGAAGAGAACCTACACCAAAATATGGTTCTCAACAAAGAGATCCAATCCTCTATATAAATTGGGGCCTCATGAGTACACCTAAAGGAAACTAGAAACAAAAGCTAAATTTCAGTTTTATATAATCTTGTTCCACCCCTTCAAAGCCCCTGCTATTTCTCTCTTTCCAAATAACCCACATGATTGCTAAAGGGGCAACACTCCATGCTCTTGGACTTCTCTTCCCCCTTTTGTGAGTCATCTTCGCAACGCCTCCTTCAATGTCCCAGCTTCACTCATTGCATCCCAAACAAATTGAGGGTCCCCCTCCATAACCGATTTGCAACTTTGCAATGCAAAAGGAGATGATCTACGTCTTCGCCTGAACCTTTGAAATTTTTAATAACATCAGATGTAGGTTTTTGGGAATTGGAGTTTGCCCCAAAAGGTGGAATTTTATGAATTGGAAGCTATAGGTGAAAATATCTTATTCTGCTGGGCCAGATAATTCTCATTTCAAAAAGTGAAATCCTTTTCATTTATGACTGCTTTCATTTTTAGCTACCATTTGTCTTATCTCTTGACACCAATGACTTGGGTATTGGTGTCTTCAGGTGATGAAATTTGAAGATCTAAAGGAACTTGGTAGTGAATCGGCTGTAAAGGTACTCTTATTAAGTTATCATTGGCAATTTAATGGCATGTCTTCTGCTTCGCGAGTACTGGAAATGATAATATGTGCTTTATTTCTGCACAACTTGTTTTTGGAAACAAAATATGGGTTGAAGCAAACTTTGAAAAGAAGTTCTTCACAAGAACAAGAATAATGTGAAAGACTCGGGAGTTAACACTCAACTCCCACACAAGTACAACTTATATATATATTTGTGCTGTATTCAGCACAACTTGCTAAAACAAAGGACAAGTTAGGGCAAAATTCTAATAAAATTTCTCCACAAAAACAAAAATAAAGTGAAAGACAATAGTGAAATTCAACTCATAAACAAATAATCGCTCTGGTTATACCTATATTATTCTGTTTTCTTCAGATATGGTTGTGCCTCCAAGTATATATTATATCAGACTAACATGTGTTTCCACTCTTTGCCTTTTTGCACCAAGGCAGCTTTTTCATATTGTTAGACGAATAGGATATAGCACCCTACCATCTCTATCTTTGTTCTAGTGCAAATTCCTATCTAGGCTTACACTAAATATGTACTCCCTCTGTTTCATTTTGTTTGCCCTACTTTCCTTTTTAATCCGTGTGAAAAAGAATGCCTCTTTCCATTTTTAGCAACGGTTTAATTCCCATATGGCATGTCTAAGAGCATTTTGGTACATTTGACATATCTTTTATTTAAGACCACACAATTTAAAAGTTTTCTTTACTTTCTTCAACTCCGTGCCAACTCAAAATAGGACAACCAAATTGAAACGGAGGGACTGATACTCAAGTTACTTATCTCGAAAACAAAAAAGAACAAAGAACAAGAAGAATCACCCAAGGTTGTGGTTTTGTGGTCAACGGAGTGGGTGGAACCAAGGGAGACTAGGGTTTAAATATTTAGCGGAGACAAAAAATGTAAGGTGATTTCTTCCCATTTGCCTAAGCTTCGATGAGCAGCGTTATCCAGTACATTGGCTGGTGGAATTGCCAGGATGCATGCAAGTTGGCCTAGACACTAATGTAATTAAAAAGTGAGAAAGAAAAATGAAATGCTAATGTTGCTTCTGACCAAAGAGATACTTTGCGATGGACTTCATAAAATAAGAAGATATCTCAGTGATGGAAAATGCTTTATGCTATCCAACCAAACTGCAAAAGTTATGGATGAAATTACCATGACAATTCAATTCTGTAATTACTATTGGCAGTTCATATGTTAAACTCTCTAATAAGTCTTCAGCCAAAATTAATAGTTTGCAATGTAACATAATTGTTCCTATACATGACCTGACTTGCGCACAAAGCTGGAGTTCTCTTTATAGATGACCTTTGAAAGTTGTCTAAGGTGAATGTGCTCTTCCACAGGCTGCTGGGAAGTATAAGCAGGAGGGTAAGACCTATGTGGTCCAAGATGGTGATATTATTTTCTTCAAGTTCAATGTCTCTGGGGGTGGGAAGAAGTGAGGTGGTGGTGGATCTGCAAGAAACTTATGAAGCTGCATCAACGAGTTGAAAGATGATATAGTTTTGCCTCATAATTAGGTCTATATTTGCAGATAGAGTGTATCTTGTATGGGAGGTTTCTGCAAAATTTATGATATGTTTCCTATGTCTTTATCTGCATTTGTAGTGTGTTGGATATTCGAGTCATTTTTTTCTTCTGTTTTCGTACTCTGTACTTCCTTTCAGTGAGGCTGACGCCAAATTCAATTTATAAGTTATTGGCTGGCATTAAGCATTTGATGTTATGTAGTTTTTGAAGAAACAATCTGGAGAATTGGCGATAGATTTAAATCTCGCAAGATGTACGTGTTAGAGTTTTCTGAGTTTCTATTATCAAAAAATCAATGTCACCCATATGGTGTCAAGTTATGCAAGGACCTTAACCTGCATATGAATAATCAGAAATAATGTGGGATTGGGACACAATAAATCTGTCCACTTGCTGGAGTACAAAATTGAGGCCAAAAGACCCATGCCTTTCACTGTGAATATGAAGATGTCTTTCACTGTAAGTATACTCCCTTCGTTCTTAAATACTTGTCACATTTTTTGCTTGCACTCCCCTTAAGAAATTATGTATTTTACCATCAAATCCTTATTTGATTTCTTTAGTCTCTCTTCAATAGTTGATAAGTGTGCTGATGAAAGTAGAGACAGCCATAAATAAAGAGATTCGAAGGCTAAATCAACATTAATACCCATGAACCTTGATAAGTGAATGGAAAACACATTCTTTTCGTCATTTTTTGTTCCAAATGTACTTGAAATTTTTGAGTCTTCTACTCTATATTATTTGAACCTTCTGAAGCATAATCATATCCTTTCTAAAATTTTCAACGTCTATAATTTTTGTTGAATTTTCAACTTTCAGTAGAGTTTTTGTTTCTTCTCCATTTTTATTGTAAGTTTGTTCATTGAGATTTCCTTCAAGATCAGATGTTATAATAGATGCAATGGTGGGAGTATAGTAGAGATTTGAAGCAATTAATTAATGGACATGAGTTAATTGAAGAAATCTATGCTAAATTAGATGATGTGGGTTAATTGAAGAAATCTATGCTAAAATGCTAATATCCACATAACTTATTAGTTAATTGAAGAAATCTTTAGCTAATACCCACATAATTTATTAGTTAATTGAAGAAAATTATGCTAAAGTGTATAGTAGAGATTTGAAGCAATTAATTAATGGACATGAGTACCCACATAACTTAAGTTGGTAGAAGGTGGAATAAGTTATGTGGGTATTATCTTATTAAAATAGTAAATTACACATTTACCCTTATTAATTTATTTTTAAATCTTTACCTTTTTCCGTAACTTTCTTTTCTTAGTTTTTTTAATACACGAACAACCCTTTTTTTTGTTTTCATTTGAAATTCAAATGTAAATATTTTATTAATATTACAAATTGGATTGTATTTATTTTGATGGCGCATATACTAATCATATATTAGTGTTATATATCATTAGATATATTCCACATATTTAATTTACATGTATATTTTTTTAGGATGTGAACTTATACATAATTTATATATTTGGTATATTAAAAATGTATACAAACTATTAACAACATACTGATAGAATATTTCCATTATATAAAATAGGATATTATAGTGTACTTGAAATATATTAATCGTATTTTATTTTTATAAGCTATAAACATTAAAAAATTATGTGGGTATTAACTATACATTTTAACATAGATCTCTACTATAAAATGAAGAAATCTATGCTAATTTTATACATGTATAGCTTATACCCACATAATTTATTTCACCTTCTACTCGGCATAACTTATACATAATTTACTATGTATTTTTTTACGTTTTTTGTAGTCCTACATGACTAAACCCTGCATAACTCTAACCAGTAACCAAACGACCCCTTAGTATTTGTAATTCAACATATAACCTCATAGAAGCTCAGGCAGGTAATGAGGTAGGTCTTTTACTTAGCTAAATACATATATAGTACATTTCTAACACAATATTTTGATGTAATAACACATAAACTAACTTAAATAGTATTTGAAAATATTTGAAATTTAGGTATAATACATTTTTTTTACAATGTTTTAGTAAGAGAATAATAATAATTGTAATACATTTTGAATTCAATATATTATTCATATTATATGCTTGTTTCAATGCACATGGTGAATATATAACTAAAATATATAAAGGTATTATAAGTATTAAATATGAAATTCAAACATTCAAGTATTATTTAAATTAATTTACGATGATAGAAATATATTATATTTATTCTGAAATAACGAATATCAAATTCTTAACAATGTACCCTACTGAATTCGAATAGTATTCACCACCAGATCACTGCCAAACTACCCAAAAACAACATAAACAACAACATTCACAATGTCACAATTATCAGTGTTTCTTCCACTTCAACACCACTGGAGCATATCAATCCGCCATCGACAACCTTAACATTCCACAAGGAAACACTAATTTCACTTTCTCCAGATCTAAGTTTAGGGCTAGCAGCCATCTTATTTTTTTCTATAAATAGGAGTGCTTTTTCATTCCTTAAAAATATATTAGATTGATATTAATAATATTATAGAGAGTTCTTTTGAACATTTGTGACTTGTTCTTTGAGAATTTATCTTTAAATCTTTACTAGTTTTATTGTTTAAGGTATAAGGTAATTTCTTCTTCTTTACCTCTCACTCTCATCCTTCCCCATCCACGTCAAGTTGTGTCCCTCCCTATTTTTTTTTATTTGTCTTCTTCAGTCAAATTCCATTCTTTTAGTGATTTTTTTCTTTAACTAATAATATTATTTTCTAAACTTTATTGAGTTAGTGATAACAAAATTAATTATTATTCTCAGAAAATTCAAAATTTTGAAAGTATCATCAATTAATTTATCTTCTTTTCATATAACTTCAAAGAAGAAATAATAATTTTGAAAGAATCAATAAATTTCTCAAAAATTGAAAGAGCTTGATTGAAATCCGGATAAAAAGATTAAATGATAACTCCTAATCATCTTGAATAATGGGTTTATTAAATTGTTCGAAATGTAAAAATAAAAATAAAAATAAATATATAAAGGTTTAAAATTGAAGAGACTTAACCAATAATAGTAAAAAAAAAAAAGAAGAAGGTGAAATTGTGGTAAAAATGGTGATACTGAAAGTGAAGAGATTTAATGGACATGACAATGAAATTTTGAAGAAAGAAAGAGGAAAAATAACAAAGAAAAAAAGTTAAAATAATAAGAAAAACAAGAAATTATATTTTATCACAAAATACATATAGAAATAAAGTTATATTAATTATTTTTGGTCGCTCATGTTCTTTAAAGAGAGTGCATACACTCTCTATGTCAGGTGGACAAACATTGATGTAATCAATTGAAGATGTTTAGAGGGTAATAGGACATTCGCATAGTTAAGGTGTTTTTTGAAAATTCGGGACAACTTCAGGTGTCACTTTATGTTTTTTTCTCTTATATAAAATAGGATATTATAATGACTTGAGATATTAATCGTATTTTATTTTTATAAGCTATAAACATTTTTAAAAAAAGGCAAAATGAAAAAAAAAAACAGAAGTCCCAATTAAGTATAGAGAGAGAATTTTTTTCTTTATTTTTTATTCAAAACGAGAGAGACTTTATACTATTTGCTTACTTATTTATTTGTAAATAATATATATTAATTTATAACAAATTCAATATTTAATAGTTAATAATTCATGTAATGTAATCTCTACATAACTAAATAATACCTACATAACTAATACACGCATAACTAAACCTGTATAACTAATACTTGCATAACTAAACCCTGCATACCTAATATCTACATAACTAATCATACATAACTCTAACCAGTAACCAAACATCCCCTTAGTAGTTGTAATTCAACATGTAACCTCATAGAAGTTCAGGCAGGTAATGAAGTAAATAAGGTCTTTTTACTTGGCTAAATACATATATAATGCATTTCTAACACAATATTTTGATGTAATAACACGTAAACTAACTTAAACAGTATTTGAAAATATTTGAAATTTAGGTATAATACATTTTTTTCCAATGTTTTAGTAAGAGAAAATAATAATAATTGGAATACATTTTGAATTCAATATATTATTCATATTATATGCATGTTTCAATGCACATGGTGAATATATAACTAAAATATTTTTAATATAAAGATATTATAAGTATTAAATATGATATTCAAACATTCAAGTATTATTTAAATTAGTTTACGATGATAGAAATATATTATATTTATTCTGAAATAACGAATATCGACTTCTTAACAATGTACACTACTGAATTCGAATAGTATTCACCACCAGATCACTGCCACACTACCCAAAAACAACATAAATAACAACATTCACAATGTAACAATTATCAATGTAAAAGGGTATATATGCTCTAGTTTTTGGATGACAGGGGCACCAATGTCCCAAAAGTATGACGGAGGGTATTTGCATACCATTTACGATAGTTTGGGACATATTTGTCATTTTCCCCTAAAATAAAACTCTAGCTTGTGGGCTAAGGTAAAAACTAAATCACTAATAATTGTGGCAGATTTAAGGACTTTGTGGGCCCTCTTGGTAGTGGATTTTGAACCCATGTTGGGTATTATTGGGTTGCTGATTTTAGCTACACTTAAGGGTTGAAATTGGCCTCCTTTTGGGCTGATTTTGAGCCTCTTCAAGGCTGAGCTTTGGACCCCAATATTCCTCCGCTTGGACTTCAACTTGGCCCCCATCAAATAGCTGTAGCATTTGGACAATTCATCTCCCTTGAGCTTTGAACTCTTCTTTCTCAATAAGACACTTTTGGATTAGCGATCGAAGCCCCCGTTCATGAGCTTATCATTTAACTCTGATGTTATTATAGGCTTCCTTGGAGTTTCTAAAGCTTCATCATTGTCCTTCAATGGAGTAGAGCTTCCTTGAATGTTATCATTCCCCACTTCCTCTACGATCTTGCTTGGTCTTTCTTTTGGAAGGAAATCTTTATTTTCTCATATGAACCCAAATCAAGTCCCGGGTTTAAAAGCAATATATTTTCTTCCATTATTCCTTCGCAATGCAACTTCCTTATTCTTATTTATTTCATTTGAAAGCCTTGCTTATTCATGAATCTTCTTCATTATATCAGCCTTCTTCTTATCATTAAGATTAGAAAAATCATTAATAGACAAATGCAGTAAATCAAAGAGGAGTAAAAGAATTGAATCCATATACAACTTCAAAAAGATTCTTACCAGTAGAAGAATGAAAGGTCCTATTATTATTATTATAAAAAAAAAATTCCACAATAATATGTAAGTAAATTTCCCAAGAAGTCAACTTCCCTTTCAAAACAATCCTCAACATATTTCTTATTAAACCACTTTTGTTTGCCCATCAGTTTGTAGGTGACAAGATGTAGAAAATAGCAATTTAGTTTTCAACTTTCCTAAAAAATTCTCCAAAAGTGACTTAAGAACCACTAACAATAGTTCTAGGTAAGCCATGCAATTTAACCATATTTTCTTTTACAAACAAGTCAGCTACATGAGATGCATTATTTGTCTTTTTTAAATGGGATAATTTTAGAAAATTTATCTATTACCATAAATATACTATCCTTACCATATTTAGTCCTTGGCAACCCCAATATGAAACCAATGGGAATATAATTAGAATAGGTAAAGGAGTATAAAGGGCATGAGGCAATTTGTTATAGACTTAGCTCGTTTATATTCAAGACAATGGGAACACACTTCCTTTTTCATGATAGGTCAATTAATTAAAATGTTTAGAAAGTTTTCAGATTTTTGGGTACACCGAAATGTCCCATTGGCCCTCCACAATGTGCTTCCCTAACAAATAGTTCACGCAAATAAGCACTCATTTCTAAGAACTTATTTTAGGTGTTCATCTAGATTTTGAGAAAAGATCAAGATGTCATCAAAATACACCACAACAAATTTTTCATGGAAATCTTTAAAAACATGATTCATTACTTTCATTGAAGTGTTTGGTGCATAAGTCAAACCAAAGGCTATAACTAACCATTCATAAAGTCCCATATTTGATCTTAAAGGAAAATTTTCATTCATCTCCAGATTCATGTATGGTAATCACTTCTTAGATCAATTTTAGAAAAGATTTTGGAACCATATAGTTGGTCCAACATATCATTAAGACGAGGGATAAGATGGTGATACTTTACCGTTATCTTGTTGATGGCTCCATAGTCTACACACATCCTCCATGTTTCATCCTTTTTGGGTACCAATAGAATAGGAACAATGCATTGGCTCATGCTCTCTCACACAAAACTCTTTTCAAGTAATTCTTCAAATGCCTCGGTCCCTTCAGGGCTGCTTCTATAGGCAGGCCTATTATGAAGTTGAGACTCATGCACAAAATCTATTTGGTTCTCAATCCCTCTCAAAGGTGTCATTCTATTTGGGGTGTCATCAGGAAAAAGCATTTTCAAAACTCTGCAAAAGAGAGGAAACACTATTTGGCAACTGGTGCATTAAGATCAAGACCATCTAATAATATATTTATTTTATTAAAAAAATCAATTGCTATCTAAATGAAAATTATTGATGAGATTACTATGTTTTTGTATATTTTTCCTCACTGTTTAAAAAGTATATGAAGTAATTTTATTTTAATTGATAAAAGGAAATTAAGAAGAAAAAAGATTACTTTCTAAAGTATTGATGACATGCATAGTATTAGACCATATTATTAATGGAAAGTATTTATGTTCAATTTCAAATAATTTAATACCCTTTTTAAAATTTTATGACTAGTTAAGCGCAAAATTTATTCACTATTTTATTTTAGGGAAAACTATACAAAATAGACTTAATTGTGAAACTATTTATCTAAATTGGCCCAATCCAAACTATTTATCCTTTCATGGCTCAAATAATTTACCCACTTACCCCACTTTCTCCTTTCTTATTTCGTTTATGATGTCAGCATAACGTCGGCATCACTACTATGAATTATTTCTTTGTGATACTCCGTCGGTATATGATACCATATTGATATCATATATGATTGAACTTAATCCTCTGTAATACTCCATCGGTATATTGATACTCTATCGATATCATATAGGATTGGGCTCTTTTTTTAAGAAATAAATAAGAAACAATTAAGAGAAAAATTATTAAAGTCACAATCTTATTTATTAAACTCTAAATTAGTATAAATTATTTTTTATGATATCTTTGATATATTGATACCATATCGGTATCATATATATGACTGAGCTTAATCCTCTGTGATATTTCGTTGGTATGTTGATACCCTATCGACATCATACATGATTGGACTCTTTTTTAAAGAAATAAATAAGAAATAATTAAGAGAAAATTATTAAAATCACAATCTTATTTATTAAACTCTAAATTAGTAGAAATTTTTTTTTTTTTATACTCTGTCGGTATATTGATATCATATCGGTATTTTGATACCATATCAGTATTATATAGGACTAAGTTTAATCATTTGTGATACTCCATCGATATTGATACCCAATCGGTATCATATGGATTTGACTCTTTTTATAAGAAATAAATAAGAGAAAATTATTAAAGTCACAATCTTATTTATTAAACTCTAAATTAGGGGTGTACAAAATCGAACCGAAAATTGAATCAAACCGCAAATCGAATCAACTCGAAAAAAAAAAACCTGACTAGTGATTTGGTTTGACTTGGTTTGGTTTTGAAAATAAAACCCGACTATATTTGGGTTGGTTTTGTTTTAACTAAAAAAAACAACCCGAGACCAAACCAACCCGAATTTATATATATAATTTTAAAAATTTATTTTATACATAAAAATATTTACTTTGATATAATTTTTAAATATTTTTTATACTTTTCCATAGTTTTTATCTTTTAATATATTATTTCAAGTTTGAAACTTAGAATTATGAATGGACCAATAAAATTATAGTCCACAGATGTTGGTAATTATAATAAAGCTTGAATCAAAATCAAGTTAATACTGATGCAAAAAGAAAATCAATTCAACACTAAGAATGACAATAATATTGAATATTTGTTCTTTAGTTTTACATTGGTTTAGACAATTAAAATACATAATCTAATTTTAATTTTCTTTAATATTTAGTCATGTAACTAATACTTATTAAACTTATTTTAGCATGATTTAGTACTTTTAAATTATGATCATTTTCATTATGACTTGTTAATTTGCAATATTTATTTTACGCGATTTCATTATTATTATTTTTGTTGGATATTTTAGTGTCATTAATCATATCATAATGTGTTATATTTTTAAAAACATCTTAGATAGTTGAATTTTGGTAGGACTAAAGAAATATTTGAAGTACAAGTAAATTATATATTTGTATGAATACTTTACCGGAAAAATCCGAAAAACCCGAAAAAACCCGAGGTTGAAAAACCCGAGTTTTATTGGTTTGGTTTGGTTTATAAATTTAAAAATCCAACACAAATGGTTTGGTTTGATAGTTGAAAAACCCAAACCAACCTGGCCATGTACACCCCTACTCTAAATTAGTAGAAAATATATTTTTATACATTTTAAAATTAAAATATTGAAGAATTGAAATACACCTCAATGATACCACGACAATATATAGGTATACCACAATGGTATAATTGATGTCTTAGTAATTTCATCGAACGACTAAAGCGAACCTCAATGAAAATACTGTTCAGTTACTCATTTATACCACCAGAGTATATTATAGTTTGATGGTATCAAGGAGGAAGAAGTAGTCCTTCAATGAGAACACTGCTCAGCTACTCTTTGATACCATCAGAATATATTCAGTATCGTAATATATTGTAATAAAATCAAAAAGGAAAAAAGGATGGACGTTGATGTCAACATGACATCAGCATGCGAATCAAAATAGATATATGTCATTTTAAAATAAAAAGAAAATATGAAAATAATAGGGCATTTAAGGATAAATATTTTACTTTTTTGGAGTATAAATATTCTTTTCCATTTTAATTAGGTTTATAATTGTATTTTGGGTACTTATTAATTACCACTAGTTACTACTCAACTATCCATATGTTATTCTGCATTCTGCAAGTCAAATATCTTAAATAAAATTAACTTATACAATTTCTATGTAATCTCCAAGTCTCAATTTAATTTACCAAGCGAATAATATATTCATATCCAGTTATAATATGAGAAATTATTCAAACAAACTTCAGCAAAGAAAAAGTGTGCAGCAATTTGAGAAGTATTTGTCAAGAAAATTATTTTTCTCTCTTTTTAAGCGTCTTACATAATTAACATTTAAATTAGGAATGAGCATGGTATGGCATATACATAATTATCATATTATATCAAAAATTTTGATACCGTAATTTTAGTATTATGATATTTGCTATACATTTTAATTTTATTTTTGTATAGAGTATGATATTTGATCTTTGGAAATGACATACTGAAATGTCGAATACCCATACTGAAGTATATAGTTACATAATATATATATATATATATATATATATATATATATTAACAAAGAGTTGTTTGAAAATGCCTATCCTTCTTCTTTTGCTCGTCGCTTTGGTAGGCGGTTGCAACAGCTTGCACATGAATGATAATTCCACTAGAGGAAGGGCGGTGGATTCATTGTCGGGGGTCGAATAATTGGCAAAAGTACCTCAACTTATCCGAGAAAAATGACTCTGCTGCATCAGCCTCTCCCCCGTCGTCCTCTTTTTTCAGAGGACTTTCGGACATGTCCCCTGCACCGGACCTTGGGGAGGAAGTGCAGCAAGTGAGCCCTACTCATTCCATTTCCCAAACGGATCTATGGAATTCACTTTTCTCATCTGCTCCAACCCCATTCTTACTTCTGTAGGTTTCCCGGTAATAGGGATATCTGCGAGAACTCTTAGCCATATCTTACCATTTTTTAGGAATTGTCCGCGTTGTCTTATTTCTTTCTTGTAGTACTGTCGGTCTAAGGAGAGGAATGGAAATAGTCGTCTTACTTCTTTTCTTTGGATTCGCTTATGTCTCTACTTCGCTTGATTCTCATGCCAGTGGACTCCATGCTCTGTTTTTGGCCTTATTAGGTTGATTTCATAAGTGACCATTTTAAATTGAATAAATAGTGAGAAAATCACCTTTCGTGATTCAAGTAGTAAGCTCAGATTCATGATTGAGAAAGAAATCTTCCAAGTGCGGCTTTAGCTTAATCTATTATAGGGTAGGCTCTTTGGATAGAATGTCTTAAGGCGATGAAGGCCCACATATTTTGAATCTCGGCTCCCCTCAAGGTTAATATATATATATTAAAAGTTGAAACATTGACTACTCTATTTTGATTGAAATGTTTTTTAAATGTAATTGACTAACAAAAGGAGTTGTTAGTACTTTCTTTTGAATATATATTTCTACATGTGTAATGTGTTAGTATGATACAATTGAGACATTTTTTGAATTGTCAAAGTCATAATACTATATTATACGTGTATATTTTAGTGGGAGTTGAACAAACTATGATTACTGATTTACCATACCGTAAAATATTGAAATCGAATTTCAAAATACCCGAACCATACTGAATTAAATTGGTATGGTAATGGTATAATCATATATCATATATCATAGATATATGTAAAAGAGAACCCTTAACCCGGTGACGTGGCGCCACCAAAATCAAGGATTCTCTTTCTATTTATTTATTTCCAAAACTGACCTTTCTCTCTTCAATAAGAACGCTACTTCAGCCTTCAACAATTGCTTCTCTCGTTCATTGTTTTACCACTCTTGCCGCTCTTCATAACATCGTGCCTATTTACAATAGCGGACCCACCTATATGGCGCCCTCACAAATCAAAATTTTTATTTAACCCTTCATAAAAGTCACAACCTTACAGAAAAGTCACAACTCTTTAGAAAAGTCGGAACTCTTCATAAAAGTCATAAATTTTCACAAAAGTCACAACTTTTCACAAAAGTCATAACTCTTCATTTTTCATTCACACCTTTTAAAATCCAACACTTAATTCAAAGGCAACAAAAGAAGAAAGAATAAACAAAGAAAATTGATTTCAATTGCAATGCGACATTACTACTCTTGCACCTCTCAGTCCACAACTCATAACGCTACTTGAATGGTTGAATTCATTACATTTGGTTCTTTAGTAAACAAAACTTCTATTTCTGTCAACTATTATTTGTAGGTTTTTTCGCTATAGGGTAGTCGAATTCAAATACATTAATTAAGTTTTTTTATGAAGTGTGTTTTCTTTCTCAAAGTTTTCTTCCTCCTATTTCATGAAGCTTAATCTTTTACCGTAAGTCATAGTGATTCATGTAACTATTGCAATTTCTTTTTGCTATTTTGTGACTTTTTTTTTAACTCTGTTAAAAATTCCAGCAAGGATTATTGAAAAATGATCTTTACTTTTGTCCATTTCTACAGGTTTCTTCATATACTTTTTGAAAAAATTACTTGCGGGTTGTGCTATATTTGATAGCACACAACAATAAATATTTGATAACTAATATGAACCCAATGGTGAATTTTGTTAAAAGAATCAAATAAATTGTTCTCTTGCTTGCCGCAATTAGTATATTATTTTGATTGTTTCATCTTAGGTACAAACATTTTGTATGTCATTACACTCTTCCTAGAATATTAGTATAGAGACAATTAGTCCACTTCTTTTATTGCAAGTTGACTTATTTTTTCATATTTCTTCCTCTCTTCTTTTTGGGCATAATAAGAGATCAAGTTTTCTTGAAAGTAACAAATGCCCAAAATACACTATAACAAAAATAATTTTTATAGGTAAAAATAAGCACATTAACGAAGAGTGCTAGAGCCTTTACCGACATTAATTAATTCTCATTAAATTCAATGTCGCTATAGACTTTAGGGACATTTATAGAGAGTACTAATTACCTATGAAAATACATATTTTAGCGGCAATTAAGCTATTAATTATCGTTAAAGATCATTTTTGTTGTAGTGATAACTCTTTCTTTTGGATTCTTTCAATTAAATTTGTGAAGTGTAAACTTGGATACAACCCAACAGATTATCTTTTTGAAAAATATGTTAAGCAACATGCCCTTTTCTTCTTGATTGTTAGGAAAAGTAAGGTCGTCTTTATTATTATTTGTGACTTCAAGTGCTCACAAATTATGCTTTGAGATTTTAATATATTATTATTAAATTTTTTGTTTAGAATATCCAGTTGTGAACAGTTCCATTCAGATATCACCTAATGCTTGGTTGATCATTGCACTAAATCTTTGTAATTGCATATTATTACCATAACAATAACTATGGTTCAATTCCAAATAAGTTGGGGCTGGTCATATGAAACCTAAGCAATAGTAATGACTATTTTGAGACAATGAGGAAAAACCTTTATATATGATATCAACAATTTTAAGGTCATTTTCAACATATACATTATGCAACATACTATAATAAAAAAGAGATTGATGGAGGTTCATAAGAAAGGAGCTGAAGGTCCTCCATTTGAATTTAGTTAATTATGTTCTTGTATGGACGTGATGTTTCACTTTACTTGGGAGTGTTGTTGTTCGAGGCTTTTTTTATCTCTTCTTTAACATATGTTCTTTTATAACTTCTTGGAAATTAGAAAATTTCGCTACTTCTGACCAACTATTTCCATGGAGATTTTCTTAGACTTCTTTCTTATACTTAAAATCTCTCCATGACTCATAATTTTGCATAACAAAAATGAAAATTAAAAAAATATTTTACTTTTCCGGAGGAACGCTTTGCCTTAAGATAAAATGTTCTTGACAATGTAGTGTATGCATAGAAAATATCAATATTACCGGATGATCATATGTAAGCTTAATAAAATAGTTCAATTCCATACGAAGCATGGATAATTTACCTAGTAGTTTTAAAAATCGATTACCAAAATTTCAAATACTATACTATATCATACCATGCTCACCCCTAATTCAAATGATTAGAATTGCAAGAGTAGAAGATATGGAAAAAATAAATAATGAATCTCATTAATGTTGTATAATAAATTTAATTTTCTATAAATCAATATTTGAGATCTGATGAAGTACTTGATGGAAGAAAAAGGCATTAAAGTAGGAAAAAAGATAGAAATTGTAATGATGTGTATATGCAAAGTGCACATAGGTGCATTCATATGACCAAACTAATCAGAGGTGAAGTTGGTGAATGAATATTGATGAGGGGATGTGAGTTGTGGGACCAATGCATATTTATTATTTACAATAGCCAACCATTAGTTGACACATAAGAAAGTGGGTCCCACAGAGACAAAGGGACACATCTCCATTTGTCTTGAAAGTTTCTGGGATTGTTTTGAAGGAAAAAGACATGATCCGTGGGCATCAAAGTTAGGTTGTCATACTTTTTTCTTTTTTTTTTTCATTTTAACTTGTTTTTTTTCAAGACTTTTAAGTAATTAAATGAATATAGATTTTTTTTAAAAAATAGACTGTAGATTTTGGGGCCTCAAAAATTTTCTTTTATATTATACTCACCTGTCCCTAGGGGTGTACATGACCGAGTTGGTTCGAGTTTTTCAAATATCAAATTAAACTATTTGTGTCGAATTTTTAAATCTATAAACCAAACCAAATCAATAAAACTCGGGTTTTTCAACCTCGGGTTTTGTTCGGATTTTCGGGTTTTTCCGGTAAAGTATTCATACAAACATATAATTTACTTGTACTTCAAATATTTCTTTAGTCCTACCTAAAATACAACTATCGAAGGTGTTTCCTAAGAAAATAACACAAAATATGATATGAGTAATGACACTAAAATATCCAACAAAAAAAAATAAAATAATAATAATAACATCGCGTAAAATAAATATTGCAAATTAACAAGTCATAATGAAAATGATCATAATTTAAAAGTACTAAATCATGCTAAAATAAGTTTAATAAGTATTAGTTACATGACTAAATATTAAAGGAAATTAAAATTAGATTATGTATTTGAATTGTCTAAACCAATGTAAAATTAAAGAACAAATATTCAATATTATTGTCATTCTTAGTGTTGAATTGATTTTTTTTTTTTCATTAGTATTAATTTAATTTTGATTTAAGCTTTATTATAATTACCAACATCTGTGGACTATAATCTTTATTGAACCATTCAGAATTCTAAGTTTCAAACTTGAAATAATATATTAAAAAATAAAAACTATGAAAAAGTATAAGAAATATTTAAAAATTATATCAAAGTAAATATTTTTATGTATAAAATAAAATTTTAAAATTCTATATATAATGTTGGGTTGATTTGGTCTCGGGTTGTTTTTTTTTAGTTAAAACCAAACCAACCCAAAAATAGTCAGGTATTTTTTTTCAATACCAAACCAAGTCAAACCAACCATTACTTGGGTTTTTTTTCTCGGTTTGCGATTTGGTTCGGTTTTCGACGCCCCTACCTATCCCTATTTACTTGTACATTTTTTATTTGACACACTTATTAAGACAATAATAACTTATATAGTGAGTTTATCATTTTACCCCTAATTGGTAGAATTTCAAAATCAATTTACTCATTAAGAGGTTCTACCTTTATCAAAAACATTAACTATCTAAATAAATTGAGGGTATAATAAATAAAAAAATATTGTATTTTCTTGATTTGTCAAAAATGACTAGTAAAAGGGACAAAATTGGACAAGTTAAAAGGGACAAAGGGAGTATTACATTTCCCCCATTTTCCTCCATTTCATATTATAAGTGAATTGTTGAAAGTTTTTTTATAGTTCAAAATAAGCGAATTGCTCAATGTTCAAAAAAGTTGTTGGAAATTTCTTTTATTTTTGTCCCTCATTTATATTTTCTAGGTGATAATTTCAAGAGAGTTAAATATTCATATTTTTTATTTTACTTTGAATTATTTATATTTTCAAAATAGTTTGAGAATAATTAAAAGGCAAAAGTGGAAAGTGGAAAGAAAGTTAAATAAGTATACACTTTTTTCATAATGGTGTACATTACCTCGCAGATTCACTTGATATAAAATAGAGGAATTATATAAGAGAGAAGGCTGAAGCAGGCAGCTATCCGTCAATGTGCTTACTTCAACAAGAGTATATTTGAAAAAAAACATAGAAAACTAAATAAGATGACTTATTACCACACAACTAAATTACATTTGTTCATTGCTTTATTACTTGAATGTGATGATATTTGTGTAAATTGGTAACTATTTTGAGTAAAAAATTGATTGTTGATAAAAAAAAAACTTCCATTATAGATATTTCAATTGCCCCATCCCCCTCGCATTAGAATTTTGAGAAATAAGAATGAGATGATTTACTATTAAAAATTTGTGAATAATTTAACGTATTGGAATTCAGAATTTGAATATCATAAATATATAATGAATTAAAAACTTATTATTTGTATAAAGTTTTAATACATATACATAATTGATAAATTATTAAATTAAAATGAATTTGTAACTGATTGACGCGATCATCTATCTCTACCATACGTACTCATATTAGTTGCAATTGCATGGCATAGAGGGTATTGATTTCGTTGTGTCTCCGGCTCTTTGCCCCTTGACAATTGGCACATGAAAAACTATAGGTCCCCCCTTTCTTTACTAATTGGTTCCCCCATTGATTGCATATATGATATATACTACTCATCTAATTGTCATAAAGACACCTAATCCATCCTAGTTAATTAAGAACTAGATCATGATGATGATTTCTTTTGATATCACTAATGTCAATTAGTTTTTGATTATGGTGTATCTTTATAAGATATCACTTTGAGCCTCTTTCCTTTTCTTTTCACTTTTGCCTTTTTTCTATATATATATTTAGAGTACACTTGTTTTGCTTTGGAGGAGGAAATGATGGTGTTCCTTGAATCTTTGTGGAAACTTTTGCAAAGAAGGGTTTTCATTTGTCTCAACTTCAATAGCTATTGAGAAGATAACAGCTAATGAAAGCCCAATATTAGCTCATTCGAAACCCTTTCCCTTGGGGCCCATTAGAAAGGTAGAAATTGCATTCTATAATTAGTTGACATTATATAGGCTTACATAAGAAAAAATTCATGTAGAGAAAAAAGATTACACTAGTCATTACATTAATAGCGTTTACGAGCCTCCCACTTTAGTATTATCTCTCTTTTTACCAACTGAGCTACCCTATCAATCATTTGCGGCGCTTTCTTTCGAACTAGAACTCACACAACGCAAATACATACATACATATATATAAATAATATGTTTATCAGGAAAATGACATTTTTTATCAAAATACTTACGTTACCGGTATTTTTTGACAAAATTATGAATTGAGTGTGTTTTTGTTCAAAATTTATATAATTTAAGGATATTTTTGACCCTTTTCATATAAAATTTAGCCAATATAACATAATTAATCTCAATAATTTAGATACTATACGGACATTGAAAAAATAACATGCAAGTCTCACATTAATTAACCTCAATAACTAATTGAATACTATACGGACATTGGAAAAATATCATGCATGTTAGTGTGTGTGGAAAAATATCTCACATGCATGTTAGTTTGAGTGTGTGCGTGCATGCGTGTGTGTGAATCGGAGCAATAACTGCTATAAAGTAAGAAGATGCGTAGGAACGATTCCTAAACCGCTATAAAGTAAGGAGATGCGCATGAACGATTCCTAAAGCAAAGACTGAGAATGCTCCACGACTAAGTACACTTATTCAAACTCACTTTTATTCAACTATAAAAAATAAGCACTTTGATGAAGATTTATAGCATCATTCAAGTAAATATTGATTAAAATCATAGAAACATGAGCTTGTGATATAGCTACACCTAATTGCAGACCGATTAATGCAAGAACTATAAATAAAGGACTAAGATCCCCTATGAAATATAAAAATCATTCATATATATATAGTGTAGTCTAAGTGAACCCACTTAGAAACTTTACTGAACTATGATCGGCCATCATATTAGCAAATGAACATATTCTTGAGCTGAATGCTCGAAAATAATAAGGAATTAGTTTAAGGAGTACTAAAAAAGTTGCTAAGAATAGTGGAACTCCGAGATAGTTTGATTCATGTTCTAATTATGCAAGAATTATGATGAAAAAAAAAAGTTACTTTGTGGTGAATAATAATATTATTTGAATTACATTATATAATTTGTTTAGTGAAATGATAATACATGGATTTCTACATACAAATGACCTATTGTAAGCCTATTTTCAATCTTTAGTTTTTTTTTTTATCTATATATTAAGGTTCTTCTTCTCTAATGACTATGGGAGTTGTTAGCAAAAAATGGGTGAATTGACATTTCTTGCTCATGAGCATCACAACATCAACATCTAGAGGCAATATAAATGAAAGATCTTTTTGTATTTTTCTTTCACCGTGCTCTATCAATACTTTGAGTTAGAGGTTTGGGCTGATACTATCCATTATGACGTGTATGCCACATCAGCAAAAAATTCTACATATACATGCGTAAATAACACGTTTATGTGAATAACATGATAGACATGTATGTAAGTTTAGTTAGCCAAGTAAAAGAGTGTTTTTAAAGTTGTCAATAGTTTAATGACAAAATTAATAATTCGCGCCAAGTTTATGAGTGTTTTTAATACTTCTCTCTAGGTTTTAATTGAAAATTTGTGACTACTATAATTTGTAGCGGTAGGTTTTTTGTTTTTAGATTAAAAACTTGAGTATTTTTAAATGAATAAAAGGGATATTTTTATAATTTAACTTTGAAGTTATGAATTGATTCCTTTTAATATAAAGGAATGCAATATAAGCAATACACAATTTCATATTCAACTTAATTTTTTAGAACAAAACCGCACTTGATAGTATTTGTGTTTATTTACCACATAAGTAAAAGATGAAACATCAAGTACAATAATACTTGTAATTTGTAAAGAAAACCCACTATGATGGTCCCTTATGCTTTTACACTTCATAGTTTTAGAGGTTTAATTTGTACTAAAATATATATGAAGATTTTATAATGTTTTAAAATTATGGATTTTTTTGCTAAATAAGTGGGATCCAATATAGATAACATTTGCATAGTGTTATTTCCTCTGTTTGTTTTTAGTTGTCAGGATAAGATTTAACACAATCCTTAAAAAAATTTAATAAAGAGTGTTTTTTTACCAATATATCCCTTATTAATTCTTTAATTTCGATCTATATATGTGCCTCTTAATTCTAAAATAATAAATATTAAGGGCAAAATTGGAAAAATACAATTAGTTCTCTCTTGATTGTTTAATTGACAATTATTTTGGAACAAATATTTTTAGTAGAGACGGTAACTAAAAAGTAACGGAGGGAGTTTTAAATACTGCCAAATAAAAAATGTGTTGTTATCTCTGTGTCTCAGTTTATTTGACTTACTTTCATTTTTAGTCCGTCCAAAAAAGAATGACATATGTCTATATTAAGTAACAATTTAATTGTAAAATACTCATTTTACCTTTAACAAAATGATTTATAATCACACAAATAAACTATCATTTATTTTAGGCTACAAATTTCAAAAGTTTTTTTTCCTTCTTAAAATCCATGTCAAGTTAAACTAACTCAAATAAAATGAGACAAAAATATTTTTTTTAGTGACTGTCCAAAGAAAAGGTATGTCATATAAATTGGATCAGGAAAAAATATTCCATTACAAATATTATAAGTATCAATTACTGTATATAATTTTTTTTATATCCATATTATAAAAATATAAAAGATGCCTATGCTTTTTAGGCGGGTAAAAGTTTCCATATCTACTGACAAAATTATGCTAAAAACACACTTCATTTCTAGCTATTTCTCTTTCCCCCCAACTTTTGCCTGACAACCTCCTTTTTCTAGCTAGTTAAAAAAAATACTACTGTACTAAGAATTATGCTAATCTCAAAAGAAGAAAGCAAATATTGTATAAAATCTCAAATTAATATTCCATAAAATTAACAAGGAATGATTTTTTTTACAAATTGGATGCAGCAACCACTCAATTAATTTCAGAATATATACCTAAATCTCACAAGAATTCAAGTCTAAAACGGTTAGATAAAAAGTTACCCCGCTTGAATTACTTTTATTTGGCACAAAGTTTAATAAAAAAAAGACTTTTAAAACTTATGATCTAAAATAAGTGATAAATGTTTGTATGATTATAAATTATTTCATTAAGGATAAAATAGATATTTTAAAGTTAAAATATTACTTAATATAGAAATGTATTATTCTTTTTTAAATGGACTAAAAAAGAAAGTGAATCATACTCCCTCTGTCCCTCATTACTTGTTCATATTTCCTTTTTTAGTTGTCCCTAATTACTTGTCCATTTTGACAAATCAAGAAAGAATATTTTTTTTACCTATTATCCCCTCAATTAATTACTTTGAAAAAGGTAGAAATTTTTGAAAATATTAAGTTTTTAATTTATCCACTTCATAATTAATAGAGGTAAAATGGTAAACTCACTATTTCAATTATTGATTTCTTAATATGTGTGTTAATTCAAAAGTGAACAAGTAATTAAGAATAGAGGGAGTACAAGTTGGGACATAGGGAGCAATGAAAGAAATTTTGTAATGTGACTAATAGTAAAAAAGAGTTCCGTTAACTATAAGAGTAGGTCTAAAATGGTTCCTTAACTATGTTTTTGTTGGATTTAGTCTTTTAACTATTTAAAAATTTATCAGATTTGATCTCTTAACCATACATTTATCGGTTTTAGTCCCTTAACTATTCATTTATCAATTTTACTTCTCTAAGTATTTAAAAACTTATCATGTTTGGTTTCTATCCATTTTTTACGCAAGTAACTTAGGTTTATATTTAAGAGATCAAAACTGATAAGTTTTTAAATAGTTAAAAGACTAAATTCGATAAAAGTATAATTAAAAGACCACTTTATACCTACTCCTATAGTGAAAGGACTATTTTGTGGCATTTTCTTGTAGTAGTAAAAAGGAGAATAAGATATGATGAGACAACAAAAATTTGAAATAGCTAGTGTTTGTATTAAGGTAATAAAAAGCCAAACTAGAATTCCACATAATAAAACAAGACCAATTTTATTGGTTAAAACATAGAGAGAAATGATACAAAAGTTTAAGTGTCAGTCACTACCAATACCATTCTGAGTTTTGGTCCTCAACATATCTAAAGGCCAAAACTTTTCTGGGTCCATTCCATTTCCAATATTTAATGCAGCTTAATTAAATGCATAACTTGAAAAAATTACTACTCTATATATGCAAGCAAGCAAGCAAATCTGAGGTGTCAGATTGTAACCTTTACTAGAAAAAAGAATTTACATTCTGTCATCTTTGAAAGAGACTTGCTTTCGTTTCGATATGCTTATTTGTAGTTGTTGTAATCAAGGTGTACTGATATTGATTTCTTGTTGTAAGTGAACCCCATTTTACGTTGTGGTGTTAGAATGAAGTTACTCAAGTTCTTGATGGTTTTTGTTCTTTATTTTGGCTCTGTCATTGGGCAGCTTCCCTCTCCGGATATATTGGCTTTGCTCGAGTTTAAGAAAGGTGTCGAACATGATCCAACGGGGTTTCTTCTTGAATCTTGGAATGAGGAGTCTATTGATTTCAATGGATGTCCTTCATCTTGGAATGGGATAATGTGTAATGGTGGTAATGTTGCAGGAGTTGTTCTTGACAACTTGGGTTTAGTTGCTCATGTTGATTTGAGTGTATTTGCTAATCTTACAAAGCTTGTTAAGCTTTCAATGGCTAACAATTCAATTGCTGGGAAAATGCCTAATAACATAGATAGATTTAAGAGCCTTCAGTATCTAGATCTCTCAGGTAATCTATTCAACTCTTCTTTACCCCCAGAGGTTGGACAGTTAGGGAGGTTAAAGAATCTGTCATTAGCTGGTAATAACTTCTCTGGTATGATACCGGAGACAATTTCAGGGCTTGTGTCTATGCAATCTTTGGACTTGAGTCACAATTCTTTTTCTGGGGCTCTATCTTCATCTCTGATGAAATTGACTGGTTTGGTATACCTGAATCTATCTGTTAATGTATTCACAAAGGAAATTCCTAAAGGATTTGAGCTGATGGAAAATCTTGAAGTGCTTGATTTGCACGGAAATATGTTTGATGGCAATTTGGATGCAGAAATGTTGCTGCTTACCACTGCAACTCATGTTGACTTGAGTGGAAATTTGCTAGTGAACACTGCTTCTCAGCAGCAGAAATTTTTGCCAGGTTTATCGGAGTCGGTGAAGTATTTAAATCTTAGCCATAATCAGCTAAAGGGTTCACTTGTAAGTGGAAATGAAGCTCAGACTTTTGGCAACTTGAAGGTCTTGGATTTGAGCTACAATCAGCTCTCAGGGGAATTGCCTAGTTTCAATTTTGTTTATGATCTACAGGTGCTTAAACTTGCCAACAACTTATTTTCCGGATTTATTCCGAATGATCTTTTGAAAGGAGATGCATTGCTTCTCACTGAGTTGGATTTGAGTGGAAACAACCTCACTGGTAAATACATGAAACCCTTTGGTAAATAACTGTTTTCGCTGTTTTTCTCAATCTCTTCATTTTGCAGGTCCAATAAGCATGATAACATCCACAACATTGCGAACTCTTAACTTATCCTCCAATGCTCTTTCTGGTGAACTTCCCTTTGTGACTGGAACTTCTGCGGTGCTTGATCTCTCGAAAAATCAGTTCAAAGGTAATCTAACTAGAATGCTGAAATGGGGGAATATTGAATTTCTTGACCTTAGCCAAAACCGTTTGACTGGAAACATCCCTGAGGTTACGTCTCAGTTTCTGCGTTTATATCACCTCAACCTTTCGAGCAATACCTTGACAGGATCTATCCCGAAAGTTATTTCACAGTTTCCTAAGATCACTGTCCTTGATCTCAGTTTCAACCAGCTGGATGGGCCTCTTCTTACTTCTCTACTAACTATGCCCACTATTGAAGAACTTCACCTACAAAACAATGCATTTGTTGGAAGCATTGATTTCTCTCCTCTGGCTAGTACTCCTAAGCTTCGTGTTCTAGATCTTTCTCATAATCAGCTTGCTGGTTACTTTCCTGATGGATTTGGGGCACTGATTGCACTTCAACTACTCGATATATCAGGAAATAATTTCTCTGGATCTTTGCCAACTTCCATGGGTAATGTTAGCTCTCTTACTTCTTTAGATGTTTCAGAGAATCATTTCTCGGGTGAACTGCCAAAAAACCTGCCTAACAGCCTCCAAAGCTTTAATGCATCACTCAATGACTTCTCTGGTGTCGTGCCTGAGAATTTGAGAAAATTTTCCTTATCATCTTTCTACCCGGGAAACTCTCAACTTCAATTTCCGAATCCTCCTTCAGGATCTGGTCAAGCTTCAACAGAAAAGCATAAGAGCAGGCAACTTAAAACTATTATTAAAGTGGTGATCATTGTTGCTTGTGTGGTTGTTCTTGTTGTTTTAATCATGCTAGCCATTTTTGTATTTTACTTGCGGGCATCGAGGAACTCGCAGGCACATGTTACTGACAATGACATCCGCCGTCAAACCCAATCAAATCCTTCTGGTTTTAGCAGTAGAGAAGGTGCAGTAGTTTCAGCACAAGATGTTACAGCTGCTTCACGGAAAGCATCATCATCAGAAGTAATTAGTGCTGATGAGAAAACGACAGGTTTCTCCCCTTCGAAAACAAGTCATTTCACTTGGTCACCAGAGTCAGGGGAATCATATACTGCAGAAAGCCTAGCTGATAATTTGGCTGGAGAGCTGTTCTTCCTTGATGATACAATCTCTTTTACAGCTGAGGAACTATCTAGGGCCCCAGCTGAAGTCTTAGGCAGAAGCAGCCATGGGACATCTTACAGGGCAACACTAGATAACGGGTTGCTCTTGACTGTGAAATGGTTGAGAGAAGGAGTGGCCAAACAGAGAAAGGATTTCACAAAGGAGGCTAAAAAGTTTGCCAACATTAGACATCCAAATGTGGTGGGATTAAGAGGTTACTACTGGGGTCCCACACAACATGAGAAGCTTATTCTTTCAGATTACATATCTCCCGGAAGTCTATCAAGTTTTCTATATGGTAAACTTTATCTTCTCGCATCAACCTTGCAGTTCGTCTTATGCATATCGTTTCCTATAACACTTTGAACTCATAAAACACTTATAATCTTTCCTTCTTTTGATATTTTTTAGTATTTCATGGCAAACAATTTGTCAGTTTGATATCTTGACAGTTCTTGTGGGGAATGAATTTTCTCAGTCTGTGATACACAAATTAAGGATAAGAAGCCATTTCCATTTTTAGTTAGCATAGTGAGTCCAGCTAATTTATTCATTCATTATACAGCTTGTAATCAGTTCATTCACAATCATATATGAAACTACACTCTTTCTCTTCTGAATCTATTCTCTCAATATTTCTCCTTCTTTAGCTGTTCTTCTTGAGGGAACTCCTGAAACAGTCACTTGATCCTCGAATTCCTTGTGAATTCTTGCAATCAAGTAACAGTTTGTATTATCATGAAATATAGTATCACTTTCACTGTGGAATTCTTCAACTTAAACTGCTGATGTCTAGATTCTGATTAATTGTTGGAAAACTTTAAGCTTGTCCAAGGTCCTATACACTACGTATGTCTTTGTTACCTGGTCCGACTGGATGTGTAAGCAGGCCTTTACTTGGTTAATATCCCTGCACTGGCAGTAAGGTTCTGCAATAGTTGTGGTACTTTGCTCATAAAAATGTCACAATGAACTGCAAATTCTTCAGTGCTCAAATACCTTATTTTCGATTGGTGATTCTACCTGCTCAACTTCTCTACTATTTTGTATGCTTTTGTGTAGTTTGTATAGTGTAAGGTTTCTGTATATACATTTAACGTGCGACACCTTTGCAGATCGACCTGGAAGAAAAGGTCCACCACTAACCTGGCCCCAAAGACTCAAAATATCAGTTGATATTGCGCGTGGCCTGAATTATCTCCATTTTGACCGCGAGGTTCCTCATGGAAACCTTAAAGCAACCAACATCTTGTTGGATGGTCCTGATCTTAATGCACGAGTTGGTGATTACTGCCTTCACCGTCTTATGACTCAAGCGGGGACAATTGAGCAAATTCTTGATGCTGGAGTGTTAGGTTATCGTGCACCAGAGTTGGCTGCATCGAAGAAACCAGTGCCTTCCTTCAAATCAGATGTATACGCTTTCGGAGTCATTTTGTTGGAGGTCCTAACTGGGAAATGTGCAGGTGATGTTGTTTCTGGTGAAGATGGTGGTGTAGACTTGACTGATTGGGTAAGGTTGAAAGTGGCAGAAGGTGGAGGATTCGATTGTTTTGATAATGCATTGTCATCTGAGATGGGAAATCAAACAATAGAGAAGCAAATGAAGGAGGTTCTTGCAATAGCTCTAAGATGCATACGTTCGGTATCTGAGAGGCCAGGTATCAAGACTGTATATGAGGACCTTTCATCTATTTAGTTTTCCTCATTTTGGCTTTTGCTTGGGAATCAAATAGCTCATTGGCTTCCCTTGAGTTTGTAGAATTAGCAAGTTTAGTGTGTGAATGGGCTAGTTTTACTAACCATTGTTTGTTGTAAATTGGGGCATATTTATAATGTATACAACTTTCACCCCCCACCCCACTTTTTTTTTTTTTGCTGAAAGATTCCAGTCTTTGATTACTCCTGGTTCTGAGGCATCATCAACATTCCTCCTGGATCAAGAGCTGTAAAATCCTAGCTTTTCTCTAAGAAGCTCAAATATGTTGTCATAACATGATTTGGTAAAAAAATCAGCCATCTGATTTTCTGTTTTGCAATAAACCAATATCACTTCACTAGTCTTTGGTATTTTCCATAAAAAATTTAACTTGATATTGAAATGTTTAGTTCTTCCATAGAAGACTGAATTTTGTGATATGGCTATAATAGTTTAGTTATCTACCAATATTTGTGTACCTTATTTTTGCTTCACATGCAAATCTGTCATAATTTTTCTCAGCCATAATGCTTGTTTACAACAATTGTTGTTGCTATAAATACTGCTTCAGCAATTGATTGTGCCACTATTTCTTGCTTCTTTGAGCACCATGAGAAGCAACTTGAGCCAAACTAAAACATTACCTTGCTTCTCATGTCATCAACGGCTCCTTCCAATCACTGTCAGAATATACATAGAGTTTGAAGTGTTGACTTTTGCTAAATTTGATGTTACCTTATGTTAATATACCTAATCACTCTCTTAACAACCATCATACGCAATTCACTTGCATTCTTCTGTTCTAAATCTTTTTAGGAACTCCATATATTTCTTTTGGCAAACAAAGACATCGTTATAAATTTGTTTGATCTCTATTCTCAAAGAATAAGTCATCTCATCAAGATCAGTCATCTCGAAGACTTTCATCATCTCTTCCCTGAACTTTTCAATCAATGCAACATTATTTTCTGTCACAAGTAAATACAGAGAAATAATAATAATGTTAGAGCCAATTTTCTTGACATAAAGAGTCGTATCATGTAAATTTTTTTGAAGTCTAAATCTAGCAAATAGTTATCGATTCAGTTGTTTTAAATTTTGAGAGTTTGCTTTAATATGCATAGAACTTTCTTTAATAGATAAATCATATCTTCATGTATTACTACGTTGAATCCTTTTGATTTTTCAACATAAATTTCATTCTGTAATAATAATAAAAATGTGAGAGCCAATTTTCTTGACATAAAGAGTTGTATCATGTAAGCTTTTTCTAAAGTCTATGTCTAGCAAATGGTTATTTATTCAGCTGTACTAAGCTCTGAATGTTTGATTCAATCGAGCTTTCCTTAATAGATAAATCATATATTCATGTCTTTCTACGTTGAATCTTTTTGATTTTTCAACATAAATTTCTCTCTGTAGTATACCGTTCTAGAAGGCAAACTTCACGTCAATGATTAATCTTCCATTTTTTTCATGCTGCTATAACCAAAAGCATTCTAATTGTATCTGTCAAATGAGTTGGCGGATTTAGTCATAATCTGCTACATGAGCTGACAGATTTGATTGCAATTTACTCCACAAATAAGTTGGCAAATTTGATTAAAATCTACTCATGTAAATATGAGATTAGAATATATTATTCCAGAAAAATAGTTTAGAGGAAGTCCCTTGATTCAAGGATTTCCTAAGAATTAGGGATTGATTAGTTTATTTGGTCTTACTTGTTCTCTTATAAATACTATACAAACACTATGAATAAAGATATACTTTTTGCAGTATCTAAACTTTTATGGTATCAGAGTGAGACTTTTTCCTCTAATATCATATGGATAAAACAGTCTTTCACGGAGAGCATCTTCCTGGAACATCAATAGAAGACAAAAGTTTTTCTCTAGAAGCTCTTACAGAAAATTTGATGACACAAGTAGGCAATGCTTCTCACATGCTCTTCCAGTTAACTTCTCATCGATTAAATGGGAAGAACTATCTGAAATGGGCACAACCCATAAAGCTTGCAATCCATGGCCTTGAAAAGCTAGGACATCTAACCAGAGAGACCAAAAAATCGGGAGTTGGAGACCCAAAGATGAACTCCTGGAGATTAGAGAATTCACTCGTGATTGCTTGGTTAATAAATTCCATGGAACCAGTCCTAGATAAATCTTATCTCTTTTTGCCCACTGTTAAGGATGTGTGGGAAGCTGTTAGGGAGACATATTATGATATAGAAAATGTCTCTCAAATTTTTGAGTTAAAAATTAAACTATAACAAGCTAAGCAAGGAGAGAAGGAGTCACTATTTATCATAATGAAATGGTGTCTTTGTGACAAGAGTTAGACCAATGTTACAATGATGAATTAGAGTGTTCTATGGATAGTGTGAAAGCAAAACAATGGCAGAAAATGAGAGACTTTTCCTTTTTTTTTTAACACAATTAAATCGAGAGTTTGAAGAGGTCAGGTCGTGAATCCTAGGAAAAAACCCTCTGCCCTCACTTCGTGAAACCTTTTCTGAAGTTAGGAGATAGGAGACTAGGAGGAAAGTTATGTTAAAACCTGATTTAAATATTGAACTAAAACCTGCTATAGACTCTTCAGCTCTTGTAACAGTGAAGAATAGAGATGACAAAAACAAAAGGCCATGGTGCGATCATTGCAAAAAATATTAGCACACCCGTGAAACATGTTGGAAGATTCATGGAAACCACTAAACTGGAAGAAGGGGGGAGTTGATAATCGTGACTTCCAATATCAAAATGGTCAGGCCCTCCAAACAACTTATTTTGATCAGGGGCAACTATCTTCTCCAACAACATCTTCATTTACAAGGGAACAACTGGTAATTCTGCACAAACTCATTCAATCTCCACAATGTCGTCCAAATGCTCCAAATTCTTCTAATCATTCTTGTTCTTTTGTTGAAACATGTACTGTATCGTCTGTTTTTCTTAGTGTCAATTCCAACCAAATAGATTCTTGGATCACAAATTCAGGAGCTAGTGACCATAGTTCCCATTTTTCTCTATTCACACTCCTTGTGCAGGGAATAATAAAATCAAGATAACTGATGGTTCCTTCTCCGCAATTGTTGAAAAAGAAACTATTAAACTATCACCATCTCTTGCACTTCATGATACTTTTCATGTTTCAAAGCTCTCTTATAATCTGGTTTCTGTCAGTAAATTAACATGTTCTCTTAATTGTCGTGCTATTTTTTATTTTAATTTGTGTGAATTTCAACAAAAGGTCTCGAAAAAGATAATTGACAGTGCTAGAGAATCTGGAGATCTTTGTTTTCTTGACAACGGGAACAACTCACTACAACTGAATCATATTTATTTAGACTCTACTTTTGTTTTGAATAAAGTCATGCTTTGACACTATAGGCTTGGCCATTCAAGTTAATATTATTTAAGATATTTGTCACCTCAGTTATTTAGAAATAAAAATTCGTCCTTATTCCAATGTGAATTCTGTGGAATGGCTAAGCATCACCGGTCTTTTCTCTCTCTCAAAGATATCAGACTTCAAAACCTTTTATGATGATTCATAGTGATGTTTGTGGACCATATAGAATTGAGTCTTGGCTTAGTTAGATTCTATATAAATTGAGTAACAAAGGAAGATTTTAGGAAAAACTTCTACGTTTGTATGATCTGTGGTTGTATTTTGGCCATTTTTGTGTTATAACTTAACTTTTAGTCGTGAAGTCTTATATTAGGATTAGCCTTAGCCTTGTTTGACGTTATAGAACACTTCTACCTGGTTTAAAACTTAGGTTTATATGGGTTGAATGATTGATTATGATTGTGTACCCTTTTCCGTTTATTTTCAAGCTTTTTGTGGGCTTGTTACCTTGGACTAGCTGGAGTTCTAGGTTAGTAAGACTATAGTGTGACAAGTGCCTACCCATTTGTTTGTGTGATGTGGTTGAATTGAGAATGGATTGATGGTGTTTTGTATGCACTCATGCGCACGATATTTTGCATTTGACATGTTTTGAATAAGGAATGAGAGAAATATGTAAATGAGATACTTAAACGATTTTACTACAATTTCCACTTGTTTTGGTCTCTAAGGGAGCGAGTTATAGATTTTATTTAAGGAAACTTGAGATTTTGAAAGGAAATTCATCATTTTCTGTGGTTTTAGTTCTAAAGATGTATTTATTTTGACTCATTCGATACTTTTGCTGATAAGCTCGAGGAGGAATTCTCGAGCTACTCTAGAAACTATTATGGGTTATATTTTTTGAATTTCATCTGTTGTCAAGTCCAAGGGATCATTTTCGGTGGCTTGAGAAACTTTGTCGGGCTTCTATTTTTATGCATTGACCACATTTGCATTTCATAATCATGATTTATCATCATGATTTATCTGTAGGTTGTGATTGTTTTGTGTTGGTTATCATGTGCTTATTACTTTTGTCTTCACTGTCATTTGTAGTTCGTATATCTCTCATTAGTTGATAAATCGTAGTGCACTATCGTGCCTTTTTATTTATATAGTTTCTATTGGAGCTCGGTCGACCTATGTTTCCTATTAAGTACCTCGTATTTTGATACTCATACTACACTTCCGCATCTTTTTCTGATGCAACTCCTAGTACGATTCACTCTTGCTGAGTTTGGATCTCCCCTGGCCATTGTTGATTTGGACTGTATTGAGCTCTTGGTGTCCGAAGATTGCTACTTTCCCTCTTTTTGTACTGTCAATATATTTTGTATTTTAATTAGACAGATCTAACGCATATAATCCTTTATGTACTTAGACGCACTTGTACTAGTGATACTAGGTTCGGGGTTGGTTTTTGTGTATAGTTTTATCCTTCTCAGTCCTTTTTGGGTCATTTTAAATATGTTTTGTATCATTTTATACATATCTATGCTATAGGTCCCACTTCTTCTTATTGTTTCTTCCGCTTAGTTTTATCTTTTGATAGTATTGCTTCTAATTGAATTTTGGCTTGTCTATTAGAAGGTTTATAGTAGGTGCCTTTGTGACCCCATTTCAAATTGTAACATTACTCAAATTTAAGAGTGATCTTTAAAAATTATCCAAAAATAGATAAAGTTAAATGCACGAAATAACTTATATTAAATTCTCCTGAAATCTTTTCAAAAACTCATCTGCATAATGCCTAAAATAATATATAACAATCTATATCTAATTAATAGATTAAACAAAGGAACTACAATAAGATAATATTAAAATAAAAATAATTTTAAAATAAAAAGAAAAGAAAAGAAGATAAAGAAATAAACATATTAAAAATCTTAACCTCCTCCAAATTTCAATCAGGGTCATATATTGTTGCTTCTTCTCCTCAAAAGCTCAAACACAATCAAATATCAGACTTGTAAAGTAGATCTCCTCCTCTAACTCCCATTCCTCTTCTTTCTCCAAAATACAATTTCATTCTTTTAATATTCTCTCCATAAATATGAAAGAAACAATATGTAAAAAAATAAAATAAAAATTTCAATTAAAATATATATATATATATATATATATATATATATGTTTTGATAAGTTACCTTACAAGTTATAAGGTACACGACTTTGTTATTGAACTAAAAGAATAGAAATTTTTTTTCAAAGATAACTATGAAAAGTTCAGAAAAGGTGGAATGACTTGAAAGATCTCTATACTTGACTCCGTTAGTCAGTTAGACCCTCCGACTCACCACTTTGCGAAATGAACACTTAAACTTAATGAAACACTATCTTTTAAACCATTTTTCACATGACCAATGTGCATGTAATTCAACTACTACACCTGAAATTTGATATCATTTTTAATGACACATCATAATTATTTATTTATTTTCGTTGACACATCAGAAATTAAAATTTTTAAAGTTAATAAATTAATGATATAAAAAAAAATAAAGTGTAATTTTTCTCTCTCATTGCCCTTCTTTCCCTTATTCTTCACTTCACCGTCTTCTTGGTACCATTCACCCCTCACCAAAAACAAAGAATCACCTCCTACTTTCATTCTTTTTCATCTTTTTTCACACCCAAAAACTTCTTCAAACACAAAAATTCATTAGCTATTATATTTTTGAAGATTTGTTCATAAAAAAAATTATTTTTAAATTGTTATAAGGGAAAAAAGTCAAATATACCTCCAACTATCATAAATGATATTTAAAAACCCTTTGTTCTATTTTTAGGACTTCGATGTCCTTACCGTCCACATTTTGGGCATGTATACCCTTTCTACTAATAGTGGGACACGTGTCATAATCTTAAACACTTACTTGATATTTATTTAATTTCTACTTCATAATTAAAAGATCCATCCAAATTAATTTAAAAACCCACCCAAAATATAACCCACCATGACTGTCATTGCCATAAGTCATAACCTTTCGCAACCGTGAAACTTCACCCAAACTCCGGCAATCTCCGCATCATAAAAAAATAAAAAAAAAATAAAATAAAATAAAAAATAAAAAAATAATATATATATATATATAGAGAGAGAGAGAGAGAAAAGAGTCTGAAAAATACTTCAACTTTGGCCGAAATTGTTGTTACGATACCAAACTTTATGGAGGACCTTTTACCCCTCTGCACTATATAATAGTGTATTTTAAAGGTATATATGTGCACACGTGGACACATTACTATTTATAATGATTCAATAGTAAATAATGCACATATATACCTTTAAAATACACTATTAAATAGTGTAGGGGTAAAATGTCCTTTCCAAACTTCGGTATTGTTACAATAATTTCGATCAAAGTTCAAATATATTTCAAACTTATATATATATATATATATATATATATATATATATATATATATATATATAGAGAGAGAGAGAGAGAGAGAGAGAGAGAGAGAGAGAGATGGGCTAACAATAATAACAATATTATTGCTCTGTTTGTGATCAAAACTTATCAAATGGTGAATGGTCCAAAGATCGATGAACTCATAGCTTGGGGAAAACATATTAGTTGAAACATTGATTATAGGCTCGAAGAATGGAATAATTTTGCTTATTTACTTATTTAATTTGAATTTCTTTATTTTGATTTGAGTTTATTGATGATGCAAGATTCAGAAAAGTGGATCCAAATAAGTGGGAGTTTGCAAATCAATGGTTTCTAAGTGGGCAAACACATTTGTTGAAGAACATTATGAGGAAAAAACAGAAGATAGATTCATGTTCTCAGAAGCATCACGAGAATGAAGATGAAGAAATTTTGATAGAAACTTCCAGATTCAAGCAAGAACAAAAAGCTTTAGAGCATGAAGTTGAAAATATAACTAGAAGATTACAAGCTTGAGAGAAGAGACCACACCAAATAATAGTTTTCTTTGTGTAAAGTTGTTGATGACCTCAAATTTTACCCAGAATTTTAGTGGAGAAAAAAAGATTAGAAATGCTAAGTTTAACCAATCGTGAGAAGGAAATGAGACTTATGATTTCGATCCCATGAAGTGTTTGGGGATTTAAGGTTATAATTTCGTTGTGGGTATTATATTAATTGAGTTGGTTTTTAAATTAATTTAGGTGGGTCTTTGTAATATCTCGCAATTTGAAATAGTTAGGAAGAAGCTTAGAACTGGAAATAGTCATTTTTGGAAATAATGAAAAGGCCAAAGTCATCTGTAGCCACTTAAAGTTGTTCGCATAATTCACTTAGACACCTTAACTAAGAGTTGTACCTATTGAACACTTTTATTAGTGAAAAAAAATACCAATTAAACATTTTTTGACAATCAACTAAAAATAGAAATTGTGTGTCATACACTCGCGATGACGTGGCATAGTAACTAATCAGAAAAGGACGTGTGGCGTTGGGCCCATAATAATAATTAAAATATATATTAAAAAATAAAATAGAATAAAAATTTGTTTTTGGCCAAAAAAAGAAAAAGAAAAACCCTTCTCTGCCTCTTCTTCTTCGCCAAAACACCCACCCCCGACTTCCATTATTCCTCATTTTCTTCTTCGCCGGAAAACACACAGCGGCCTCCGGCTAAAACCGCATACTCCGATAACCGTACACCTACGTCCTCTCCTTTATTCTAATTCAGTATTGTAGTTGTCATTTTTCTCAATCTCATTCTTTTTTTCGAATAACAATCAAGATTTGTTGATATTTTTTCTTCTTCACTGTTGTGGGTTCTTTAGAAATTGAATTTTGTAGCAATTTCGAAGAAAATAATTTCAGATTCATATTAGTCTTGTCGGAAAAAAAGGAGTTTTGCCGGAATTATTTTTGAGTCAATTTGATTTTTATTTCTTTAATTAATGCTTTTCTGATGAAGAAACCAACAACAATAATGATGATGACGGGATTATGCTAGAAAAAAAGAAAGAATACAGGAGTAGATGGGTCTGTCGAGGATGGTGGCAAGGCATTTGTATGTTGGATTGAAAAAAAAAAAAGAATGCAGGAGTAGATTTAATTATTTTTTTATATAGAAATTATGATTTTTCTAATGTTGACATGTCTAATTTTGATTCGTCCGTAAAAAAATATTTGGCTTCACTCGCGTTTTTGGATGTGTATTACACTCATGATGCCATGTCAGCAAAAAGTATTCAATAGGTCCATATTTTGAACGATAGAAGTGTTCAATAGGTACAACTCTTAGTTGAGGTGTCTAAGTGAATTATGCGAACAACTTTAAGGGCCCGCAGATGACTTTGGCCTAATGAAAATCTGGAAATTTGTTTAAGTTAGGAAAAAGTTGAGTTCTTGCCAACTTCAAACGGCCATAACTTCTAGCTCAGGATGATTTAGAGG
The DNA here is from genome assembly GCF_900185275.1 of Solanum verrucosum. NCBI lineage: Eukaryota > Viridiplantae > Streptophyta > Magnoliopsida > Solanales > Solanaceae > Solanum > Solanum verrucosum. The sequence continues at coordinate 578,903 of NW_026020416.1, forward strand.
TACTTCCAGATATGGTTGCAAATCTCTTGGAATGATCTTTCCAACGCCACCGAGTTTACACGATTCCGAGTTTGTATGAGTGAGTTATCCCCTTTGAAACTTAGGTTGTGCGATTAAGGAAAGTCTAATATGGTCTTTTCCTTACCCAATAAATTTAATTCGTTTTAGTAAATTAATTAAGGGTAAGATTAGAATGAGATCAGTTTATTCAATTGGAGATTCACGCTAGGGCTTGGAGAAAAGAGGAGAAAGGAGAACAAAAGCTCAAGGTTCGCCAAGAACGATCGATTTTGGTTGCGGATTCGCCAAAGAATTCATCTTACAAGGTATGCGAGTCTTTCATAGCGTTGGGTTCATTCACCCACGCTCCAAACATGTTTAGTTCAGCGAAATTCGTCCTAAAAGAGTTTGAAAGTTGATGTTCTTGACATGTATTCTTGAATTTGAATGTTGTTCTTGAATTGGGCTGAATTGAGGAGTTTCTGAGATCGTTACGTTGAGTTTTAGAATTGTTTTGAGTTAGGTTTTTGGGTACACATGTTGGGTAATGGAATCTAAAATAAATTTGAGAACAATAGTCAAGTTTAGGCGAATTGGGGCTGGAAAACGAAGACGGAAAAAGTCAGACAAGGAACAAGTTCCAAGTCAGCGTCGCGGACTTGTTCCTTCAGAGTGAAAAGTTTCTCCGCGTCGCGGTTAAGACGCAGACTCCTCTGTCTCAAATTTAATTTCGCGACCATTTATTTAGAAATACCTCCGCGTCGCGGACTTATTCCAAGACGGTGATTTGGTGACTTTTCTCATGTTTAGCTATTTAAACTCATTCCTAAACATCATGAGATCCTTCCACTCACAAATCCAAATCATTGAATCCATAATTCAATTCAAGGATGAGTTAAGAGTCCAGTCAAGAGCAGTTAAGATCAAAGTCAAGAGAAGTTCTCAGAGTTTTCCAAAAGTCTTTTACAAATGCTTTAACCTTGTTTTAAGACTTAAGTTTTGAGTTCAGTAAAGAGTAAAGTTGAAGTCATTTCTTCAAAAGTATATGGGGACTAAGTATTCCCAAAGAGATTTAAAATGTTTTCACATTTAAATAAGAACAGAAACTGAGATTTCCAAAGAGCCTTCAGGCTAGTTTTCAGAAAAGAGTAATCGCTTTCTAAATGAAGCAATAGGGGAAACTTTGATTTCTAAGATAACCTTTGAGCTAAGTTTTTGAGCACTAATCTCAAATCACAGAAAGAAGTATGTTTTTAAAACATAAAGAGCTAGTATTATATTTTGGGAGTAGTATTGAGCACCGATATGGGGACGAGCTTGAGTTCAGATAACTCACGTCTCCATAAACCATGTAGCCATCATGGGTAGAGAAGGGTCATACTTTTTAGATGAATCTTTTTCGCATAGACTAGTGAATCCACTTAGTAGTTTAGGTCCTATACATGTGGAAAGGTATAGGATGCGCTGACAGCGTGAGGTAGATCGCTGTATCATCACAATAGCTCTTATGTGATGGTTGTCGGTTAGAGAAACTCCCACAACAGTACTTTGTATTTTTATAGACATCAGTTTATTGTATTTTTACATACATCTCAGAGTTATTTGTATCTTTGCATACACACAGAGTTGACATCATGTTTTAAACAACTTTTCTTTATATTGCATTTGTTTTAAACTACTTTATATTTAAATGAGTCCAGTTATGTTGAGTTGAGCCAGGTAAGTTCTTCAGTTCCTTTCAGATTCTTTTCAAGCCTATGTTGTTTTAGCATTCCAACTCGCATACTCGTACATTCAATGTATTGATGCCAGTTGGCCTGTATCGTATTATGATGCAGACACAGGTAACTAGGATTGTCATCCGGCGCACCGTTGATCCAGTTGAGCACTTCAGAGTTAGTGGTGAGCTTCTTTGCATTCCGGAGGACTCCTTTATTGCTTTTAGTTCTTTTCAGTATTTCATTGTTAGGATGATCGGGGGTTCTCTCCCGACATCCATCTCAGTTGTTTTATAGGCTTCATAGATAGTCAAATGTTAGTTCTTTAGTGTTTTCATTGTCATTATTCTATGCTGAGACTTGAGTTTGCCTTAATGGCCAGTTGAATGTTCATTTATAACATTCTAGTTTATTATATAAACTTATTTTTTTGTTGAGTTTAAGACTTCCGTTGAGTAAGTAAGCCAGGTTAGGGGTTCGCTTGAGCCAGCAATGGTTCTCGAGTGTCAGCCATGTCCGGGGTGTAGGCTCGAGGCGTGATAGTCTTTTAATTATAGGTAAAAGTCAAATAATTATCGGATAAGTGTTTAAGATTGTGACAGGTGTTCCACCATTAATAAAAAGGTATATACGCCCCAAAATTTAGTTAGTAAGGACATTAGTGTCCTAAAAGTATAATAGAGGATATTCAAATACCATTTACGATAGTTTGGGGGTATATTTATCCCTTTTCCCTTTATATAATATGATAGATCACAAATTTTGACCTTGCATATGCTAGGATTCTATTTGAAATAATAAATCTTGAAAAATTAAGTATATGAAAATAGTGAACGAGCTCGCCGACAATATATTTTCCAAAAAAGATTTTTTTAAATTTTTTTGTTAATGATTGTAAAAAAAGATATTCATCATCGTCAAAGAAGAAAAAAGTAGAATAGAGCGTGAGAGCTAAGTCAATGAAGAAGAAGAAGAGCGAAAGGGGTAGGAAGGGGTAGGATGAGGCAGAACAAGAAGAAGAGAATAGGGTGGATAGGGATGAAGAAAAAGAGCAAAGGATTTAAGTTTTCTTTTATTTTTGAGATAAGTATTAAAAACACCCTAAATTTGACGTGAATTATTACTTTAGTTCCCCAATTATTGACAGCCTTAAAAACACTATCTACTTAATTCAGTAATTTAAAAACACCCCTCTTATGCCACATGTCATCCACCTATGCGTATATATGAAATTTTCTGTTGATGTACGTACACATTGATAAATAGAGTAAAATAAAAGAAAAAAGAATCATTCAAATAATTAAATGTTAAATTTAGTATAGAAGAATTTTTTTTTTCTTGTTACCTCATCCCATCCCCTGCCCGGGTACCCCACCCCCACCCCCAATATATATTTTTTTAAAATAAGCTTTTTATCCAACACCACTGAGTACCCCGACTTCTCCTCTTGCCCTCCCCCCCCCCCCCCCCAAAAAAAAAAAACTTTTAAAATAAAATATATATTTTTTCTTATCCCACCCCTCCCCCCTCCTCCCATCTAGACAAAAAGTTTAAAAGTTTTTTTTTTTTGGGTGGGTGGGTGGTAGAGGATAGGTGGGGTGAAAAAAAAATTAAAAGAAAAAAAGAAGTTTTTTAATCTTCTTAAATTACTAAATTCGTAACATTTAATTATTTAAATGTTTTTTAAATATTTTTTTCTATTATATATATCTATGTGCACACCACATCAGCAGAAAATTCCACATATATGCACATGTGGCATAAGAGGGGTATTTTTAAATTCAATTAATCAAGTAGATGTGTGTTTTTAAGGTTGTCAATAGTTGAGGGACTAAAGTAATAATTCACGCTAAGTTTAGGGGTGTTTTCAATACTTATCTCTTTATTTTTTTCTTTTTTGTAATTTGTTAAAGTTTTCTCTTATAATTTCAATATTTTAAAATAAAAATATTATTTTCACTTGCTTCAAAATGCGTGTAGTCCAGCTATTTTAATGTCACATAAGTTTAATCAATGGTCAGAGAGATTTAAGTGTTCATTTGGTAAAGTAGTAAGTAAGAGAGTGTAATTGATAAATAAAGTCAAATATATGAGTCTCCCAAATTATTCCGCCTTAAAAAAATAAAATATTCAAACAAGATTAGCCGAGCATTACAACCTAACGTAACTACGTAAGAATTCAAAATTCTATCATATAACAAACATACAAATACATATACAAACAAATACATACACTCAACACCTATATATTTACTAGATAATGGATCCCGTGCCAGCACAAGCCCAATATATGTTACTTTTTCTGTCCAACAGTAAGTTGTCTACTATACTAAAATATAGTTGTCCATTAATATTTGTCTAATTTAGAAAATGAAGAGATAATTTACCTTTTTGTGTCTATTTTACCCTTGCAATTAAATACTATTTATCATCTAACACATTTCTCAAAGTATTAAATTTAATAAAGTCAAAGGATAATATAGTAATATTACCCATATTATTTATTATTTCTTAAGGAGTGTGCCAAGTCAATAGTGGACAAATATTGTCAGACCGAGGGAGTATTTATTTTGTCTCAATTTTGTGATATAAATAAAATTTCAAAAGTCAATTTTTTTTATGATTTGTAAATATTTTAAGTTATTAATTATTATAATTTTTAGCACTTTTAATATAATTTTTAGATAATATATGTTACTCCTTCTATCCTAATTTATGTGGCATCGATAGAATTTCGAGAGTTATCAAATTTTGATGTCTTTTATATATTTTTAATAGATAATTATTATGATTTATAATGCTTTTAGGTTATTTTTAATTAAGACATGTTATTCCATCTATTTCAATTTTGTGACACTGATAGAATTTGTCATTTAATCAAATTGCACAATAATAGTAATCCAAGTGACATACAAGCAGGGCTCACAGGTTTAATTGACATAGTAATAAAAGTTAACACTAACATTAAAAGCAAAGAAGGGGTTGTGAAGTGATTGTGTGTCTTATTCAAAGAGCTACACGTGTCTTACAAAAGGATGAATTGACAAAAGTAACCCAGATTGAATATTAATTTCAAACAACAGACATGTTGACGGAGAGGCGGTAGCTTATTCTCCTTAGTGCCCGTGCTAGCACGTACTCAATATCTATTATTTTTTTTTGTTCTCATTTTGTGTAATATAGATAAAATTTAGAGAGTTAATTAAATTTTAATATAATTTTTAAATATTTTAAGTTGTTAATTATTGTAATTTATAGTTTTTACGTAATTTTTAAATAATATATGTTACTTACCTTGTCCCAATATATGTATCACAAATAGAATTTCAAGAGTCATTATGTTGTTAATAATTGAGATTTGAGATTTACAATACTTTTTATGTAGTTTCCAAATTAAATAATACATGTTATTTCTTTTGTTCCATTTTATGTGACACAAATAGATTAATTTTATGAATCAATCGAATTTTTTTATAAGCAATCAATTTTTTATATGTTTTTTTTAAATATTTTAAGTTGTCAATTATCATGATTTATAATATTTTTTTGCGTATTTTTTAAATATATATAAGAATTAAAAAATAAGATAAACAAATTAAAATAATTTTTTTTTTTTCCAGATGTATATGTAAGTGTGAAACCACACAAGTGAAGCAGGCATGTTGACCTTCACCTGTGTGGTTATCCACACTTACACAAAAAAATAGTAGATTATATAGATGCAAATGTCGTTTTTATTTCTTGTATCATTAATTATTAATACTAAATTAGTACCAAATACGTTTTTTTAAGAAGACTACCTTTGAATTTTCAAATAAATATTTTATTTTTAATATAACATCTGTGATTTATGCATGTTGCTAATAAAAGGAATTGATCTTTTTCATCTTTAAAATAAAGTTTAATTGGATCAAATTAGTAGAATGGGAAAAAAGTTTTTTCTTTTTAATCCATTAAATATTCTTAAATGCATTTTCCTTTTCAAGGACAAAAGTTTTGAATTAAAAGATATTAAAATAATATATTTCTCTCTCCTTAATTATTGTATATTGCATTGCCACCTTTATTTTTCTTAAACGTCTTTTGCATTTTTAGTGATACAATTAATGCTTAATAAATTAATTGTGATTATACGGTATTGAATACTATCTTTCTCTTTCTTTAATTATAATAATAATAATAAATTGTAATTAACCTTTCCATTCTCGTAATGTAATCAATGCTTAATATAAACATCATGAGAAAAGAATCTCCGCTATTTTTAATCAAATAACATATTTCTCATCTTCTTCCTTGAAGAATTTGCAGCTATGGCAACTTTCTGCAGTCTCAGATCACTTTTGGGTCTCCAGAAATTGGTTTGTTCAGTTTCGCCATTTTATCCGATGCGCAGTTACTCTTCATCTCCTTTTGGTGTAAGCACTGTTTCTTCTCTTCTGCTATTATTTTTCCACTTTTGAACTGGTGAAAGACTTACAGTTAAGCAATAGTTGAATTGGGTACTTTTTGTTCCCCTTCAATTTTAGTTTCTGAATTGGTTGATGATTTTCTATTTTCCCTTACTACGTTCTTCTGTTAAACTTAGCTGAAAGGGATTATTGTGTGTATAAAATTGTCTTGGGATCCCTCATATGTCAGAGTAAATTTCATGTCCTTAGCCTGCAATTTGTCCTATGTAACTACATTTCACGTTTGCTGATTATATTAATTTCTGCATCTTCTACAGAGAATTGGATTTATAGGACTCGGAAACATGGGAGCAAGAATGGCTGATAGCTTGATTAAAGATGGATATGAGGTTGCAGTACATGACATGTAATGCTTACAACTTTATTCACTTATTTATGGTTGCTTACTCTGTAGAATCAATCACACGTCAATTTCTCTTTTTATTAGTAAGCAGGACTGGAAAGGGAGAGTGGATAGGGAGTGAGAACAGTGAGAATTAGATCCACATCTGTTGCGTGGGAAATTCTCACTGGTACTACTAGGCTATAAGCCTAGGTGGCTATGTTGCTCGGACTCTCCAAAAATGATGCCGTACCCATGTCGGGTCCTTCAAAAATGCACTACTTTTGAAGGATCCTACACACACGCTTTGATATTTTAGAAGAGTTTGAGCAACATAGCTAGGTGGTGTCACAACTTAGGTTAGTTTCATATGTTGTTGGATATAAAGTAGTATCTTTCAGGTATCTATGTTGTGTTATGAAAAACGGACAAGCATAGTCGGACAAGAAGCAAAAATTACATTGTTGGACACTCTTATATGTTATATTTTGGTGTAATACAATGTGGAATAGGGTGGTTGAGAATAGGAATCCTTCTATTTGTTGATGCTTTATTTGATTTAAAGGATTTGTCAGGTTCTAAGTCAATTCATGTGAAGTTCCTTTAACCTTGAGTTCATCAGTTTATATTTGTCCCAGAAATCATAATATTATGAAGATGTTCTCGGACAAAGGCGTTCTCACAGAAGATTTGCCTTTAAAAGTTGCAGAGTCAAGTGATGTAGTTATTACAATGTTACCGTCATCAAACCATGTGAGATTTGCATACCATTTTGTATCTTTTTACATCATGCACTTTCTCATTTTTCTTAGGCTGATTAATTATCCTGAATCCTCCATAACTGATGTGAATGTATCCCACTATCCCTTAGACTTATTATTGTTGTTGATGAGTTACAATATTTGTCAAATGAATCAATATATCTTTAATCATACAGGTTCTGGATGTCTATACTGGAAAAAATGGTTTTCTTAGTGGTGGTAATCTACTCAGACCAAGGCTATTTATTGATTCTTCTACAATTGATCCTCAAACATCAAGAAAGGTCTCTGCAGCTGTGTCTAATTGTTCTTTGATAGACAAGAGAGGTATATTAAGTAACAAAATGAATGAACTTCACAATTTCTGCATTGTGTTGATAGAGCATGTGATATGTTTTAAATACCTAATATCTGGTCATAAGGTACTAATGTCATTGTACGTTATAGGCGTATCAGTCGCTGCTTACCTCTGTTACCCACAATACATCCAGGGAGACAAATAAAACAAAAAAAACATACCCCTTTCTGTGCAATATCTATGACAATGTCACTGTTTGTACCTTATTATCTTCTTTTATGAGTTTTTCTTCTTAGACTAACTTACTCAATCAAATGGCCCAAAAAGCATGACGTTCAAAGTTAGTTAGATATGAAAATGAGGCAGCAAATGTGCATACCACCCTATTTTCTTTTTTTGGATGGTATATCTGGTAATTTTTCCCATGGTAGTTTCTCCCTCTTCCTCATATCATCCTGGTTGTCTATCCACATTGTGTGCAGTAAAATTCCAGTAACTTGGTTCAATTTGATGAAAACAAAGTCACACTCATTCAGTGGGAAAAGTACCGTAGAGGCAGGAGAAGGGTCTGATACAGACACCTCGATGAGAAAATCACTGGTTTCGAGGCTGGTTTGGTGGCCTTGAACCGACGTATTGTTGTTGCTGAGAACAACATCAGTTCTCTTGAATCCGTTGTCCTTGAGGACTTGATGATGTCAAAGGAAACCTTATTGAGCAAGGTGAATAGCACAAGGAAGGGCTGACCAACCTTGAGCTCAAGCTCATGGATGCTCCATCCGCGTTACACGGAGAGTTGAAGCCTTGAGTCAGCAGATGGAAGAGACCACACTCATAGGTGGGTGTGGTCTGGTTTCTAGCCGAGAAACACGTATTGAGGCTCCTAAACCCAAAGAGTTTCGGGGTGATAGGAGTGCTCAAGACGTTGAGAACTTCTTGTGGCAAATGGATGCTTATTTCGAGCATGTTAACATCACTAGTGAGGCTGCCAAGATCCGTATGACAGCGATGTAATTGAGTGATACCGCTATGTTGTGGTGGCGGAGGAAGAAAGCGGTATGGAGAAGGGAACGTGCTCCATTGATGATTTGGGGCAGTTCAAGGAGGAACTAAAACTACAGTTTTACCCTCAAAACGTTGTGCACGAAGCTCGTCGAAAGTTGACAAAGCTTAAGCAAACGTCCTCTATTTGTGATTATGTGAAGGAATTCACCAAGCTCACTCTTCAAATCCCAAATTTGACCAGTGAGGATCTATTATTTTACTTCTTGGATAACCTTCAAAATTGGGCCAAACAAGGGTTACAAAGACGTCAAGTCAATGGTGTGGACGAAGCTATTGTAGTGGCTAAATTGTTGACTAACTTTCATGCCGATGCTGCCAAAGGAAGAGACAAACGGAGCAAGCCAGTTGCTCCCAAGGTGGATCCCAATCGGAACAAAGGCAGGTTCAGACCGCTTTGAGAAAGAGAAAAATCAAACTCTCATAGTTCGGAACCCAGCTCCAACAACTTCTTTGTAAGTGAGGTGAGGTACTTCTTTTGGTTTGAATAGGGGGTCGTGTGCGCCTAAGTGCGAAAAGACAGTGCAAGCTTTGTTATGTCGAAACCTAAATGTTAAGTCAGCAACACTTCCAAACGCCACTTCTTCCCGTCGCATCCGTCTTCAGGATGATATAGCCATAAAGATGCACGTCTTAGTGGGGAAAAGATTTTGCCCCCGGTGTAGCTCGAAAGTAGAAAAAGTAGAACTCATTCGAGAGAGCTTGGTGGTCAGCCTCCCGGACTTCATATTCATCATTTTCGAAAGCGAGGGGAAGGGATCTCTTTTCCGTCACAAATAGCAATAAAAAGGGGTAGGGTTAAGGATCACTCATGTCATGGGCAGCAGATCTGACGAGCTCAACTTCCACTGAAAAGAGAGGCCGTTTCTTGTCCCCCTTCCAGTGGGGAACCCGCTCCCCGATCGTCACTCTGCTGCGTCTGGCCCGTCCTACGTACATGCCTAGGAGATGGTATTCTTTGTTTTAGGTCTTGATAGATTTTTCTATCGATTGAAGTTATTACGCTGGATGATTAAAGTTCCCAACCAGAGCAACAAATATAGAGGTAACCACAACCAACCTTCAAATTTCTGCAAGAATTATGAGGAACAAAAGAAAGGTATTCCCAATCGTGAAGGTTGTTACCTTTGTGGTGTGACATCTCACGCTGCTCAATTTTATCCCATGTTGAGCAAACTTGGGGCGAGGGTTGTTGCCCACAAACAGCAAGAACATGCTACTATGCAATTCTGCGAACAACCAGGGGAGCAAGGCGTACAAGTCGACGGGGCGGAACAAGGGAAGAACAAGGCTGTTGGCTTGTTCAATCACATGGCCTTGTTTAGTCATATGACGCTTGTAGCTATTGTTCCCCAACCGCCTCGTGTGAGGCTGCGCGAATCACTGTTTGTTGATGCCAAGTTTAATGGAAAAAATGTTCGTATCATAGTGGACATGGGGGCAACCCATAATTTTGTGACAGAAGAATGTGCTAAGGATCTTGAACTTGTCTTTGTGTCCAGTGATACTCTCCTGTTGCTCCCAAGGTGGATCCCAATCGGACAAAGGCAGGTTTGTTTCAAACCAGAGCAACGAATATAGAGGTAACCAACCTTCAAATTTCCGCAAGAATTATGAGGAACGAAAGAAAGGTGTTCCCAATCGCGAAGGTTGTTACCTTTGTGGTGAGACATCTCACGCTGCTCAATAAGGTGGGTGATGGTTTGAAGACATTGTTTTGGAAGGAACCATGGAACGGGCATGAACATTTGATGTCTGCTTTTCCAGACTTATTTTCTATATGCAGCAATCATGAAGCCACTGTGGCAGACACCTGGACACCTCAAGGGTGGAATATCTGTTTCAGAAGGAACTTAAATGACTGGGAGATTGATAGGGTGGTTGGTCTTCTGAAGGAAGTTGACAAATTTAAAGGTATCTCTGCCGTTCCAGATGTTATTAACTGGAAGCATATCAGCAATGGGAGATTCTCTGTCAATAGAATATACAAAACTGAAGCTTTGGGGCAGCCAGGAGGCAGTACAGGGCCATGGTTAAAGGTGTGGAAAAGTTTGGTCCCATCCGAAATTAAATGTTTCACTTGATTAGTGGCCAGAAGAGCTTGTCTTACTCATGAAGTCCTACAGAAGAAAGGCTTTCAATTAGTGTTCAGATGTTTCCTTTGCAATGAGATGGCTGAGACAAATAGTCATTTGTTTCTGCATTGCAAAGTGACAGCCCAACTATGGTCTCTTTTCTTCAGCCTCACAAGTAACAACTGCATCAGATCTTCTAAGTTGTTGGATCAGGAGAGGGGGTAGCAAGTCCCAGAAGAGATGGTGGAGAGCAGTTCCTTCATGTATTTGGTGGACAATATGGAAGAAAAGAAATGAGAGGTGTTTTAGGGCAGGTCTAGTAGACTAATACTATGCAGAAGATTAAATGGAATTGTATTGTAAGCTTTCATTTTTGATGTAAACTAGCAAATGTAGAGGATGAAGTTCAATTGGTAGATTTTTGTAATTAGCCTTGGTTATAACTCTTTGTTGATAACTTTTTGGAGGTCTCCAGCATATCCTTGATGCTGAGGGCAGAGGAATACAAATTACCAGTTTTCAAAAAATTAAATAAAATATATTGTGTTAAACTTGTTACATAACTAATGGTGATTTGAAATGCGAAAACGTTTGAGCCTAGTTTATCTTATATGGGTATAACGTTTCTTCGGCATGTGTAGTTTCTTCTATGCCGATAATTTAATGCAATCTTAATACGAAGTCTATTGATCAAGTTGCTAACTTGTCAACCGAAAGATTGGGTTTTCACAGTGACATGAATTTTCAGCTTCGCATGGAACATGAGATCTATACAATCTAACTTGAGGGAGATTTTCAGAGAATCACAGCCTATGTTATGCTGTAACCATTTTCGCATAAAAGCAAGGCTTTGTTGCATCATGTGAAATGATTATTGTTTTCCCTGTCTTGGGTTAAGAATATGTTATGCTGTAACCATTTTCGCATAAAAACAAGGCTTTCTTGCATCATGTGAAATGATTATTGTTTTTCCTGTCTTAGTTAAAAATCATAGCCAAATAATGTTGCGGTTTTTTAGCAAATTCACCACCGTCTTTGCAGATGGCTGGAAGGCTCCTGCTATGTTGGATGCTCCTGTATCTGGCGGTGTTCTTGCTGCAGAGAATGGGACTCTTACTTTCATGGTATTTCTACAATCTAAGTGGTTCTTAAGTGACTGTTTTTGTTATAATTTCACACCCACATGCTCCTTAGGTGACTGGCTGTAAGAAAATCATTCTCTAATTGAAATGTTCTTCTGTTTCCTGTTAAGTCTCTATGCCTTCAACAGATTTTGAAGCTCACAAGCAATGGTCTCTTAAGATTCGCACATTAGTAGTAATTGTAGTAGTTGTTGTTGTTAGTTATGGGACCTTACTATTTTTATCTAAGCTATCCATTTCTTAAATATTTGTCCAACTCCAATGCATTAGAGAACAATATGAATAAACTCCAAAACTTGTTTTTAATTTCAACTGCTGGGATATTTATAACTTGATAGTAGTTTTACATTTCATGACATACAATTGAGAATATATGAACTTTTTTCCTTTCTGACACTAACATGTAGTTTGGACATTGAATTATTCATAGATATTTGATGTGGAAAATTTAAATTACCTCAAACATTGTCTTGGTTACATACATATGGCATTCCACTGAAAAGCTGGATTAATGAAATACAGGATTTCTTTTTGTTTTGGTTGGTGGGATTGGGGTAGGGGGGATCTGCTTATCCTTATCAGAATTACCTGACTAGATGGCACACGTGTTTGTGGATAAAAAGCAAGGATATTATAATCCAATTCCAGACAGAAAATTCTTTCTTGTACTTTCTGGCTTCTAAAGTCAGATTCCTGTTGGTTTGAGCTAATAAGCAACATCTGCATGTAGGTTGGTGGTCCAGAGGAGGCTTACTTAGCTGCCAAACCCTTGTTTCTCTCAATGGGCAAAAACACTACCTACTGTGGTGGATCGGGGAATGGTGCAGTATGTCCAGGACCTATTTTTTAAACTTTTGCACTTTGAGTTTTACATGTCTGCTGAGTGCTGATAAAGACTTTGAACAATAAATCCTTTCTTGGGTTCTTCTGTTATATTTTGTTTTCCCAGCTTTGACTTTATTAAACACTGAGGTAAGTGGAACCGATAAAACTATACAAAGTGAATCAATATAAAGCAGTGTAATATGTCCAGCTTTCTCTATCAGAATAGGTAGCAGGCAGTTACTTCTATGACTTCGATTCAGTAGCGTTTGGAGGATTTGTGTATGTAGTATCGACATATTATCAGACTTCAGCTTCTAAGTGGTTTGGGTTTGGGACTCTGGTAGTTTAGGAGTTTACTTCATAGCCCAAATTAATATTAACTTGTATTGTTTTCAAGCAGTGTCTTGTTCATGTGGGTGTATATCTATTTAAAAAATTCAATTTATACATGAAATGAAAGTTTTTTGCAAGTGGTGTCGCATAACACCTTTGCCACTACTTACACTCATACATGTTTATATAATTATATCCAGATAGCGCATGCCAGATAGAAGTGTATGATCATCATTCAGCCACCAGGGGGTTTCTTCATGCCAGATAGAATTAATTGTCGGCATAACCTAGCTTCATTTTGCAGTCTTCTACAAGGCAATAGTTTGTATTTTCTGTAGTTTGAGAACTAAATACGAAATTGTATCTTGTGATGATGTCCCTAAAGCCCGAATTCAGGAAATTTAAGGCTGGTGAGATATAGGGTGTGTTTGGTATGAAGGAAAATGTTTTCCAGGAAAATAAGTGGGCTGCTTACTTATTTTCTTATGTTCGGTACGTAAGCAAAAAATATCATCCTAGAAGTATTTGTATATAATCTAAGACAAATAATATGGAAGGTAGAGATGGTGGCTATGGGGGGTAAAGATCAGGTGTGTTGGAGGGTGAGGATGGCACAATCAATATGGAATGACACTTGTTGAACTTGTTTTCCCTACTTCCACTAGGGAAGTCATTTTTCTCATTTTTATGGAACTTGTTTTCCTAGAGAAATGTGTTTTTCAAAAGTTTTGCAATAATTTGACCCAAAAAATAAAAGGAGAAAAAAAGAAAGGAAAGATTAAAAAAAATAATTTGCCAAATGATTTTCTATGGAAGGTTTTTAAAAATCTTTTTTAAAAGAACTGTCTTAATGCTAACTAACAAAATTTGGAGAAACTTTTGTCATGATAAATCCATTTCTGCCAAGAAAAATGCGTTAACTCTTTTTCTTTCTCAGACTGCAAAGATCTGCAACAATTTGGCAATGGCTATTAGTATGCTGGGGGTGTCTGAAGCCTTTGCTCTTGGTCAGTCTTTGGGAATTGAAGCTAGCACTCTAACAAAAATATTCAATTCTTCAAGTGCTCGCTGTTGGAGTAGGTACTCACTGCAACCTGGTACTAAAGAACTATTATAATCCATAATAAGACAAATGTCTTTATGAAAAAGCCTATTTGCATGAAAAATAGTCTGCTTTAGTAAATATTTGTCTTCTGCACAATTTTTATTTTTTGGGAAACAATGTGAACTGAAACCATTAACAAATAACCACAAATCACAACCTAAAGAGCACCTTGTTCAACAAACACCTTCTAGGAAGGGTGAAGTAAAAAAGTAGGTCTCAGGCAGACAAAAAACAACTTATTAAATTTTCAATCTGTGTATAAATTCTCTACATCTACTGACTTTCTTGGAGCTACTATGTATAGCTATCCTCCCTATAATGTCTTTCTTTATCTGTGCGCAATTACTTCATCCGGCTGTACAAGTTACCCTTGGAACATCTCCCATTTCCTAGCCCCCCATATATGTTAGATCATTCCCCACACAGCTGCAAGTATTTCCTTTTTGAACTGCTTCCATTGCTGTTACAAGTGTAACTCTGGTCCACCCTAACATCCCAGTCCTAACTGCATTGATCCAGTTACACTCCACAAACAAGTGCTTTGGGTTCTCAGGAACCTGATGGGCACATAAGCAACACTCATTCTCCTCCTCTGGTATATTCAACATCAACAACATGTCTTTTGTAAGCAATCTGTTTTGAGCTGCTAACCACATAATAACTCTGTGCTTTGGTTGGGCCACTGCAGTCCATTTAATCTCAACAGTAGCAAGTCGAGGTTGGTCAACTATTAAATCCAAATTGCTACAAGTAATAGAATATTCACCTGTAGGAGTCAGACCATACTTCCCCTGTACATGCCAACTTTTCATTCTTTCCTTTAAAGAGTTTATCTTCCTCCAATACCAACTACTATGAGGAGGAGCCTCCCATATGCTTTCAGTTGCTTTCATATATACCTCATGAACCCACTCGACCCACTTGTATTTCCAAAGAAGTTAGGAGGGCACATTAAGGGATGTAGAGTATGGAATATTGCTTCCACAGTATTAGAGTATTGAGATGCATTTATACAAGACATTACAACAGGAGATTGGTCTATATTGGCTAGCATACTCTGGATTTTCCACTTTAAGGATAAGTGCAATGATGGTGGAGTTCAACTGCTTTAACAGTTTTCTGTTCTGAAAGTAATCCATGACTGCCTCAGTGATGTCCTCACCAACAATATCCCGTGTTGCTTTGAAAAAAACCACTGCCATAACCATCAAGCCCAGGGCTCCTGTTACTATCAATTTTAAAGATAGCAGACTTCACCTCCAGTTTTATAAATGGCTTAACTAAATTAACCTGCTGATCAATAATTAACAGAGTTCCATTCTGAATAAGACTTTGGAAGACTTTAACCCTTTTCCCTAGCAAATCATTGTAGTAATCCACAAACACTTGGGCAATTAGATCAAGATCATTCTGCCAGTCACCTTTATCATCCCTAAGTTGTGTTGTGGATTGATGGAATCTCCTATGTTTAATCACAGAATGGAAGTACTTGGAATTATCATCTCCTAACCTCAACCAAGTTACTTTACTCTTTTTCTGTAAGTATACTTCAGCTAAATAAGAAGACTCTCTGTAGGCTTGGCATTCTAAATGCTCCTCTTGTTGTAACTCCATGTTCCCAGGATCAGCTTGCGACCTCAATTGAACCTTTTTAAGGCCATTCCTATCCTCAAGAACTTGAGCTTCTTCACAATTTGGAGCATTTTACAACGAATTACTCAAGCTCACCAACCAGCTCTGACCAAGTTTTGGAACTCCTGACACATTGCAAAACCGGAATTGCTTCCTAGATCTAGGCGTCCCTTCCTACAGTGTCATCCTTGCTGGACACTGGTCACTAATACCTTCAGGCAAGTATATTGCTTTACAAGAAGGCATCGTATCCAGCCATTCATTATTGATAAAAATCCAATCAATTTTTGAGAAGGTCCTCTGCTCCCCATTCTTGTCATTCCATGTGTACGTAGTGCCTATGTGTGGTAGCTGAATCAGTTCACACTCCTTAACACAATTATGAAAATCCACAACCTCTGACCATGATACTGGATTACCACAAATCTTATCCTCAGGGTATAGAGTTGAAGTCTCCCAGAATCATCCATGGTTTCTGACAGGTTCTATGGTTCCTCACCAGACTTTTGCACAAGTCCCTCCTTTCCTCCTTTGTATTGAAACCATATACAAATAATAGATCAAATGATAGTTGTAAGGGTATACATTACCTCATAAGTAATAATTTGAGCAGTCATTGTGGTAAAGTACAACATGATAATAATCCTGCCTCCATGTAATCCATATCCTCCCATTATAATGCTGAGCCAAGTTAGTGACATACTGCCATACTTCAAACAATTTTTCAACTAGTTGTTCAATCTTATTACTCTTTATTTTAGTTTCTAATTGGCCAATCAACCCAACCTGCTCTTCATTGCAAAGGAGCTTCACCTCCTCTTGCTTATTGGAGCCATTAAACCCCCTAACATTCCATCCGAGATATTAACCATTCCCTGTGAGAAGAATGGCCTAACATCCCACATTTCCAACTGTTCCTTCATTCAACCCTGCCTCATTTGATAACTGGAAAGAGTTTGGTGTAACAATCTGCTGGGTCTGCTGAACTATTGTCCTCCCAATCTTTGTTGGTGTTACCCAAGCTGCCTGGTTCTGAGCATTCTGAGCTTTATTTCCCTTTGGTGGGGTACCCTGATGCTTATTCTTCTAACTGGAGATTCTTTGCTATCTGATGGTATCTCTATGGTTGGTTTTCCTGCAATAGAGTGCTTGAAGTTGCAAGACTTTGTTGCTGGCAAACAGACTTGTTCCCAATCTGCTGAGGGACTTGAATATCAACCTGTGATTGTCTAATAGGTTCTACTGCCTCCACAATTGGCTTCCTCACTGCTGGAGCCTTCTTCCTGCATATCTCCTCTGAGGGCCCATACTTATGACAGTGATTGCATAAGGTTGGCCTCCAATCATATGTGATTTTCTGCTCAACTAGATCACCTCTTTCATTCACAAAAAGTGATTTCCTCTGGCAATTTAGCATTCATATTAACTTCCACGAATTGCCTAGCATAGTTGAGTCCCACCTTCTTCTCAGTGTTGTGGTCCACCATGATAGGTTTTCCAATAGGACTCCCAATTTTACTAAACCCTTTAGGGCTCCAACACTTGAATTCAAGTCCCAGTAGCTTAATCTAAATAGGGACTCTGTATAACTCATCCCTAGTGAATTCCATATCCGGGGTCCAAGCCTCCACAATGAAGGGCTTGTTATCAAAATGATAAATGCCCCCATGAAATCAAAATTATGCTAGTTAAATCTTGTCTGTACCGTCTAAATCTGTCCCCTGCTCACATATACAAAATCAAAGTGTAGCTTATTACTAACTTAACCTAATTCTTGTGTCTATGTAATGACAGTGACACATATAATCCAGTGCCTGGGGTGATGGATGGAGTACCTTCTTCAAGGAATTATATTGGAGGTTTTGCGTCTAAGTTGATGGTATGCGTTCAATCCTATCTTGATATAGTACAACTAATATACCTGCTAAGATTTCTGAGAACATGAAGGTTCAGTTCTACATTTATAAATGCATGTTAAAGTCCCTTTTAAGTGAACCATTAATATGCATTTCTTTTAACTGTGTTCTCTGGTGGGTTTTACTCCTGTGCAATTGCCGGCAATATTTTTGCTCATCCATTGTGGTAATTATGAGTATGCAATTGGTCTGCTCTTCTTTTTGTGTCTGTGTTTGATGCATCTGAACACCTATGTGTTCACTAAAGAGAGAGATCTGAGTTCATTAGGTGTAGGGTTACATCAGTTAAACAAAGATCCGTTTCAATTTGCTATGAAGTATTTTCCTTTTTCTTTTATACTGATTTTCATTTTTTCTCTTTGCTGCATAATCACTTGAAATCACAATATATAGGAAGTCAACAATAGTTTAGTTTGTATTATACTTTTTGGGGTTTACGCTATCATCAGTTACGGATGTTCTTGTCCTCCTCTGTTCAGGCTAAAGATCTGAACCTTGCTGCAGCATCAGCAAAAGATATTGGATTCAAGTGTCCCTTGACATCACAAGCAGAAAAGATGTAAGTCCTACCTACTTCAGCAACGAGTACATAAGATAATTAATGTTGCGTAGACTGCAGACAATTGTATGCATGTGAAGTTAGAAATAGAAGCTATGTGGTTACTTCAATTATAGGACCTACTTGTCGTACTAATACTTAAAAGAATAAGGATCTGCTGGCGGTACATTATTATCTGTCCACTCAATGCATTAACCTGGGGTTGAGGAATTTTGCCATCTGTAATGTTCTCAGCTGCATCTCCTTTCATATACATGAAATTGGAAGTATACTATTCAATTACAGTTGCAACATTCTATGCTAACTTACTAGGCATTGACAACATTTTCTTGAAATATTTGTTATTTGAACTCATTAAATAATGCACTTGGTAAATGATAGTACATGAATTAACAGTTATAACAGAGTAGACTTTCTAATGTACTGTGTATCATGATAATGCATGTCAGAGAGATTTCATAATTTATCTGAGCAAATACTTGGTGCTGGAATAATATCAGAAAGTGCTCTATGTTTTATCTGTTATTATTTACTTTCAGTGTGCTGCATTCTCTGTAGTTTGAAAATTGTTTTCTGCAATAAGTTCTGGTCAATAAACCTTGTTGCTGTGTGGTGCTTTTCTCCAGTTAGACATCTTGGTTGTGAACTCGATCGATGTGATTATCCAATTTTAGTCGTTGATTATGTCCTCAATTTTGTTGTGACTTGTTTATCATTGTAAATTCTCCGTTGACCATAAAGTTCTGAACACTTCACCACTATCTTCAGTTCTTGAGCCTCAAAAAGGACTTAAATAAGTGTTAGGCACTTCACAACTTGGTCCACGATGGACCATGTGGATGCCATATGAAAAATCTTCATTCGAATACAAAATGGAGCAAAGTGGTACATAACATATAGTAGGGAGAAGGTTTGCTAACATTTAAATAGGTGGGTGACACCGTTTCAAGGGACTAAAATCGCAATACTCTCTCAAAACAGCATGTTATTATATCATTTCTGGTTATTAGCATTATCTGTTGGAGTTAATGTTATCTAAGTATCTGAAATTCATATCTGTATCCAGCTTCACAGAGCTCTGCAATAACGGTCATGAGGCAAAGGATTTCTCTGGTGTATTTCGGTACTATTACTCTGGAAAGGATGAGCAGTAATCCCCTCAGCTAAGGTAGATGTGTTGGCTAGAGTTTCTGGTTCCACAATTCGGAATCCGGAAAGCTTGATCCAAGATTACGTGCTTGGTGCCCTGCAGAAAAAATAAAAATCTGTATAGTAGATGTTCTTAATCCTTTTCTTCTTGCATTTCAACAATTCACTTGGTTGGAATTGTGTATAAATGATGAACAGTGAAGTTAGTGGACTGATTTTTTTTTTATTTAACTCCAATTTCGGGTTCTATTTGTGATGTTATTAATGAAGTTTCCACTAATGGTGCTAGATATTTAAATTTAAATGGGAAAAGGCTTAAATTCACCCCTAAAGTTGTCATGAAAATACAGTTACATGTTTAAACTATTGGAGCGACCTATTATACACCTATACTATTCAAATGTGAATTAATACCACCCAGGAAGCTAACATGGAAATAAAATTAAATAAGACACATTTGAGTAAAACAAAGGCAATTTTCCCCAACCCCACCCTTCTTCTTCTTCATGTTACCCTACCTTTCTTCTCCTCCATTTTTTTTTTATCACAAACACTCTTTTTGCTATGGGTAATGAGAAAAATAATTTTTTTCATGATTAATTTTCAAGAGAAAAATTGAAAACAACATTGTGGGATAGAAATTTATTGCAAAGATTGGTGAGGTTGTTCAATTAATTAGGTTCATTGTTCGAAATTTTTTCTAGCGAGATATCTAAAATTGGTCAATTCATACTAATTCCTAGTGTTTTGGGAAGCGAGAAGCGGAAAAAAGCAACAAGGGCTCGCTTCACAAAAGCGAGAAGCAAGAAGCGAAGCGCACACTTTTTTTGAATAAAGCGATATTTAGTATAAAAAAAAAAAAATATTAAATAACTAAATAGAGGTAATATATTCTTAGATTAAAAGTAAATAGATAGTCAATACTACTCATAAGTCATAACATATAAAGCAAAAAATCAAAACATAATTAAATCACAAAGAATCAAACTCCTATTCTTCAACAAGAGCAACAAAAGAATTGAAAAAAATAGAACAGTAATATTAATTGAAAAAAAAATAGGTCAGTAATAGAGATTGAAAACAGAGCAGCAAACAGAATTGGAAAAAAAAAATGCAGCAATAAAAATATAGAAAAACACTCAGCAACAACAAAAAAAAAAAACAGTAGCAGATCGCAGCAGCTTCGCAGAGAAGAAGAGAACTTACAGGCTACATCAATCGCAAAGAAGAAGAGAAAAAGTCGCAGCTTCTTAGTCGCGTAAGTAACTTTCAGAAATTAAAAAAAAAAAACCCTTACATTTTAAAAGAAAAAACCCTAATTGGCGCTTTTTCATAAAAAGCGCGCTTTATCGCGCTTTCGCTTTTCTTGCGCTTCTCGCTTCTACAGTAGAAGCGAGCACCTTTTCAATGTCGTCTCGCTTCATGAACTAAAAGCGCAGGAGCCTCGCCTCGCCTCGCCTTGCGCTTTAAGCGTGCTTTTCTACGCTTTTTACCACACTGCTAATTCCACATCAAATTCCTCAAGTCAAGCACTGATTATTCAATTTATTTGTCTTTTTTGTTGATTGTGAGCATTTGAAATAAGATTTTTTTTAGATCTTTCTTTTTCTGTGTAAAAAGTTTCTGGGTTTGGCACAAAATTCATTATTTTAATGTATGTTCATAGATCTTTCTTTTCTCTCAGAAAAATCCTCTCTAGATTTTCTTCAAAATCAGTAATAATAAATCAAGCACTAATTTTTCAATTGTGTGACAAAGATATTTGCAAATAAATATTGCAAGTTTTTGTCATTCTCCTCTTTGAGCTTGAATTAAATTTGTGATTGTGATAATCTTTTGTGGTGGGTTTGGTGATGAATTATAAAATTAGTGGTGATATGACTTTTAATTTCGATAATGACAATGAAACTCATGATTTTGATGTGGATGCTGAAATTTATGGTTATGATTATGATGAATTTCAATGGCAGCGATAGGGTTTCGATGGTGAATGTAGTTAAATTTATTATGGTTGTTATCAATTTTTGATGATGACAGTGATTATGGAAGATTCCGGTGGTGAATTTGGTTGTGGGTGGTGAAATCTATGGTGATAGAGAAGTGAATTTTGTGATAGTAGCAACAATGGTAGTGGTTTAATGGTGTATAGGGAAGAAGAAGCAATTGGGTGACATGAATTTTCTTTTTTGAAATCTGACGTAAGTATTGATGTGGCAGTGATATGGTAATGACGTGACGCGAGTGTGAAACACTTTCTCATCATCTGACTAGTTGTATGTTCGTCAGGGTTGAAATAAATTCACTTTTAAATAATTCAGATGTGTAATAGGTCGTTACAATAGTTTAATCATGTAACTGACTTTTCGTAACAAGTTCATGGGAAAATTTATGTCTTTTCCCAAATTTAAATTTTTGTTTAGATATTTTAGGTTGTCCAATATGTATTTGCTGGGAAGTAGGCATACATTAGTTAAAATATTTTATTTATATATTACAAAAAAGGTAAAAAAATGCTCCTTCTCTTTCATCTATTAGGAAAGATTTCTAGTTATACAATTGGGATAAAGTTATATTACTGTTATTAGGGGTGTACATGATCGGGTTGGTTCGGGTTTTCAAATATCAAACCAAATTATTTGTGTTAGATTTTTAAACTTATAAACCAAATCAAACCAATAAAACTTGGGTTTTTCAACCTTGGATTTTTAGGATTTTTTCGGATTTTCGGGTTTTTCCGGTAAAGTATTCATACAAACATATAATTTACTTGTACTTCAAATAATTCTTTAGTCCTACCAAAATACAACTATCTAAGGTGTTTCTTTAAAAAATAACAAAAAATATGATATGATTAATGACACTAAAATATCCAACAAAAATAATAATAATGAAATCGCGTAAAATAAATATTGCAAATTAACAAGTCATAATGAAAATGATCATAATCTAAAAGTACTAAATTGTAACATCTCGCACCTAGAAACGACTATAAAGAGTTTAAAATATGAAAATATTGATTTTTTGGAAAGAATAAGGAAATCTGAAAATTGTCTAAGTTAAGAAAGTGAGTTTTGGCCTTTTTCAAACGGCCATAACTCCTAGCTCAGGATGAGTTAGGATCAGCTCTATGGATATGGTTGGAAAGACCTTGGAGAGATCTTTCTAGTGCTGCCAAGTTTGCGCGATTTCGACATCATATGCATGAGATATGCCTTTCAGAAGTTGGGCTGCTGGATTGAGGAAAGTCCCAATCCGAATTTAAGGAAGGGCAAAATAGTCTTTTCTCTAATTTATTTCCTAATTCGTTTTAAGGGATTTATTGGGGTAAACTTATTTTAGTCAGATTAGAAAAATTAAATTCACGTTCAGGGCTTGGAGAAAGGAGAAAGGAAGAAGGAAAGGGAGAAAAGCCAAGATTTCGCCAAGAACGTCAAGCGTTTGGAGTGGAATTCGTCGGGGGTGATCCCTATTAAGGTATGTGAGATATTTTCGTGTTGGGTTAGTCCACCCACACACCAACTTGTTCAATTCAGCAAAGATTGGAGTTGTTTGAATGTTAAGAAAGTGAAGTTCTTGAAGAACATTGTTGAATTCTTGTTGGTTGATTGTTGAATGCCTAGTATTGATTTGATTCATTTTTTCAGGTTGTTTTTCGAGTTAAATCTATTGGGTATTGAGGGTATAAATGATTCTAAGTGTTTGGGAAAAGAACCATTGAGGTTTAGAAGATTTAGAATTGAAAATCGGAGAAGAAAAATCGTCATAACCTGGGGAAGGGGGGTGGGGCGCCGCGCCAGCCAGCGCGCCCCAAACGGGACTCTGAAGTCCCCCCTTGGGGCGACGTGCCAGCCAGCGTGCCCCAGCAGTCTCTCTGACGTTTGAGGGCTGGCACCCCGCGTTTCTCAGAGCGCCAGGGACGCCAGTTCTCCCCATTTTCCCTCCACCTTCTCGTACTTGTTCCTAAGTGATGTACCTAAGTTTCCTAGTCGATTCCAACACTCTAAAGTACATCTAAACATCATGAAATCATCCATAAATATGAGATCATGAACCTTGAATCCATAATTCAATTCAAGGAAAGTTAAGTTCAAAGTCAAAGAAGTTAAGAGTCAAGTCTAGAAGTTAAGAAGCAAGTCAAGCAAAGTTTCTTAAAGTTTTCAAGGGTCTTTAACAATGTTTTAACGTCATTTTAAGACTTAAGTTTTGAAGTTAAGCAAGAGTAAAACTCTGGTTTGAAGTTCTTTCCTCAAAGAGGTATATGGGGACTATGTATTCCCAAAGAAGTTTTAAAAGAAATGTTTTCACATTTAAACAAGATTGGAAACTGAGATTTCCAAAGAGCCTTCGGGCTAGTTTTCAGAAAAGAGAAATCGCTTTCTAAATGAAGCAAGAAGGGAAACTTTGATTTCCAAGATAGCCTTTGAGCTAAGTTTTTTGAGCACTAATCTCAAATCACAGAGGAAATATGTTTTAAAAACATAAGAGCCAGTACATTTTGGGAGTAGTATTGAACACCGAATTGGGGGAGCGTTCAAAGAACCCACAACCCTTATAGAACCATGTAGCCATCATGAGTAGAAGAGGTTCATACTTTTTAGATGAATTCTTTCCAAATTAGACTAGTGGATCATTATGCAGTTCAGGTTCTGTACCTTTGGCCGGGTATAGGATGCTCTGGCAGCGTGAGGTTGATCGTTGTATCATCACTATAGCTCTTATGTGATGGTTGTCGGTTAGAGAAACTCCCATAGCAGTTATTGTATTTTTATATACATCAGTTCATTTGTATTTCTACATACATCTCAGATTTATTGTATCTTTGCATACGCACAAAGTTTATAACATGTTTTTAAACAACTTTTCTTTATATTACACTTATTTGAAATTGCTTTATATTGAAATGAGTCAGTCAGGTTGAGTTGAATTGAACCAGGTAAGTTATTCAGTTTCTTTCAGATTCCTTCTAGCCTATGTATTTTTAGCATTCCAACTCGCATACTCGTACATTCAATGTACTGATACCAGTTGGCCTGCATCTTATTATGATGCAGACGGAGGTAACCAGGATCAACATCCAGCACCTCGTTGATCTAGTTGAGCAGCTCAAAGTCAGTGGTGAGCCTTCTTGCATTCCGGAGGACTCTTTTAATTGCTTTTAGTCTCTCATTATTAGGATGTTGTGGGGTTTGTCCCAATATCCATCTCAGTATTATAGAGGCTTCATAGACATTCAGACAGTAGTTATGAGTCTCTCATCAATGTATTTGTAGATACTTTGTGTTGAGACAGAAGTTGCCAATTGGGCTAAGATGTTATCATTTAAGCTATTAGATGAGTTTATTGTGTTGAGTTAAGTCTTCCGCTTAGTTAAGTAAGCCAGGCCAAGGGTTCACTTGGGGCCAACAATGGTCTCTGAGTTCCGGCCACGTCCAGGGAGTAGGCTCGGGGTGTGACATAAATCATGCTAAAATAAGTTTAATAAGTATTAGTTACATGATTAAATATTAAAGGAAATTAAAATTAGATTATGTATTTTAATTGTCTAAACCAATGTAAAACTAAAGAACAAATATTAATTATTATTGTCATTCTTAGTGTTGAATTGATTTTCTTTTTGCATTAGTATTAATTTTATTTTGATTTAAGTTTTATTATAAATACCAACATCGGTGGACTATAATCTTTGTTGGACCATTTAGAATTCTAAGTTTCAAACTTGAAATAATATATTAAAAGATAAAAACTATGAAAAAGTATAAGAAATATTTAAAAATTATATCAAAGTAAATATTTTTATGTATAAAATAAAATTTAAAAATTATATATATAATGTCGGGTTAGTTTGGTCTCGGGTTGTTTTTTTTAGTTAAAACCAAAACAACCCAAATATAGTCGGGTTTTTTTTCAATAACAAACCAAGTCAAACCAAACCACTAGTCGGATTTTTTTCTGGTTTGACTCGATTTGCGGTTTGATTCGGTTTTCGGTTCGATTTTGTACACCCCTAACTGTTATACATTATGTACTGTTAAAAATTTAGTTAATATTGTTATAATATGTTTTGCTTATAAGTAAGCTAATATAGAAACTTATTTGTCATTTGTTTTTTTAATTTCAATTTCAAATAGCAAATAAATGTATCGATGAGAATGAAGGTAGAAATGAAACATATCTTTTTAAATTTAAGTAAAGTAAATAGAGTAGATGTAGGGATGTCAATGAGACGGTTCGATCGGTTATTTTAAAAAACTTACACCATCTCAATTTTTCGGTTATTTTATGATGTATAATCAAAATTAAATTTTTTAAAACCATCTCAATCCCAATTTAGGACACAAGCAATACAAAATTAGCCTTTTTTTGTTGTCTTGTAGATATTTTAAGTTATTAATTATTGTAATTTATAGTACTTTTTATGTAATTTTTAAATAACATATGCTACTTTCTATGTGCCAATTTTTGTGCCACTATAAAATTTTGAGAGTTAACCAAATTTTTTTATATGTCTTTTCAATATTTTAAGTTGTTAATTATTGTGATTTATAGTAATTTTTAGGTCTTTTTCAGACAATATATGTTACTCTCTTAGTCCCATTTTATCAGGCATAGTATAATTCTGAGAGTCAACTAAATTTTTATGTCTTTTAAATTATTAATTATTGTAATCTATAATATTGTTTATGTGGTTCTCAAATATATAACAAACTAAAATAAAATAAAATAAACAAACAAATTAAAATGAAAAAAAATGACCACGATAATTAAACGCCTAAAGAAAGCAATAAGGTTGCTCCATGATAAAGCAAGAGAGTGGGTCCGATTATGACATATAAACATGATTGGCAATATGTTAGCTATCACAAAACAAAGGGTACAATTGTCCAAGCAAAGGAACTTAGAAGTGGTTGTGTCTTAGAAAAGCGAAGAAGTAGCTTTGAAAAGAATGAATCGACCAAAATAGCCTCAAATTGAATATCAATTCCAAATAACATACGTGTTGACGAAGAGGAGGTTGCTTATTCTCCGTTCTTAGTAATAAAATAATAGTAAAATATATACTATTGCGAAATAGAGTTAGAATATAAGTATTATACCTTGTATCCTAACTCTAATCCTATTGTAACTCTAATGTATTTCCTTAGATTTGTAGTTGTACTAGGATTCTACTTGTGGCCGTATGTAATTGTATAAGTAGCATATGTGTTTTCTACATGGTATCAGAACATTAACACACATAAAGCTACACTGCATCAAACTTGTTCAAGAACCAATGGTTTCCTTTTCACTGTCAACCTTTTTGTCCCTCTCAGCTTCTTCATTGCACCATCTTATGGCTGCGTGTCCTATCAAACTTAAACCTACCAATTGCCTTATATGGAGAACACAAATTTTACAACTGATGCAAGTAATGAAGGTGACTAAGTTGGTCCAAGAAAACAAACCTGATGAACTTGAAACTCCAGCCAAAGAGAAAAATGGAAAGGCAGTTGATGGATAGGAGAAAGCTTCCGACAGTAATTGAAATGAGCAAGATATTCTACTGAGAACCTGGATCTCAGGAACTATGACTGAAGAGAGAATGTATCTCATTGTGGGTTGCTCAACAACCAATGAGATGTGGGAATGCTTGAAGGAAGCCTACCTTCCAGCAACAAAGGATAAAGAGTTCCAGCTTAAGCAACAACTACAGAACACTAAGTTAGGAACCAAGAAACTTGATGAGTACTTGAAAGAATTCAAAGGCATATGTGATGGACTTGCTGCCATACACAAGCCAGTTGATGAAGACAAAAAAGTCATTAACTTTTCCCAAGGACTAGGTCCAAAGTACATGATATTTAGGACTGTTATGTTGGGAAATTCCTTCAATCGATTTGTCAATGCTCTTAGAGGTTTTGACATGAGATAAGAAGAGGAAGAGGTGCCCCAACAAGACTATAGCATGGCCTTTATTTCACAGAGAGGTAAGGCTTGAGGGAGTTACAATCACAGGAGAGGTAACTCTAGTTTTAACTCAAGCGAGAAAGGATTCAGGGTTGCTGGACAGTCTAATAATAATCAAAACAGTTAGAATATGCAGACTACATACAGTGAGAAAGTAAAACCCACGCCTAATCTATGTCAAATATGTGGTAGAAATAATCACACTGCTTTGAAGTGCTTCTATAAGTGGGATTACTCTTATCAAGCTTAAGATGATCTTTCGCAGGCCCTATCTGCTATGAACATGCAGAATACCACAGGTGAAGATGTTGCAATGTATGTAGATTCTGGTGCAACAACTCACATGACAAACACATTAGGTAATCTATCTAATCTTCAAATCTATAATGGGACAGACAAAATAATTTTTGGGAATGGTTCGCAATTAGAAATTACACATGTTGGAAATCTCAACAAGTCAGGTTTGAAAGTTAAAGATATACTGGTAGTCCCTAAAATCACAAAGAATCTTCTTTCGGTTAGTAAACTTGCAAAAGACAATTCTGCAACTCTTGAGTTTGATGAATTTGGTTATCTTATTAAGGACAAGAAGTCAAGAACACCACTGGCCAAAGGGCTCTAATGCAAGAGGACCTCTATTAATTGGAAGACAACAAACTCTTTACCTTAACAACAACACAAGATTGGAAGAAGTCAGAGAGTATTTGGCACTCTAGATTAGGACATCTTAGTCTGAAGTCTTTAAAAATTTTGAGTAGTAATAAATGCATCAATGTTAGGAGTTGGAATAAGGTGACCAGTATCTGTACTAGCTGTCAATTAGGGAAAAGTTGTAAACTTTATTTTGAGTTGAGAAATAAAATTGAGCAGATTCCTTTACAGAAAATACATTGTGATCTTTGGGGACCAACACATGTTGAGTCTTCCCAACAAATGAAATACTATGTGATCTTTATGGATGATAATACCAGATATACTTGGCTCTATCTCTTTGTGGATAATAATACTAGATATACTTGGCTCTATCCTTTGAAGAAGAAATCTGAATTCTTTGAAGTCTATCTCAAGTTTCAACAAATGTTAGAAAGACAATTTTCAAAAACTAAAAAACATTCACTGTGATGGAGGTGGTGAATTTATCCAAATTGAGTTTGTCAAGATTTGGATACCTGTGGCATTATTAGGAAAATATCTTGTCCTCATACTCCTGAGAAAAATTGAGTTTCTTAGAGAAAACATAGACACATAGGGGAAACTGTCCTGATCGTGTTGTTTCATGCTAAGTTGCCTCAGTTTTTTATTGGTAGAAGCTTTTCTAACTAATGTGTTTCTAATAAACAAAATGCCTTCCTCAGTTCTAAAGAATGGGATCCCGTTTGTGAAACTTTTTGGTGCCTCTCCCGATTATAATAGCCTGAAAATCTTTGATTGCAGATGTTATCCTTACCTAAGGGAAACACTAAGTTCTCACCAAAGACATATTCTTGTATATTTATTTGGCCATAGTAGCCTACACAAAGGATATAGGTGCTACCATCCACATACCAAGAGGGTGTATGTGTCTAGGCATGTCATATTTGATGAGATCTCATTGCCCTATGTGCAGAGTGATAAGCGTAATATTAATGCCTCACCTCATCTTGCCACTTTCCTTGAATTTTTCTCCACTGTGCATGATCCAGATACCAATTCAAGTGACACTATCACTTCAAGGGAAGTGTTGGACAACTTGACTGAAACAATGTCACCAACAACTATAACAGTGGTAGACACTCAGGTTCAACCAAAGCCTTCAGGACAAGTTCTGACTACCTCTAGTTCAGAGTATGATAGTGAAGACAACCATAGTGACAACAACGATGGTCAAGATGTAGAAGTTCTGTCAGGAGATGATCAAGGTATTGATAACTCATCAAATTCGACTCCTGCAAATACAAGTTTAATGGCACCAATGAAGCGCAATGCCCAATGTACAACTAGAAGTTGACTTCTCAAATTGACTTAACACTAAGCATACTGATCCTATGAAAACTTCTCTAAATGAAAATGAAGGTGCAGAAGACAATGTAAAGGGACACCACATAGTCACAAGGCATAAAGCTAAGCAAATGTCCATAACTCACACCTCACTAGCGGAAGAAAAATTGTGCATGGAACCTACCACTGTGAAACAAGCACTAGCAAGTCCACATTGGTATGAAGTAATACAAGAAGAAGTTGACGCTTTGCACAAAAACCAGACTTGGACCTTGATACCAAGAACTATAGGCATGAATGTAGTTGGCTCCAAATGTGTGTGTAAGACCAAATTAAAGTTAGATAGTACTATAGATAGGTACAAAGCCAGGTTACCTGGCGAAGGGATATTCACAACTTGAAGGCATTGACTTTGAAGATACCTTAGTAGTACTATCAGTTATATTTAGTCTATAATGGCCTATCAGAAAATTAGATGTCAAAAATGCTTTCTTGCATGGACATCTCCAGGAGGAAGTGTTCATGAGCCAACCTCCCAGCTTTGTTGATGAACAATATCCTAAACATGTTTGCCTACTCAAGAAAGCATTGTATGGTCTTAAACAGGCACCTAGGGCCTGGTTTGATAGGTTTAGTATCCATGTACTTCACCTTGGGTTTAAGTGTACTAAGGCATATTCATCATTGTTCATACTTCAGTGTGATAGAGAGACGGTTCTGCTTTTGTTGTATGTGGATAATATAATAATCACCGGTAGCTCTTCTGAGCTCATTGCAAATATAATAATAGGGCTTGGAAGGGAGTCTGCCATAAAAGATCTTGGACCATTACATTTCTTCCTAGGAGTTGAGGTAAGGTACTTCAAGGATGGTATTCATTTGAATCAAGGGAAGTATGTTGTTGAGCTACTTAGGAAGACTGATATGGCTCTTGCCAAAGCAGTCAGTACACCATTGGCACAAAACATGGTTTACAACAGCTCACAGGCAATTCGATTGATGTCTCTACATACAAGAGCATTGTAGGAAGTCTCCAATGACTCACTCTAACCAGACTTGACATATCATCAACTTGGTTAGTCAGTTTATGCAAACTCCAAACAGTGAGCATCTTCAGTGTCACGACCCGAGTCTACACCATGGACGTGGCCGAAACTCGAAGACCATTGTTGTTCCCCAATCGAACCCTCATCATGGCTGACTACAAGCGAAAGACTAACTCAACTATGCAAAAGCTTAAAAACTGAATAAAATTCATGTAATTTACAAATCTTTAACTCAAAAGAAACTCTAAATAATATAATATATTCAACTCACCCCAAATGGAAAACTTAAGTCTTTAAAATATTTAATAAAATATATGAACAGACTTCTAAAACTCTACTGTCTATCTATGAATCCTCTAACTGACAAAGATGGAAGTCGGGACAAGACTCGCGATTTCCTAACAACTGATATAACTGACAAGTAAACGAAATCCTCCGGAAGCAAAGAGGCTCACCATAGCTAACTCGAACTCCATGAGGTATCAACGAAGCCACTGTTGATGATCTTGAATACATGGATCTGCATCATGAAAAGATGCAGGCCAAATGGCTCAGTACGTGGAATGTACAAGCATGTAAGGGGAATTCTAAAGCATAACATAAGCTTGAACTTATAAAAAGGAAACATACTTACCTCTTTTCTAAGTTACTCAACTCAAGGAATACTCAAGGATACTCAAAACTACTCAAACTTACTCAACTCATAAGTACTCAAGGATAAGATACTCAACTCAGAGATTAGATACTCAACTCAAATATATGATACTCGACTCTGGATAATCAACTCAATATAATGCAATAATACACATGCAATATATGGAAAACTTTTAAAACAGTGGAAAACAACTCAGTTCATTAAAGAAAATGCAATAACAAACTAAACTTTACTCATATAATAAAGTAATATAATTTCTGTGGGAGTTTCTCTAACCGACAACCACCACTATGAGCCTAAGTGATGATACAACGTCTTGCCCACGCTGCCGGAACTGTCCTATACTTTGTCGTCATATAGAATGCCTTAACTAAATGGATCCACTAGTCTATGCTAAAAAGCACTTAAGGAATCATCTAAAAAGTATGACCCTTTACTACCCATGATGGCTACATGGTTTATGGAGACGTGAGTTATCTGAACTCAAACTCGTCCCCATATCGGTGCTTAATACTACTCTGTGGTTTGAGATAATTACTCATATGTTTAAAAACATAACTTTTTCTGTGGTTTGAGATAATTACTCAAAAATCTATCTCTTAAAAGAGATGGTACTCAAACTGCTCAAAACTCTTTTGGAAATCTCAGTTTCCTCTCATCTTAAATGTGAAAACATTTACTCTTGGAAATACTTAGTTCCTATATAATATTTGAAGAAATGAACTTTACTTTTTCTCTTTACTCTACTCAAAGCTTAAGTCTTAAAACAAAGTTAAAACGTTTGTAAAAGACTTCTTAAAATATGGTTCATGCCGAATTATGGATGTGAACGACTCAATGCAAGGTTTTCAATAACCATAGATAGAACTCAATACTTGAAACTCAAGAACTTCAATGATACTACTCATTTCAAGAATGCTCAACTCAGAGGGTTTATGCGGAATTTTGAGCATGAACTACTCAACTCGAGGACTCATAGACTCATATATACTTCTCATCTCAAGACTGTTCGATTTATAGGGTTCATGCGGAATTATGGGCATGAACAATTCAACTCAAGGACATTATGGGTAAATGTAATAGTTCCATGATTAGAACTATAATCTCAGAGGGGATTAGGAACTCAAAACTTAAGACTTAGAACTTGAAGATACTACTCCGCTCAAAGTTACTTAACTGATGGAGTTCAAACGGAAGTTATGGGTATGAACGACTCGACTCAAGGGTAAAAATATCAATAAGGAACTCATGTATACAACTCTTCTCATTCTCATACTTACTTACTCAAAACTTAACTCAAATCGATGATGGATCTCAAAGGATTCACAATTAAACTCAAAGGCTTTCTTGAACTCTACTCTTAACTCTCACTTGAATGTGAATTATGAATTCAAGAGTTATGGTTCATGATATGAAGGATCTCATGATGACAAAGTAGACTCATGAATACATTCTCCTCACTCTCATGCTCACTCACTAGAGTCTTGAAACAAGTTACTAGAAATTGTAGAAGACTACTCAAAAGGACTCTCTCAAAATGATCGGAAGAACACTCAAGACTTAACTCTTAAATTTACCTTGAATTTGAATTATGAATTCAAGGTTATGATCATGTTATGAATGATTTCTACGTGTTTAGAAGTAGTTTAGAGTGTTTAGAATCAAAGAGGAGTAAAGGTACCCTTTGAAAGAACTCAAACGAACGAAATGATGAAGAACGGGTGGGGGCAGCGCGACCCTGGCGCTCTGAGTGGCGCGGGGCGCCAGCCCCTAAAGTTAAGAGAAGTGGTTAGGGCGCTTTGTCTGGTGTGACACGCCAAGCCCCAACCCAGAAAACTTTGCGACTTTCTTTGCTCGTTTTCTCACCCTAACTCGCCTAGAATCGAACGGTTTCTTCCCCAATCACTTGGATTAGATTATTTAACATAATTACACTCTAATCTACTCAAAAAAACACTCAAATTACTAAATTTCATCTGAAGAAATCATCAAAACCCCAATACAACAAGATTTAGAATGAATATCAAGAACACCTATTAAGAACTCATCAAGAACTCTTATCTTTCAACTTCAAGAATGAAATTTCGTTGAAAATAACATGATTGGCGTGTGGGTGAACTAACCCAACACTATGGAAGCTTACATACCTCTTAGGGATTAAACCCATGGCGAAAATCAGCAACAAAACACAAGACTCTCGACGAACGCTTTGATCCTCTCCTCTTTTCTCCTCTTTTCTCCTTCTTCAACTCTCAACTAAAACCCTAGGCATATTTTAGGATTATAAAACTGAACCTAATAGAATTAGACCCCTAAAACATTACTAAAAATGAATTAAATCTGATTGGGTAAGGAAAAGACCAAAATACCCTTCTAGAATCCGGTTTTGACTTTCCTTATCTAGACAACCCAACTTCTAATGGACATATCTCCCTCCTACGAACTCAAAACTGGGAAAAATTTGTGGCGTTGGAAATATAATTCAATATTTCCTACGGTATCTGGTAGCACACCTAAATCATTTTGAGCTATAAGTTATGGTCGTTTGAAGTTGACCCAAAACTCATACTTACGCATAACTTGCAAAATTTCAGATTTTGCTATTTCCAATTTAGTTCTTTTTGGAACTCAAGGTGCTACGTCTAGTGACCTTACCTTAATACTTACGAATTTTTAAATTCCTTGGTAAAATCCTACTCACAATGAAGGATGGTTCGAGTCTCAGTTCGAATTTTTTTCTTGGGGTGTTACATTCAGGTTGTGAAAAGAATTCTTAGATATGTGAAGGGTACTTGACAATATGGCCTGAGAGTTCTTGCACGATCACCTCTCATATTATATGGGTTTTCAAATGCAGATTGGGGAGATTGTGCAACAACAGGAAGGTCAACTACGGGATATTACAATTTACTTAGGTGCAAACTGCATATCTTGGGCCTCCAAGAAGCAATAAGGTCTAGTGCTGAGGCATAATACAGGGCACTTGCCTCTACTGCAGCTGAAATCACCTGGATCACCTATATCCTAAGAGACATTGGAGTTAACTTTAAGGCAACTCATATAATGTTCTGCGACAACATCAGTGTATTATACATGACTGTAAATCCAGTCTTACATGTTAGAACTAAACACGTAGAAATGGATTATCACTTTGTTAGGGAGAAGCAGTGGCGGATCCAGGAGTTTACGGCTATGGGTGCTCACTGTTTTAAACTTATATCAACCAAAGAGCGTAATTGCGAGCTAAAGTTCGTCAACATAGGTGTTATTTTTTTCAATTCAAAACAATAGACAATCGGAATATTTGGATTGGTTCAAGAAAAAAATGAGGAGAAACAATATACTTTCACAAACAATTGTAGTTACCAAAAAGGCAAACCAGTGAGAAGGAATTTTTTTTTGCTTTTGAATTGGAGAACTGAAATAAAGGCGCTAGAACAAATTGTTTTTTTGCTTCCCTTTTATTTTTCCTAATTAGATTGATGAGAAAGAAAAAGTTAATAGACATGGAAGATCATGACAATTTATATTTTTTGGAGATTAAGTTACATAATAGACATGAGCATGACCGATTCAAGATTTTAAGATCGTGGTTACTTTTTAAGCTATCAATCAATAAGAAAAATTAGAATAAAAATTATCTTGAAAAAAGAATTTTGTTTTAGAAAAATTAGAAATAGGACAATTCGTGAAAAGGGAAAAAAGTAAAGGTAGAAAGAAAAGAGCTGATTTTAAAATAAAAAGAATGCCACTACAGGGAATCAAACTTGGGCATTTAAGCAATAATAAGACCTTCAGAATCCATTTACAACCACCGCACCAACTAATACATTTGTTTATTGGGTGCTCGCCATTTATTTTATACGATACTACCTTAATTTTGATATAAATATATATAGTTCGATACGAGCTTAATGGGTGCTCGAGCACCCGGGCAACCATGTGGGTCCGCCCCTGGGGAGAAGGTAGCCAGAGGACATCTTGTCACACACTTTGTTCGATCAAAAAACTAGTTAGCTGACATTCACACCAAGGTATTGACAAAGCAGGAGTTCACAAAGTCTCGAAGCAAGCTAGGAGTGAGTGTTCCACCTCTCACTAGCTTGAGGGGAAGTGTTGCGAAATAGAGTTAGAATAGAAGTAGTATACCTTGTATCCTAACTCTAATCATATTCTAACGTATCTCCTTAGATTTGTAATTGTACTAGGATTCTACTTGTGGTCGTATGTAATTGTATGAGTAGCATACGTATTGTACGCAATTATCATCAAGAAATAATATCCTCCCTTCTCTCTAGTTGTGTCTTTTCTACATATACACCATTTTTCTCTTCTTTTTTCTTTCCATTAGGATCAACTCAAGACTCATCTCTCTATTCACAAAATTATTTAGTTTCTCCAACAAGTACTCAATCCTTTGTATTGAGAAATTAGACAAATTGAATACGTAATCACATGAATTGTGTCCAGTTGAAATCACAATTACTAGGTTCATTTGATTCAGTAAAGTATGAGCTTCAAAAAAATAAAAACCTGCATTTTTCATAAATTCCAGCATCAACATTCCATCGATGAAAAATATAAGACTATTCACTTTTTAAAAAATAGGTTTTGTTATAAAATAAAGAATATGTAATAAAATAAAATGACAAGAAGAAAAGACTAGAAAGAGTAGTAGTAAGTAACACTTTCTTTTCACTTTTGTGTTTTTCTCATACTTAAGATGAGTAGCTAATAAGCTATTTAGAAGCCTCATGAATTCAAGTTAGCATACAAACATGCTACAGTGTTGACCTCATTACTTGAGCATAATAGTTAACAATGAAGGGTCACATGGTTATCCACATTGTTTATGATTGAACATATAAATATGGATGTGAAGGACAAAATTATAATAGTCATCATTGTGATAATTATAAAAGAAAGAATTTTATGATTTCTAAAAATGGTCCTTTAAGTATTCCTCTGTTTCAAATTTATTTGTTGTATTTTTATTCTATTTATAATAGAATTTTTTTTGTGTGTGTGTGTTTGGGGGGGGGGGGGGGGGGGGGACAATTCTTCAATTCCAACACTTCATGTTACATGTTTAAGATCACAAAGTTAAGAGACATTTTTGTATAGTCTACATATCCTTAAAATAAAAGTCTTCCTTATTTTTTTAAATTCCGTATCAAATTAAAATTAAATAAATCTGTATGTATCTTTAATTTCTATCTATCTATACTACCTTAAAAGTATGAACTACCTACCTTAAATGTTAACTTATTATAATACCCCCGAATTAAAACACAAAATTTAGTATATCTTCTATATATATATATATATATATATATTATTATTATTATTATTATTATTATTATTTATATTATATTATATTTATGCTATATAATATCATATTAAAAGCAAACATCTTTTCACATTGAAGGGTCGTGACTTTTTCAAAGAGTTATGACTTTTTCGATGAGTTATAACCTTTTCGAAGGGTTGTGACTTTTCTAAAGGGATGTGAATTTCCGAAGAATTGTGACTTTTCCAAAGAGTAATCACTTTTCTAACGAGTTATGACCTTTTCTAAGTGTTGTGACTTTTCTAAAGGGTTCTGACTTTTTAAAAGGGTTGTAACTTTTTTGACAAGACACAATAAACATTTTTTCATACTACCTTCTGTTGGTTATAAAAAGGGAGGTTTCCTCACATTTTTAAACTACAAACTTTTTAAGTTTTCTATTGTTCTTCTTCTTGAAACACTCAATTTGGTATATCTTTCTATATTTTATATTATATTTTATTTCTATTATTTTATTTTAAAAGCACACACCTTTTTCACATTGAATGGTTACGACTTTTCCAAAGAGCTATGACTTTTCTGATGAATTGTGATTTTTTCGAAGGGTTGTGACTATTCTAAAGGGTTATGACTTTTATGATTAAACACAATAAGTATATGTTCATACTACCATTTGTTAACTATAAATGGAGGGGTTTCCTCACATTTTTAAACTACGAGTTTTTTAAGTTTTCTATTATTCTTCTCTTCTTAAAAACTCAAGTGTGATTTACCGATATTGAGAATCTCAAAGTTTAGTGGAATTTGAACACTCCATAACTTCAATTTTAAATTAGTATAATACTCCAACTAAAAACATCCAATGTAGTATATTTTTTATATTTTATATCAATATTTATTTATTTATATTATATTAAAAGCATGAGCTCCAACAATACAATAATAACGAAGTAATGCACTATAGGGAGAGAGGAAAAACTATATTTAATAGTTGTAACTAAGAGATTTTAAAAGTGAAATTTTTATTTTTACATATCACAATTAATTTTAAAATGAGAAAAAAATATTAAAAAAAAAGAAGGAAAAGATAAATCTAATTGGAGGTCATAGAGTGGTGTCACATTACCTTTTTGATTTGACAATTTCAGTAGTAATCATAAGAAAGTTCACATCCACTATTCATAGGAACTTATGCATTATAATTTCATTTATAATTGTTTACTTAAAGTATTAATTTAATAATATTGACATTATTTTTAAAAAATAGTGTAGTACATGATTTGATATTCAAGTGCAATGCACGTGTCTCAAAATAGTATTAGATAAAAATTATGTAGTGGAACATTTGCTTCAAATAGAAACATATGAAGAAGTAGACTAAACATGTAGATCAACCTAAGGCTGGGCACCAGACCGGACCGGAATGAACCGGTACCGGACCGGAAAGAGACAGGTTGACCGGTTTGTTGACCGGTACCGAGATGAATCGGACCGGGATTACCGGGATGAATATTCGGTTTCGTCCCATCCCACTATATACCGGGATGGTACCGGAACGGACCAGGACGTGACGACACATATTTCAAAAATAATAATTTTTTTCGTTATTTTGAAACACGAAAATATGAATGTTTTTTTTTTATTTTTCTAAGTTTAAAAATTTTAATAGTTTTGAAATTTATAATGTAATTTTACTAAAGTTTATTTTAAAGATATATTTTTTAAACTTTTACTTATTAAGTTTGTAAGTTAAGTTTAATAAAGTTTTTTTTTAAAAAAAAATTGAGCTTAAGTTTTCAAGATTTGAATTTGAATCTTTTGAAGTTTATAAGTTATTACTTATTAATATGTTATAAGTTATACTTTAAAACTTGTAATTTAAACAACTTAAGTTTGTAATCTTAAAAAATTAAATAAAAATAAAAGTATATAACAATGACACAAATTAAAAAAGATATCGATCCAATTTATTCATATTTGTATTACAATTTACAACTATTTGTAGAGTGCCTAATTTACGCAACCACCTTCTAGGAAGGGTTCTGCTTCAACTAAGCCTCGAATGTAATACTAATAGTTTTATCGTCCTACAAAACCTTTCTCTAACTCAGCTATAGATTGACCGTTATCAACTACTGGTCTTGGTAAAGCTCGTTGACGATCTTGAAGTTCCATGTCGTTGTCACTACCATATCTAATGGCTGAATCTATAAAAAGTACATATTGACTACTTAACTTTGGAAGTCCTAGATTTCTCCGCTCAACATTTATCCAATCTCTTAACAACACTGATATCTCCAAATTGTCTTCTGCTAACGAATATCTGTGGTCTCCAATTTGAAATCTTGTCACGCTGAAAGCTGCCTCCGAAGCTACTGATGATCCTTGAATTGCAAGTACATCCTTCACCATCCTACTAAGTTTTGGAAATTGAGTTCCACGAGCCCTCCACCAATTCAGAAGTTGTGGTATACCTTCCTCGTTTGTAATATTATCTTAGCCCTGTTCAAGATATTTAACAAATTCACATTTATTAGAAGAATCAATACTAAGTTTTTGTTTCATTCTACCATAGGCACCTACTTGAGGCATAGACGTTTGAGGATTTTCAACATTGTCTAAGGAACAATATTTATCATACATTTCTTTAGCAAGTAATTTTATACTATTTTGACATGTTATCAAATCAGGTTCTTCATCTGGTTGAATATCTAAATTTTGATAAATGCATTCAACTAAAGCTTTTGCACCATATTCTTTATATTCAGGGTTGAAAAGAATTGCAGTTAAATTTAAGGGATAGAAAATAATATTTCTTAAATTTTGAAATCATAGCTTCAATAGCATTTGCAAATAGTTCATTTGTTATATATTTAGCAAAGAGAAATGAAATCTCACATATATGTATTAAAATTTCAGAAATAGTAGGATAATACATTCCAGAATTTTTTTTAGTAGCATCATAAAATGATTTCAAAAATATTTTAAGTTCATTTACTTCTTCCCAATCACTATCATTATGTTTTGAATCAGAATAAGCATTATGATAATTAAATTGCATCGTAATAGGTTCTCTATATGCATAAGCAACTTCAAGCATATCATAAAACGAATTCCATCTAGTTTTTACATGCTTTGGAACTTTTCTAAATGGAAGTTGACATGCATTACAAAGCTCTTTAAATCGATTAATTCTACTACTACTACGCATATTAAACATAAAAAAAAATTATCAATTTTTTCACAACTATTTTCAAATAATTTCACACCATCACTAACAACCAAATTTAATAAATGAGCGGCACATCTAACATGAAAAGCATATTTACTAATAGGACAAAGTCTAGGTTCTAGCATATTAATAACATTTAAATTAGCAGAAGCATTATCTAAAGTAATATTAATGACTTTATCACAAAGACCGAAAAAATTTAAAATATCCAACACAGTAGTAGCAATATACATCCCACTTTTTTTCTGTTAACAAATTTTATAACCGATAATTCTTTTATGTAAATTTCAATTATAATCAATCCAATGCGCAGTAAAAGTTAAATAATCAAATCCATTAGGACTACGACCCATATCAGTGGTAACAACAACTTTACAATCCATTATTTCAAAATAGGCAGGCAAATATTGACAATGTTTTTCTTGAAATTAAAAAATATCACTTTTTACCATGCCTCTTGATAAACCAGTAAAACTAGGATTATATGTCTCACGAATATATGCAATAAAATCCGGATGTTCTCCAAAACTAAAAGGTAAACCACAAACAATAATCATTTTAGCAAAATTTTCACGATCACGATCCTTATTATAGGTTCGATGTGTAAGAGGACCACTTGGGTTCGAGGTATTTAATTCACCTTGAATCATATTTGACCCTCTAACCTATGCTCCAACGCTAGAATCTTCATTAACACCAAGAGAAGATAAATATGCAAACCATTTTTTCTTTTATTTTAAAATCAAATGTCTTTTTAATTCCCCCGTTGAACCTCCTCTCCCACCAGATGTATATTTAAATTGTTTTTTACAAATATTACATATACTAAAAGTTTTTTCATCATTCAAATAACAAAATTTCCACACATGTGATTTTTTAGTACGTTCTACGAACCTTGGTCTTATCCCTAGTTAGAATAATAGGAGGACGTCTAGTTCCAACCGGAGGATTGTCCTCCTGAGGTGGAACTTCAGTACTATTGAGGTCGGAACTAGTCGGTGTATCATCTAAATCTACTTCTTCATCTTCATCAATTTCTACTTCTTCATTTTCTTGATAATTACCATAATGTCTATCATAAAGCTCATGGGAAATTATAGGACTATCCGAATTAAATTTTATAGGACCGGGACGAGAAAAACTAGTTCCATTCACATGCGTAAATTCATCCGTATATATTCTGACAAAAGGAACTTTAGATTTACAAGAACTAGAACCTTTATTAATTCTTATAAACATATTTTTTACTCCTTCTGCAACACCTATTTTACCTTTACCACTTTTTTTAGAAGACTCCATGATATAAAATTATAAATTATAAAATACGAAATTTAACAAGAGTAAATAAAATATAATAAGAAAAACTTACAAATAATAAATACAAAAAATACATATAAAATTAGAGAGTGGAACGAAGTTACCAAACGTTTGTGTAAAGAACAAACAATTATAACCAAAAATTGAAAAATTAATGTCGAAACTTGAAGTTTGAAAATGATTCCTCCTCCAAACTTTGAGAAAGATTGAGAATTGAGACAAATTAATAATTGTTAATTGTTACTGTAAATATGTAAATTGTAATTAAAAATATCACTACAAAAAACCCTTGAATTGCCAACAAAAAATATCCGTTGCTAAATTGATTAAATTGGTTGGCAAATGATTTTTCCAATCGAATGCCAACTAATGTTAATATGTTGCTAAAAAGCTTGTCACTAAATTTTACCAACCCATTTCAGTTAGTTGGTAAAATTACCAACTAAAGATCAGTTGGTAAACACATAAAAGACTCGTTGGTAATTGTTGAAATGTGGCCTTGAAATTTTCGTTGGTAAATTCACCAACCAATTTTCGGTTGGCATATTGTTGGGAAGTTTACTAACGAAGAAAAAAGAGTTAGTAAATTTGGTTCTTCACTATTCAATTATGTTACTGATATGTTGGGAAATATACTAAAATAAAATAAATTGTTGTTAGTATTTGGTTAGCAAGTATATGACAGATAACAACTTGGTTGGTAAGCTCGATAGTAAATTCACCAAAATACATTGGTAATCAGTTTGTAATTTCGGTTAAGAAAAAAAATGTGTTGGTATTTCGTTGGTAAATTACCAACGAATTTTAAATCTGTAACTATGAACGACTATCTACTCATGTAACTTATGTTACTAATTGGTTAGTATTTTAGAAACATAAAAAGCTCATCAGTAATTCGTTAGGAAGCTTACTAACTTATTGTGATTTTGTTGGTAATATATATTATTTATGGTCAATATTCGGTTAGTGAATCGGTAATGTATATTGCCATATTACTAACTAAATGGTAATTCGATAATAAAGTTCCACTTTATATATTTATATTAATCAATAGCTTTTATGAATCTTAAAAAGTCTGAAAACATAATAAAATTCAGTGATCCTTTGATAAATTATAACTTGACTAAAACAATGCAAAAGCTAAGATGAAGAGTTCAAAACAAATCCAAATACAGAAACAAACAATGAAAGATATGCCTACAATAGTTTCAAAATTTTAAATGACTCATATCATTATTTGATGATGGGTCACGTCTAAGCTAATGTGGTGTACCAGTTGGAGGTGTACCAGCGGGCAGTGTACCGGGGGGTGGTTTAGGTAGCCCAACTATGAGGATGGGCAAACGTTCTTGGGGAATCTTATCAACTTGCTCTTACATTTCTAGCTGCATCTCGGTTTTCATTTCTTCACGCAACTCTTCTCTCATCTCTTCTCTCATCTCATGTTTCATCTCCTCCTTCATTTCTTGAACGTATTCCTTCACTCGAGCATCAAAACTACAATCTTGAGGTTGAGAAGTTGAAGCAGATGATGAACCAACGTTCTCATAGAAAACAACTTGAGATCCAAGACCATATATACATGCTTTCTTAACCCCACCCACTTTATCCATGTAAATCTTTGCAAAATCTACTGTCGGAGACTCTCCAGATTCATCTACAAGCTGAGATGCAGATGTGATCTTAGATATTACAACATCCTGAAAAATAAATAAATGATATTATGATAAGAAAAAAGATTATAAATATACAAGACAAATGGTATCAGTCGACCATCTTTGTCATTGACAAAACCTCCACCACACTTATCATTTCTACAGCTGCAATTAACATTAATTTTGACATACGCACCTGTAGTTCATATTCAGTGTACAAAAATAGTCTTTTAGGGACTAAGGTTTTTTTTTTTCAGAACTGAAAAGATAGCATTTCATATTAGTTAGTAAAGTTTTGATAGTTCAAAATCATACAACTAAACATGCTAAGAACTTTTGAAACGAAGGATATAGAGGATCACCAAACAAAAGTACAAACCTACCAAACTAAGTTATTCTATGCAAATCTATCCTTTTTAAATGCAATGTAATTCACATGGCCTAAACACGAGGAAGCCTAACATATAGGCTTCAAAAGAACCATAAACTTAGTAAACCTCTAATGTGTTGTCTTTTAATAAGATTACAGAATTGATCTTAAAGTTGAAAAGTAAACCTCATCATTCACTTTTTAATTGGTTTTGTGGCTGTGAGAAAAATTCTTTGGCATTCTTTGCCACATCTGCCTCTAGTATTGCTTCTAAGACAATGTCACAACCTTTTGCTCCAGCTATACGTTTTGGCAACAATCCTGCACTTTCAGCAGAGACAGGAAGTACAACAATACTGCCAGATTCATCGGTCAAGAAGGGGACCTACACTTACTCTAGAACAGCAAACTACTCTAACAAGAACCAAACTTACAACTCGTGAAGTCATACATACTGAAAATGTTACATTTTAGAAGAGTCTTATGAGTTCTGCAGCTCCTACGCTACCAGCAGTAGACATATCAATTATGAGAAGGGGACCTACTATAACTCTAGAACAACAAACTACTCTATCAAGAACTAAGCTTACAACTCTTGAGGTTATACAAACTGAAAATGTTACATTTTAGAAGAATCTTATGGGTTCTGCAGCTCCTACGCTACCAGCAGTAGACATTGATTATGAGAAGGGGACCTACACTTACTCTAGAACAGCAAACTACTCTATGTACTGAAGTCACCGACCAAGAGATTATAGATAGTCTCGGTTGCACTGATAAAGCAGGGCCAGTGATGCACAATGATGTTTTGTTAGCTGTTAAGATTTCATCCACACTGGAAAATTATATAGAGACATCAACTGCACTAATATGACATTAACCTCCCTCATTATAATCTTCAAATATTATAACCATGTATTTAATATTTGGGATAAACATGATGAATGACGACTAAGTAAATTCTCAACAAAAATTAAGAAAGATAATCAACAATGTTTGGTGTTACTTACATATGTGCTCTTAGACTTCAGATCCACAAACTCATCGTTTCTTTTAGTATGTGTCTTCTTTAAAAGTTCGTGTGGATGAGGTGGCCGTCTAAGAACAGACGCCTAAAATTGAAATCACATTCATCAAAGTTATTGCTAGAGGAATAACGTTGAAAAAACTGTAACTTGACAAAATGAAAATAATTGTACTAGTTTTTTTGCATGCTCTCGGTGAGTCCGGGAGCCTCCAGTATGGCGCGAGGGACCAGATCCTTCACCACATTTCTCACTTAGTCGATTTTTGGAACATTGTGCAGATTTAGCCTTAAAATTCTCAGTATCATAGTGAGGCTTCCAGCTCTCCCAAACAGATTTTGGGATATTTTTTCGTTTCTCCTCAGAGGATCTTGCTTCACATAACATACCCTTGTATTGTATTGAACATTTTTTCATAAAATGATCCTTTATGGAACCTTCAGTTGTCATTTTCCAATGGAATCACTTATGTTTAAAAAGGGAAAGAAAAATATCACATGAATTGATATAATAGAAATTTTAAATGAATAAAATACATAAATTAAATGATAGTAAAATGGAATTTATGGGTATAATTAGTATATGAATATTATAG
Source organism: Solanum verrucosum (assembly GCF_900185275.1). Classification (NCBI taxonomy): domain Eukaryota; kingdom Viridiplantae; phylum Streptophyta; class Magnoliopsida; order Solanales; family Solanaceae; genus Solanum; species Solanum verrucosum. The sequence goes on from NW_026020416.1 coordinate 623,375, forward strand.
TAGAAGGAGACACAATTACGTATCAAAAGATGTACCAAAACAAGTATAATGGGTGTTGAAACAAGTCTGGTAAGAGAGAAAGTATATTGAAGAAGCTCGAATGAACAAGGCTAAACTTTGAAGTAAGGCCAAATGCTCTGTTAGAAAATTATATGTGACGATTAGAGGAAATTATCAAGAAGTCTCATGAAGGAGGTTAACTGCAGTATCAGTGGTCCACTTAAATGGACATTCATTATGTACTTGGCTATACTGGGACGATTATACACCAGAGATAGGTTTCTTGGATGGGGCATTGTTGATTATATGAGTTGTCCAATGTGCGGAGATACAAACGATACTATAGAGCACTTGCTTTATCAATGTACTTCCTACCACAACGTATGGACTAAGTTGTTATAGTGGCAGGGCATAAAAAGAGCTCCTATGGGACGGAAGGATGAAGTAGACTGGGCAAGTAATTTAATGAAACGAAAGAGTCACAAAGCAGATATAAAGAGAGTTGTCTTGGCTGGTAGTGTATACCATATTTGGATGGAAAGGAATGAACATATTTTCAAAGGCACATCAAGACAACCTGAATTTATAGTTAGACAAGCTATCCAAGAGGTGTTTCATAAGAGTAATAACAATAGGAAATTTTGCTTCATTATTAGAAACGATGAACTTGTATCCCTAAATATTCTTTTTTTTCTAGATGTAGAAGATGAGACAACCTAAGTTTATCTTTTAGCTAGTTGTAGTGGTTCTGTTTCATCAGCTATGTTTTTCTTTTGTTCTTGTTTGATCTGTACAGTTCTACTTTCGTAATAAATCAATTGTTACTAAGAAAAACGGATAGTATAGTTTACCTTAAACTCCTCCCAGTAGAAGTCCTTAATCTCCGGTGTAACTGACTTCCAATCATATCCTTCGGGATCCAATTTTTCCTTAAAGATTTTTGTGATTGCCCGAGATACATCGTTACTTGGCTCCAAACTTGTATAAATATAACATGTAATTATTTCAATACTCAATTTTATTTATGTACATCAAGCAGTTGCTAGAGTGTATTATCAGTGTCTTTATCGACATATAAGAGCTGAAGATGTAGAGGAAGTAAGGAAGAATAATATGAAATTTATGAAAGTATTATCAAAGAGACCATGATTAGACATAACTTATAAAATCCTACTATTATCGTATCCTGAAATGACTAGCTGTGAGGATCCCATACTAAGCTTGGGTTCAGTACGTAGATTCATATCTAAGCTTAATCTGGAACAAGTAAAAAAAATTCTAGTATGAATTCTAATGATATACTGCAAAAGATAAGAGAAACTTGAGGAAATAAGGACTGTTGAGATTAAAGAAATGTCACACCATAGACACTAATATCAAATCAGATTCTAAAAAATGCACCATGTAGTTGATGTCTACATGAAAAACAACTACAGGGTGGGAGTAAAATAGAAGACAATTATTGATTAGAAAAATAGGCTCAAGTATGTCATTTTCAAACTCAGAAGTGTTATTTCCTTATACAAGAAGTACCAACGAGTAATAAAAGCAAAACATAAACTGAAATATCACTCAAAATAATTAACATGTACTCTGCAGTTCATGTTCTCTGTTTTCAAATAAACATATTATGCAAATAACAACAAAATAGCCTCTTGAATTCATCAGATGAGTACCTCAAATGCAGACATAGAATTCAATGAGCTTAAGAAAATTATAGAGAATTTCACATATTCCTACCAATTCTTAGTCTTTTAGTAAGATATGATCCAGTGGGAAAAGAAGAAACATACTTGTGAAAGCAAAGTAAACAATATTTTTCCCACACAATCTGATTATGTAGATCAAGAGCAAAAGTTCTAGGAACTACACATTCAACTTTGTAATTCGAACATGTAGATCAAGAACAAAAGTTCTGGAAATTCATTCTACAAATTTGATTCCTTACCATGTTCTGTAGCAGCATTCAACTATTGCTTCTTATATAAGAGAAATGTAGACATCAGTTAACAAGCTACTTTCTTCAAGAATGATTTTTTAGAAACACCTCAATTCTGTAATTCATTCCCATCATTGCAATTTAAGAAAACCAACAAAACTTTGAAAGATTTATAGAAAAATAGTATGGAAAGAACATCAATATGGGTTATTTTATTGCCTGAAGCAAAACAATGTAAATGAAACGATGTTGTACACTTACCATCCTAGGACAATTTCAATTCGGGTGCGGATATCATCAGTTGTCTCGCGAGGAAAGAAAGAAGAGCGACAGGGTTCAGTTCAGATTTGACTGTTTGCAGCATGGGAGCAGATTCCCCAAAAAATCCCTGGGAACAATGAAAAAAAAAAGATATTTGACGAAGTTGTAGATACAATGTCATTTCTAGGTGTTTCTATCCCCACAGATGAAGATGGTACCGATATGTTGACAACAACTGAATCCAGCATAACTGGTGTCGGCACTTCAGGCAATGATGGTGCTTGATCAGGTGTGAAACTAGACATTAAAGGAGATGTCACTAGATCTGATGTTCTTTCTCCAGAATATCTGCTTCGTCCACCCCCCCCCCCCTTGGTGCCATATCTGCAATTTCAAAGTTACATATGGATGAAATAATAACATAATAATTGAATCATGGCCAGTTTGGTCAAATTATAACAAGAACAGGTAATTAGTAGATATATCACTTCAAGAACAAGATGCCTCTGAAAAGTTAAAAAAATGTGTTAACCTAGACAATAGATAAAAACATAAACACTGCAAAGAATAAAGTTATTTCATCACTATTCAAACCATAGATCTAGAATGGTCTACTTCATATTACGAAATGAGAGTGAGGGATAGTTGCTCAAACAAAACAACCTGGAGAACAATTAAAACAAAATAATTACACTGGTAAAGGAGAAATATAAATTGGTGACATTTAAAATTCAGAACTTTGTCAGCAAGAAATATAAAATCTAATTGAAATAAAATCAGCTTATATACTACGTTTCAGTCGCTCTAATTCTTATATTTGAAGAGATTAGAGCTAAGCACTTTGACTCTATTCACTGTCACTTTCACAGTATGCCTCTTCATTCTTATTTTCATCATCTGATTCTGATTCTGGTTCATCATGAAATTCTGTCTCATCATCTAAATCATCATTCTCATCTCTTAAATTTATGAATTCTCCATTTGGATCATTTCGGACAACATTTTAATTATCGTACACCACATCAAATCTTAAACCATCTCCGTCACATTGGAATGGCTCTGCAACATCTACTAGAGGAGACGATAAATATGACGGAGGCATAACCACAATACCCCGAGCTTTTGTTTTGCTCAAAAGTGTTTCTAACTGTGGCGTTTAGAATTTTATTTTTGGCCGCTCAATATAATATCACTTTAAAGATTAAAAGATATAATCAGGTTGTTGTTAGAAGGTTAAAAAAATGGTTTGCACTTTCAAACAGTAAGTACTTTTAGGAAATTCCATAATCACCTTGTTAATTTTTGAATGATGTGGCTTAATCTATAAAAATATAAACTTATCTTTTAGCTGGGGGCTCAAAAATAGTGTACCGAATAGTGAACCCAATTCACAACTATGTTAGAGAAATTGACAGGGGATTCAAAAACACAAGTCTATATATTCACTCTATGAATGCTATATATTAATTGAGCAAATAGAGCACATTTGAAGTTCTACAATTGACTGATTGTATCAAACAAAAAGGAGAAACTAAGATTGATAAAGAATACTTACCACTTAGCGGAAAGGATAGTGAAATTGAGAATCCAAGAGCCACAGATGAATTGCGAGTGAGTGTCGTCGGAGACAATCTTTAAAATGAGATGAAAATGAAAATGATTTAGAGAAAGTACTGATACTGAACGTGGGCAGAAATTAGAGAAAAAAACTGAATAGTGGCAAAAGTCTCTGTAATTTAGGGAGGTGGGGAGTTTAGCGGAAAAGTTTTTGCTTTTTTTCTCTTCTTTTCAACTTTTCTTTTTTTTTCTTTCAAATATAATGAATTTTTCCAATTTTTATTTGAAGTATTTGTACAATTCTTTTAAGATTCTTTTTTATTCACCAGAAATAAAGACAAAAACAAAACCCAATCTTTAAATTGATGAAATTAAAATAATAAAAATGTAATAATATGTAGGAATTGAAACAAGCATGAAATCTACAACAAGCTAAGTACATCAGCAAAAACAAGCAACACATGCAATGATTAATTGAACAAAAGAAGGGTGAATGGGGATGAAGACATACCCAGCAACACGATATGGGTCTTTCTGTATATATGAGATGCAGTCTATGAGTTGTTATACTCTTGAAAGATTAAAGACCTTATTTGCTCTAAGAAATACTCCATATATCAAATCACTGCAGCGAATTAGAGCTTGAGATGAAAACTTAGGCAATTTGTAGTTGAATCCGTTCAACTCTTGAGAGGAGATCTATCATTGATCTATAGTGTAACTTAGAAAACAGATCAGTAAGAAAATTACCCAGTTCGATCTAGCTTTGCTTAGAAATTCTTGATGAAATTTGTTCTTCTTCATTCAGCTTTTTGTTTCTTGTTCACTGCAGCTTAGAAATTCTTGATGGAATTTGTTCTTGTTCACTGCAGCTTAGAGATTCTTGATGAAGATTACCTAGTTCGAACTAGTAAGAATCAAGTGAGCTGATTTTTGTTTCTTGTTAATATCTCCTGCCTTTGTTGTTCTTTTTGGACATTTTTTGTTTTTTTTTTTAAAATTAAATTTGGGATCCTTTCATTTGATAACTCAGAACAAAAGGAAATACACACTAGCTCACGCCTATTACCCAAGTCTGTAATGACAAAAAGAAAAATTAAAAAATAACTAAACATTTTTTTCTTTCTATATTATTTAATAAAATGTCATCTACTAAGTTATATATTTATATGTTAAGTGGGTTATTTTTAAAAAAAAATATAAGGGTGAAAATATAAATAAAAAGTATTTCGTACTTTTTTTTATCCTAATTTATTTGATATAGTTAATTTAATGGGATAATACATATATTGGACCTTAAACTTGGCTTCAAATTTTAACTTTGACTTCCAACTTTTATAGTGCACAAACAGACACTTTAACCATCCAACCTTTTAATAAATAAACACGCGTGTCTTACCTGGCAAAACGCGTGATGTGCACGTTTTTTTGCGCGAGTTAGGAGTGATATTTGAGGCCTACAACAGTAAAAAAAATGTTGAAATGACAACTCTACCCTTAATTAATTTTATTTTTTTTAGTTAAAAAATGCACGTGTAAAGTGTTTAATTAGTTGGCAGCCATTGAGTGGCTCACTAATACACGTGGCAGCGTTTGCATTTCACGCTCTTGGCTCCAAAAATCGCGTGTTTATTTATTAAAAGGTTGGATAGTTAAAGTGTTTGTTTGTGCACTATGAAAGTTGGAGGTCAAAGTTAAAATTTGAAGCCAAGTTTAAGGTCCAATATATGTATTATGCCTAATTTAATTGGACACGAATGAGTGAGTTCCAACGTGGATAAAATGTTGATAATGTTGAAAGATTTTTCATATAAAGAAATGTGTCATTTTTTTTCGTATTGACTAAATAGAAAATTATTTAGAGTGTAGTATGTAAACACGTTACACGACACATCTTTATTTTCACATGATATATATATATATATCAACTACTTTAATTAACTTTCCAATAAAATATATTTGTGTATCCATGAATTGTAGATATTTTGTGCTGACTAAATGAGTCATTTCTAATAGTTCGATAACATATTGGAGCTTTCTCTAATACAAATTAGGTCTAGTAAAGATTTATAGCTAATTTTTTTAAAGTTCGTACATGATATTAATTAATATTAATAGTAATACACATATTTCAATAGACACGTTCATCACAATTGTAGACTTAAATCAAAAGAAAGAGGCCTCTACTACTTCTTCGTACAACCCGAACATACCATCCTATTAGACCAGAAATGATCTTCCGGAGCTAACCGCACTGATGAAATTCTAATCCGAGCACCTTTATGATTTTTTTTAACAAATTAAATTTTGGCTAAAATTTGAAAGATAAAATGTCTAACGGCACAAAAAACGAAAGACTCAAAAGTTGAACCAACCATCCTATTAGACAAAAAATGACCTTCCCGAGCTAACCGCATTGACAAAATTTTCATTCGAGCATGTTTACCAAAACTGTTGACCGAAGTCAAATTTGGCCAAAACATAAAAGATTTACGCCAAACGGCACAAACTGAAAATGAAAGCCTTAAAACCCGAACCAATAAACATATTAGACCAAAAATGAAATTTCAAAGCTAAGCCCACTGATGGATTTCTCATTTGAGCACCTTTAACAAAAAATTTGACCAAACTCAAATTTTGGCCAAAAGTTAAAAGTTAAAAGGCCTACCGGCACAAACTGAAAAACAAAAACCTAAAAACAAAAACCAAACATCCTATTAGCCAAAAAAATAACCTTTCGAACACAACTACGCTGATGGAATTCTCATTTGACCACGTTACCAAATATATTGACCGAAGTTAAATTTTTGTCAAAACTTAAAAGTTAAAACGTCTAATAACACAAACTGAAAAAAAAATCCTCAAAACCCGAACCAACCATCCTACTAGACCAAAAATGACCTTCCAAAGCTAACCGCGCTGATGAAATTTAATCTTAGCACATTTACCAAAAAAATTGACCAAATCTAAATTTTGGCCAAAACTTAAAAGTTAAAACGTCTTACAACACAAAGTGAAAATGGAAAAGCCTCAAAACCTGAACCAACCATCCTATTGGTTAAAAAATGACCTTCCGAAGCTAACCGCACTGACGAAATTCTCATTTGAGCATGTTTACAAAATATGTTAAGCAAAGTCAAATTTTGGCCAAAAGTTAAAAGTTAAAATACCTAACGACACAAACTGAAAATGAAAACCTCAAAACTGGAACAAACCATCCTATTAGACAAAAAATGACATTCTGGACACAACTACACTGATGAAATTCTCATTTGACCACGTTTACCAAATATATTGACCAAATCTAAATTTTGGCCAAAAGTTAAAAGTTAAAACAAACACCTAACGGTACAAACTGAAAATAAAAGCCTTAAAACCCTAACCAACAATCATATTAGACCAAAAATGAAATTTCAAAGCTAAGCCCTTTGATGGATTTCTCATTGAGCACGTTTGCAAAAAATGTTAAGCAAAGTCAAATTTTGGCCAAAAGTTAAAAGTTAAAACACCTAACGACACAAACTGAAAATAAAAGCCTCAAAATCCAAACTAACCATCCTACTAGACCAAAACCTTCTGAAGCTAACGATGCTGATGAAATTTTAATCTGAGCACGTTTATCAAAAATATTGACCAAATTTAAATTTTGGCCAAAACTTAAGAGTTAAAACGCCTAACAACACAAACTGAAAATAGAAGCCTCAAAAACTGACCCAACCATCCTACTAGACCAAAAATGACCTTCCAAAGGTAACCGCACTGATGAAATTTTACTATTAGCACATTTACCAAAAGAAATTGACTAAATCTAAATTTTGGCCAAAATTTAAAAGTTAAAACGCCCAACAACACAAACTAAAAATGGAAGCCTCAAAACCTGAACCAACCATCCTATTGGATAAAAAATGACCTTCCGAAGCTAACAACGCCGACGAAATTCTCATCTGACCACGTTTACAAAAAATGTCGAGCAAAATCAAATTTTTGTCCAAAAGTTAAAAGTTAAAATGCCTAAGTACGGCACTAACTGAAAATGAAAACCTCGAAACCCGAACAAACCATTCTATTAGATAAAAAATGGCGTTCCATAAAGCTAATCACACTATGAAATTCTAATCCGAGCATGTTTACCAAAAATATTGACCAAAGTCAAATTTTGGCTAAACCTTAAAAGATATTGAGCAAAGTCATTTTTGGTCATCGCAGTTAGCTCCGGAAGGTCATTTTTTATCAAAATGATGACCGTACTTTTTCCATTGGGTGAACAATTGCTTTCTCATCATCACTGACACCTTTAAATACTCCATTTTCTCAGATTCATAATCAGATAAGGCATCGTCATTATTTTGTTCATCTCAATGAGCGTCCATATTCTTAACCATATTTTCATCTTTTTCATCGTTAGTGCATTGAAAAAAATTTCACCTTCAGCTTCTTCAAGATTTTAATCTAATATTACTTTTGTTTCAACACTAGATGATGATTTACCAAACAATTTAACTTCAATTGGTAAATTTACCAACTATTCAAATATCAATTAGTAATTTAATAATTTACCGATAAATTTTATCACAGTTGGTAATAGTTACTATCCAACTAAACATTCATGTGTAATATTACCAACTAAAAATTAATATGTTGGTAAATATTACCAATGGATTAATGATCGGTTGGTATATTACCAACTATTTTAATTATGTTAGTAATTTACAAACTACAATCTTTATTCGTCGGCAAAATTTCCAACTAATTAGATATTTGTTGGCAAGTTTACCAACAAATTACATTTTGTTACTAATTTACCAACACATTTATATTTGGTTGGTAATTTAGCAACAAAATATTGCCGTTGGTAAATGGTTTGTTAGTAATTCATTGGTAATTTGTTAATAAATTATATAAACAATTTTTTTGTCATATTTACCAACCGATATATACTTCGTTGGTAATATTACTAACAAAAGAAGTGCGTTAGTAATATTTCAGTTGGTAATCCATTAATAAAAATTTGCTAAATTTGGCGCCATTTTTTCCCGCCGTATTTACCAACTAAAATATTTTGTTGGTAATATTTTGGTTGGGAATCTGTTAGAATTTCGTTGTTAAGTTTTCAAAAATAATTCGGTTAGAAATATGTTGGTAATTTGTTAGTAAAATACTAACCAACTGAAGTTGTTAGTAAAATCTGTTGGCAATTTGTGGTTTTTTGTAGTGTATAAAGAGAGGGAGTATATATACTTTTAGAAATTTGTAATTATGTGTTTGGAAATATTATCGTTGAAATGGAGACGTTGGAAAAATTACCGTTGGGAGTCTTGGGAGTTGGGACGAGGGATTTGGGGCAGTGGGAAAGGGGCAGGCGGCAGACAATTTTTCAGAAAAAGGGACTTGGGGCCGTGGGAAAGGAGTCAAAGACTCAAAGGACGAAAGGTCAAAGCCTCAAAGGACGAAAGGTCAAAGCCTCAAAGGTTTTCAGCCTTTTTTTTTAATTATTTATATGGATACAAATTATAAAATATAAATTAATTAATAAAAAATAATTAACCGAATTACCGGATCGGAACCAAAATTTACCTGAATGAATATTCGGTTCCATCCCGTCCCGTCTCGAGTATCGGTTCACGGTGTCCCGTTTTGTCCCGTAGACTACCAGACTGGAATGGTACCGGACCGTACCGGTACATCCCCGTCCGATGCCCAGTCTTAGATCAACCAACATAATATATTTATCACTATATGTGAAGAAAAATTAATATAGACTTATTTGGGCAACAAAAGCATGCCATTGATTCTTGATCAAGAATGAACAAATTCGTGTTGATAATGTGTTATAAAATAAAGAATATGTGAAAAAATAAAATGACAAGAAGAAAAGAAGAGAGAGTAGTAGCAAGTAACTTTGTTTTCACTTTTATGTTTTTCTCGTACTTAAGATGAGTAACTAATAGATTATTTATAAGCCTCATGAATTTAAGTTACTTGGATATACAAACATGCTATTGTGTGTTGACCTCATTACTTGAGCATAATAGTTAGGTACAATGAATGGTCACATGGTCATCCACATAGTTTTAAAACATATATTTTTTTCTTTATATGAGACAATGTGATATTTGATTTTGAGGCATGCACTTTATGTGCTTGACAAGTCTAGTGAGGTGGTATGTGTAAGTGTGTGGTAGTTGTCTTATGGGGTAAGAAGAAAATCGAGTTCGTCCTATAATTCATTATGACTAAATAAGTATATCGTATGATCCAATTTATTTTACCTATTTTATCTCATATTATCACGTTTGATCTAAAATTTTCTTATATTAAGAATATAACATGTGGTATCAGAGCCTAAAAGGCATCATTTAATATCAAAATTTTATTACTAGAAATTATGATTTTATAATTCCAAATTTGGTTGTTGAAATTTTTACAAAATAAGGTTGCAACCTTGAAACTTTTTTCCTCTTGTTGAGTGCTTTGATTTGATAAGTCGCTCATTTTCTAACTCTTAAAATTGAGAGAATTATTGTATTTTCAAAATTTAGGATCCATAAGAATAAATCCACTTGATATTCTTTTTAAATTTTGAAGTTTTGATGGAATTTGATGAAATCTTGATGTATTTTTATTATAGAGTTGTTTGAATCATTTTAAATTTATGTTTAGATGTTTTAAGTTGTCGAATATGTACTTTTTGAAAAAATGACTTTAAATTATTTTAATATTTAATTATATTTTAACTATTTTAATTATATGGTAGTCCATAAACGTGAGTCTAATTATAGTGTGATAATTGATATTAAGTTGTGTACTGTATGTTCTTGGTGGATCCTGTGAGGTGGAATTGTAGGCTTAACCCAATAAGATCCGTACTGGGATGACCCATTGGGTTTCAATAATTACAACTAGATCCCCTCTCTAACCCTATATATTCACACTTTTGTCTTCTCTTATGGTCATATCAAGAAAGTGACAAATATATATATGAAAGTGTTCCCACTCCACCATCTCGAGGATGAGTGTAATGACCCTCCAGACCATTTATGTTATTTTATGATCTAGTCAACGTTTAAATTTTTATGTAGTGGCCCCAAGTCATTTATGACTTGTTGGGATTGACACTTCTATCACCTGGCCATTCGTTTGTGTGTTGTGCAAGGTTCCGTGTTTTGGAGCATTTAAAATTTGAACGGTTGACTTCGGTCAAAAGTTCAAGAAGACGGCCTCATAATGTAAATCTGATGGTTTTGTTAGCTTCGAAACATTGATTTTAATTTTGAAGGACCTTTTGTGCGGATCCCGAGACTTCTGGCTCATTCTGAGCCCTCTTATAGAATTTGGCTTAAATTGGAGCTTGGATATGTGACTCACTTTTTATCGAGATGACATTGGTTAGAAGTTTCAACATCTATGTTGAGTTTGAAATGTCGAGTTTATTGGGGTAACATATTACGTTTGTGTGTACGGGGTTCTGAGCAAATCCTGAGCACCCCGTCAAAAATTTCAAAGTTGGGGCAAAATACATCAACTGGTGCAGGCAAAATTGCCCTTCGCGTTTGCAGGCTCCAGGCTGCGTTTGCGGAAGCTAGTGAACCTGTATCCCGTGATACATATATCTAATGTTTAAGTTTGACCAAGGTCAAAATAGAGTGTCAACATCAGTGGCGGATCTATGTGGACGGGTGGGGGTGTCACGATATCCAGTGATCTCGGAAAAAGCTTTGTGTATATATATATATATATATATATATATATATATGTATGTATAACAATTTAATATATATATACTTTGCCACCCACAACATGAAATGGTAAACGGCTCAATTGGCGCAGGAGTTAGCCTGCCTCAATTCTAACACAAGTTCAAAGCTCACTAGCAGCTCTATTTTTTGGCTTGCTCACAGGTGTCGCTTTTTCTTTCTTTATTTTTTTTTTCTTTTCTTTTATGTCTTTTTCATTAATGCGTGAAGGGCATTAACTTTTTTTTCTTCCATTCATTTTTATTTATTTACTATTCTAATTCAAATTGACCCCTTTTCATAATTATTTTTTAGTAAAAACTTTCTCTTTCACTAATTATTAATCTCTTGATATGAGTGTTACATGTTTATTCTTTATCAATTAATGAGTATTGAATTATGAACGTGACATAAATATTATTAAGAATATATTTAAACAGTAGTTTTAAAAATGATGAATATTATTATTAGAGTTTTTTTAATTTTAAAGGTTCTTTCGATCTTCACCGACGTTCTTGCTAAGTAACATGACTAGGTTGAAACTACAATTTTATTATTTTCCTGCTACATATTTGCAACAACATATTAAGTCAATGGAATATGAATATATTAAGTTAATACTATTGGATGGTTTATTCAAGCTCAAATTTTAATGTGAAAAATCTTTTTTTTTCCTCAAAGTTTCAGCGAATAAGACCTCTAATTCTTAAAAGGAAATAAAAATTGAATTGTTTAGTTATCTCGAAATATCTAAAAGAAAAATATTACTAACATGCATGTTTGATTGATTTGTTTATAAAAATGGAAAAATATTAATAACCCGAATAGTAACCCAAAATTAAAGCAACCGATCATTTTATTTTACTTGAACGATGTGACACCCACAACCTCCAAATCCTAGATCACATGAGATCAACATTAGTGTTCCATTCAAGTGATGTAGCCATTTGGCAAGGTGATACGGTAAGGAACTGAAAGAAGAGTGATGTTTGTGGGACAAGATTTTACTGGAGTTACATGATTATGATTAGCACTTGAGTCTATGATCCAAGGATTATCAACTACACTAAACATATTACAAGCAAAGAAACAAAAATCAGACGTGTTTACCAAACATGCATAAATGGCAGAAGTAGAATTAGAGGTGCCCTGGTCAGAATATGTACACTCATCATTTGTTGCAGCACATGCATCATTTGAGTCAACTGCTCTGGTGAAAACTAGGCATAATATATTAATGTGTCATTTAACTTGACTTCAACTAATATTTATGTCCTCCAACTTTAGATATGCACAAGTAGACACTTAAACTTGTATAAAATTGAACAAATAGACATATTCGTGTTACATGATAGTTTTGTGTCCTACCTGGCGTCCTACGTGTAATATGTTATGCAGGACGCATGTCTACTTGTTCAAATTTTATTTTATTTTTGATGAAGTGAGATTTTACCAAGGCATCCAGTAGATGCAAAGATACAAAAAGGAGGGATCTGTCAGCTCAGTAAGAAGAAAAACTTATGAAGCTAAGGAAGGAGCTGACAAACTCCAGGCAGTGATCTAAGTTATTCACAGGGGAAAAGTTGGCCCAACTAAAAAGGTTGACCAAACAACTAGCCTTAAGCTTAGAAATTGGAGCTAAAACTCCGTCAAAATATCTCTTGTTTCTTTCATTCCAAATAACCAAAAAATACAAGTTGGGGTCATGATCCAAATTTTCCTGATGGATTTTCTAACTTCCATAGAGCTCCAACTAGTGTAGGCATCTCTGATATTGAAGGGTGTGGACCAACTAATACCAAAAAGCGCTAGGAACATGTTCCAAAAGTGTGTTGCAAAAGGGTAGTGAAGCATAAGGTGGTTGATGCTTTGTGAAGTTGACTGACACATGTAACACCTATTTTGGAGGGCATAAATGCCAGTTGAAGCCAAGTTAAAAGACACATTTATATACTATGCCTGAAAACTACACTCCCTTACTTTCAGGTTGGCCAAAGCCCAGACGTCCCTGAAATCTGTGATTTCATATCAACTTGATCTTGAGGATCAGTTCCCTACACACAAGCAGCAGCCCTCTTGTACTGATTTGAAGAGTTATTTGCACAATTGAAATTGTTTGGTAACTGTTTTGACTATTCTGATGAGCAAGTTTTCTACAGTTGCCAATGACACGATCAGGTTTCATACAATATCTGCAGAACATGTTAATCCTTTTGTTGTCAAAAGTTACGCTCTGTGAAAATGCATTCTGATTCCTTCTTCCCATCAGAAACTGATTTGGTCCCTGTTCCGCTTCCATTTTCTGAAAAAGTCTCTTTGCAACCACATGTACAAGCAGGGTAGGTAATTAATTGAATACGCAAGTTCGACCTGCAACTTCTTCAATTTGGAAAATATGAAGCAATGTTTGAAGATCCATGGAAAATAGAAGCAATTATTTTCTTATTTAGTGTACTTTAGTTCCATTTGCCTGTCCATATCACTTCTCGGTGTTCTTCCGTAGTTTTTCTGCACTTTATGTGTATATTACACTCTCCCTGATCTTAAGTTCTAGACTATTTAATATCCAGGTAAGCACCATGTCATTTGCCCTACACCATGCTTCAAACTAAGGATAATTTTGGGTTGGCGTACTTAGGTTCCATTAACAGCCCTAATTTGTTCTTGCAAGACAATCTATTAACATTCTCCTCCTCCACTCCCCATATCCAGTTCCATTGAACTTAGAAGCAACTAACACCTTCTCTGGACTATCAAGAGGATGCAAGTAGTATGGATCTGAAGATTGGATAGTAACAAGAGCAAAATCAACATTAGATGTGTTCGTAGCGAGATAAGACCTAAAACAGTTTCTCATCTTTAAGTTAAGACTCAAAGTCATCATTGAGTTTTCACATGGACTACTAATAGTCACTCATGTTTGCAATATTGGTGCACTTTTGGTCCTCCCCTAAATTTTTGCCTATTTTTTAACATTAATTTTGTTCATAATTTTATGTAAGGAATGTCTCATCGCCTTTTTATATATTTAGTAGAAATAATAACTCTATGTGAGAGAAGGTGAGAAGAAGAACTTGTTCTGTTCAGTATAAATATTACTGCAGCTAAACTAAGAACATTTTAACATGTGACATTGCAAGAAAAGAAAAAATTGTACTATTGCACGTAAAATCGTCGTGATGAACCTCTCGACTTTACCTGCAATACGATTTCTACTAAACAAAACAAGGTGTTTTTCTTCTCACAGTCTCTCACATGGAGTTATTATTTTTACTAAATATATAAAATAACGATTAAATATTTCATACATAAATTATGAATAAAATTAATGTTAAAAAATACGCAAAATTTTGAAGGAGGACCAAAAGTACACCAATATTGCAAATATGAGGGACTATTAATGCTCCATGTGAAAATTCAAGGATGACTTTGAGTCTTAATCCAAAGATGAGGGACTATTTTGGGCCTTTTCTATGTTTGTAGCAGTAGTCATATTTACCTCTGGGAGGCATTTCCTCATTCAATAATCAGGAAGAGGGGAAAATACCATATGTATCAATCCTAATCAGGCGAAATTAGGGAAACAAGCCAAAAACCGTAGACAAGGAAAAACAATACCTTCCTAGTCTGACTCAACCAAAAAAGGAACTCTGTTAAATTTGAAGAGCATACAGAAAATTTGGGAAGAAAATCAATTCCTCGTCTGCGCTGAGAAGCCTAATTTCGCGACTCACGGTTGTCTATGCAATTAACTTCCTGGCGAGGGTAAACTGATATGGAGAGAAGAAGAGCTATGCCAATCCAAGCTCTGACACCATGTTACAATACGGAATCTAAACAGTGAAAGCACAATCCAGTAGCCCTGGATTGAGGAGAGAAAGAAAGGAGTTGTATTGTTTCATCTTGGTAACTGAATCAATCGACCAATATGATGTGTATCTTCCTATATATAAGTGTAATCAAGCAAAACTAAAGTCCTTCCAACATAACTAAAATCATAGCTAAAACTTAAAAATATCAAAGTATCAATAGTTTTTCCACTTATATATTAGTTGTGTCTATCAACACATGCAGCAAGGTTTTATCTGGGATGAGTTATTTGCATATTACTTTTTCCTTAAACCATACTTTGTGGACTAAATAGAAGACAAAAATAACTTCCTTTAGTCTAAACAATCCTATCAAGTACAAATCGGATATATCAACACAAAACACAAGGCCACTGGATCAGAGGCACAAAGCAAAGGAAGGCAGCATACTTACTCAATTCGGACTATTAACTGTCAATGTCAAGACTCTATTTGTTGTAGCAAAGCAATGAACCAGTTTCATAACACCAGCAACAAAAAAGAGCAAAATTTGCATTCAAGAACGAAGCCAAAGATATACCACCATTGCATAAAATAGAATTTTAGGCAGAAGCTATCACACAGCATATATACATGTAACATTCAAGAATAAGAAGCTAAAACATTGAAGAACGCAAACTAAACTGATGCTAATCCTGCTGAACTCCAAGCATAAGAGCCTAACAAACCAATGAACTGAAACAATGTGTACCAATAACAAAAAGATCAAAAAATGAAATATTCATTATCACGAAAAACAAGGGTTAAACATTCCCTTGGTATTTTTCTGTTAGGTCATATCTGCAGAAATTAATATCATCCAACAACTATTACACCTCAATCCAAAAAAAATACCAAATAAGTATCATTCAACAACAACATACCCAGTGATCCCTACTGTTCTTTCTAGATCCCCTAACCTCACTTGCTTTTTGTGGGTAATATAAATAATTATGTGACATCAAACACTTAATATCTTAGCAAAAACTGAAACACCAGAACACATGGTTCCAAAAAGGAATAAGCTTAAGATTAGCCATGTTCTGATTTACTCACTGCAACTTATCCCCTGGACTGAAAGGCAAAAAGACTGACAAATTAACCAAGAAAAACTGCAAGAGAGCAAAAGACAAAACGGGGTCAACTATTTATGCAAAACAATGCTTCAGACACAAGAGTATCACAAAGTTAATCTTATTTGAGTAACTTTACAGGACATAAAACAAGACCAATGGTCGAGTGGTCAACCAAAGGTTGAACTCTCCATCAAAGTAAGCTCTAAAGATCAAGGAAGGCTTAAACAGCACTTCACACAGCACTATGAACATACTTTCAAGGGCTTCTATGAATGAGTTAATAAATTCTAACTGAACTTTTTTGTGAAACACCTGATCACGGGCAATTTTGTGAATCTTCCTATTCCCTCACCTCGCTTCAACATCAAGCAACATGTTAAAGTAAAAACAAGTGCAAGAACCCGACCTCCAATAAGCCCGACTAGAACAACCAAAAGGAGAGCAATATACATAGAACTATGCTCTCTTCCAGTCAATTCTTCTTCCCCAACAATGGTTGCCTTGTCGTCAGTACCATTAAATGATTCTTCAACACTAGCATCAGTAAATACTTCAGATGATTCTCCAGCACTACCAACAACCTCAACAATATCTGTCTTATCATCTATGCTACTTGCCACTGATGAAACTATACCATTGGATTGCATTTTTTGTTCACTGGAACCTTCAGTTTCCGTCTTTCCTTCAATAACATAATCTATCTCATCCAGGAGCATAGGACGCTCCAATGCTGAACCTTTTTTCTTTCTGAACTTCTTCGGAACAAGTTTCTTCATTTTCGATTTCATCTTTGCCCGATGAGATTTCTTTTCTTTGGATTCACAAAAATCATATCTAGATTCCTCTCCTTTCTCCATTACATCTACCCCTACACATTTCGCTTTTCCATCCCTAATACATTGACTATCCTCAACCTGTGCAACCTCAATTTCTTGAATTTGACATCCAAAGTCAGAGCAACCATCCTTTGACAGCTCCAAAGGTGCCTTAAAAACACAATCGTCTTCTTCTTCTTCAACCACTTTGGCTCTAAAGATGTCCCTTATCTCTTGTATCATCAACCTAACCCTCCTCTGTAGTCCAGAAAAGAAGCCATACAAACGTTCTCCTAAATATTCCAATAAAAACAACAAGAAGGCTGACATGGTTACCCCCATGACAAGACTATTCATCCCTAAAACCAAACCCGCCACGAGAAATATCTTCAAAACGGCCACCAACCCCTGATTCATACTGAGACAACCATTACCCCACTCTTTCTCGTTGTTCATCTTGCAAGATTCAGGTTTGTCACCTTCCACTTCAGCTACACGGATCAGAGGAGGAACTTCATTATCATCAATCATGAATTGAGAAGTGGAAGGTAAAGTTACAGACGAAGAGGGATGGGGAGGGGAAGGGGATGTAACGAACAAAGGGTCGTCGGCCATTTTTTTCTTGGAGGATTTCTTGAATCTTCGGCGATTCTTGACAACAAGATCGACAAGAGAAGTTGGAAAACCGGTTTCCACCATAAGAGGAGATCCACTTTGAGAATTTACATGGTCCTTCACCAATTGTGAAATGCTTGTTTTCTTCACCTTCTTCCATGGAAAAGGCATCCTTAATTATATAACCGATCGATCGAAAAAGGAGCTTTGAATCAAATTCAAAGTGTCACACTGCTAAAAACCCAGAAAATTGTGAAAGAAGAAAATCTGGATGAAGGTTATGAGTGTACGGACATGGCATGATCTTGACACGAAATTTGATTTTTAGGGAAAGAAGAAAAACTGAATGGAACTTGAGAGGTTTTTTTATTTTCTCAATGTCGTTTCGTATTTTTGGAGCCTGACTAAATTCTAAGTCCCACGTCCTAACAAAGACGATTTTATATCTTAGGGCAAAATACTTATCAAATACTTCATGTGTTCCTAATTATTTATTCATTTTTCCTTTTTTAGTTGTCCTTAATTACTTGTCAATTTTAATAAATCAAGAAATGACAATTTTTTTTATCTATTATATTCTTAATTAATTACTTAAAAAAAGGTAGAATATCTTGAAAATCTTAAGTTTTTAATTCATCTATTTCATAAAATAGAGGTAAAATTGTAAACTTACTATGTCAATTATTGTTTTCTTAATAAATATATCAATTCAAAAGTGAACAAATAATTAAAGACATGGAGTGGTAATTACCACTTTACCCTAACCTTAACCTTATTTATGGGAATCTCTTTAATTGGTACTCTCTCTATCCTTTTTATTTGTCTAATTTTAATTGGTTACTTGTTTCTTTTTACTTGTTATTATAATATATTTTTAATCTATTATATCCTCAATTTATTTAGAGAATTAATATTTTTTAAAAAGATAAAACATCCCTAATGGAGAAATTACTTTTGAAATTCTATCAATTAATAGGGGTAAAATAATAAATTTACTATGTCAATTATTATTTTCTTAATAAGTGTGTTAAATAAAAAATAGACAAATAAATAGGAATAAAAAGGAGTATTACTTCTTCATCTTTTTTTTTCCCGACATTAATGCCAAACCAAATTCTTCGATAAATTAATTAAATATTTCATTTTATAGGAAAAATAAATACGTTCTAATAAGTAGGTTAAGATTCACTTTCTAAAATATTTTATTTTATTTTTATATTAAAAGAATCAAATTACACTATTTATTCACTTTTACTAGTTTTATTATTGTCTATGTTGGATTTTGTCACTTAAAAATAAAAATTAATATAAATATTTTACCATAATAATAATATTCATTGATGTGTATGTTTATCGTAGAAAATGATTTGACGATTGATTAATTAATGTTAAAAATAAAATAGAAAAAAGTAATCTTTTTAAATATATTAAAAATGACAAATAGAAGAGAAAAAAACATTTAACATCAACAAGATATATATATATATATATATTTTATTTATTCTTATAATTACGTCAATTTCAATTATCATTTTTCAAACAAAGTCTTATCATATTTTAAAACAAAACTTCACTGATTACGTGCTTTTTGTTTGTTTTTTTAAAAAAAAAAGACTTTTTACATATACATAAAACAAAAAAGTTGATATTTTTGGGAGTGTTTGTGTCTGGATAGTCAACACTGGTGTGAGCTTTTTTGACCTTAATAATTTGGTTTCTTCATTGCTTGACCACCACTCCATCATTTCTGCCGGCAAATCATACCTAAATATGTGTATCGTTCGGTTCGATTTGGTTTTAAAAATTATTGGTTTTTATTTTTTAAATATGCTAAATCGATAATCAAAATAATAAAATATTTGTTATTGGTTTTTAGTTTATTGGTTTTGGTCTTTAACGATTCGGTTTTCGATTTAAACAATAAGAAAATGCTTTCAAAACAATTATATGACAAGTCCAACAATTTAACACGAAATAAAAAAAAAAAAGAGAAATCTAATTACTCATTCAGTGCAAAAATATTGCTTAGTATAGTAAAAGTATAGCAAATACGCACAATTCACAGCCCTAGTCGTTGCCTAATCCTTGCCGTCGTCGTTACAAACCCTAGTCGTCGTCGTTCTTAGTTCTTTAGGTTTTTGACATTGTGAACCTAAAGGTAAATGCAAAGAACAGAGTTAATTAAATAATGTTAATTGTGTAGGGTCCTTATAGTTATAGTCAAATATAGTGATTATATTAATATTTTTTGTTTGATACTTATGTATGACTAAAAATTAAAATAGTAAATTATTATATTCTTAATGGGTTATCAGTTAACTCCATAACCCAAATTAAAAAAATCAATATCAAATCGATAACCCAATAATTGTTTTTTTATAAAACCATTAAATAACTGTTAACCCTATAATCCAATAACAAAAACCAATAACATTTTTCGATTCAGTTTATCGATCGGTTCGTTTTTGACACACCATTACCTACTTTTGCCAATCACTTCTATTTTTTCTATCTAAAATAAATAAATTTGTGAGAGGTGACTCATTTTATATAATAATAGAAAATGGATAAACAAAAAGCAAAATAGATTAGATAAAAAACAATATAATTTGAGGGACATATCCTTAATTTTCTGTTGTTAATTTATGAATGAATGTTATAAAAATCTAAGTTAGGACGTCACAATGTTTGAATAAAAAAAAGAGTCTTATCTTTTTGAAAGGAAATGGAGCATCACGGTTGAGATAATTATGAATCTCCTCAATTCTTTTTATATGATTGGCTTTGTTCGATTTTTAAATAAAACTAGTATACGTGCCCGCGTGTTGCGCGTATGATTTAAAATGTAATAATTTTATAATTAAAAAAATATATTATGCACTTAATAGTATATTTAATTTGTTATAATAATAATAATAATATAATAATAAGAATACAAATCATTAACTTATTTATTTGAGCACATTGAATTAATATTATTAGTACACAATTTATTTTAACTATAACTATATCAGCTACGCTTTTAGTTTTATAATATATCAGGTTAAATTCTTTGTAAGGATACTATTAATTTTATGATCATCTTATCTTTGATCAAATATCAAATACTTCAAATATTTTTATTTGTTTGTACTTTATTCATATCGTTTGAATAAAAAAGTATGTTAGTAATTTATTAAATCTAACATTTCATAAGAAATATTTGATATCATAAGATTAGATGGTATGTTGATACATTTTCTATATATATTTTATTGAAAATCAAAAGATTTTACAAAAAGAAATTTCCGTATTAAATTTGTGCTACAATATGATAGAAAATTGATTTAAGGTAAAAATAATCTTAATAAATACAACCCCAGTGAAAGTAATTTTTTTTAAAAAGGAAGTAACCGAATATAAAGGTAAAACTGACATATTGTTGAGATTGTTAGTTTTTAGAAAAATCAATTTTAATAAATTAAAAAGAAACAATAGTTGAGGTAATTTTAAAAATAGTTTTTTTCTTTTGGATATTTGTAAATAATCCAAATGGTTGATTATTATTTTTAATGTTTTAAATATTTTATTTTATGTTTAGTTTTATTATATTTGTCATTGTTTTTATTAACTAAAAAGTAAAAAGATAACAACATTAATATCTTTATTTTGAGTTGATATTATTTCAAATTGTGTGTGCAGTTATCTCCTAGACAAATTTGATGAAGATATGGTTATTATAACTTGAAATTGTTTAAATTATTTTATTTTTAAAATTAGGATTTAATTGTCAGTTTTTTATTTTAAAAAAGAAATTAAAATGCTCAACTTTCACAGTTAATAGGATTCCATAATTCACGGCTAGTTGGTGAAAGTCTTTACGTCGTATTTTATTTTAATTGAAAATAATTTTCAAAATTATCTCCTAGCCAAATTTGATGAAAGTATAGTTGTAACTACTTGGAACAACTCTTTTTTAAAAAAGAAAAAGAAAAAAAGACGAATTAAATTGCTAATATTTTTAGAATATAAAATAAATTTAAAACTATCAATTTTCACATTACGGTTCCATAATTTGTGGATAGTTGGTGAAAGTCTTTACTCATCATTTTTTCCATTTAAATTAATTTTCAAACTTATCACCGATCGAAATTTGCAACACAAATTTAAAACATATTTTTTAAAAAAAATTAAACACAAAATTATAACGTATTTTTTAAAAATTTAAAACTCCCAATTTTCATATTAATGGGATCCATAATTCATGGATAGCTAGTGAAAGTCTTTACTTAGCTTTTATTTTAATTTAAGTTAATTTTCATTCTTATATCCTAGCTATATTTGATGAAAATATGATTAGAATTACATGGAATTGTTCATTTCTTGATTATTATTTAAAATAACGAATTTAAATTTTTGAATGTTTTAAAAATTAAAAGGAAATATATTTATTTTTTAATTTGTTTTAAAATATGTAATTTTTCGTAAATATTCCTCTTTCTTTAGATCTTTTAAAATTTGCAACTCAGAAACAAATCTTACACATTTAATACAAACTAACAAACAACAATTAAAAAAAAAACCACATAAGAAAATCTATATTACCCACATAAAACTTTTGTGGGTAATAAATCTTATCTCTTTACATATTATAAAGAAAAGAAAGTTTATGCAAATTATATATTATACGATTTACAAATTATCACTTATATTTATGTTTTACTTTATGAATTTTCAACATAACATTGATATATTTACCTGGACATTTAAAGAACGAATGAAGTGTGATAGTCCGACAAATACAAATCATCACATTATGGTGATGAAATGAAACTATCAATGTTTATTCCTTTACCATTGCCAGTATAATCTTGAAATGATCCTAAATGAAAAATGATGATATACTTTGTTGTATTTCTTTTATCATTTCAGTCATTGTATGTTCCTTCTTGATCTTCTTTTTCTTCTTCTTGATCTCCTTCGTCATCTTACTATTTCTTTTGTTGTCCACTTTAATCTTCATTGTTGTAATATCGATAACATCAACGTCGTCGTCATTATCATTGTAGTCGTTGTTGAAATCGTTGTCATATTAACGTTTTCAATATCATCCGATAAATAAATAAATTGCAAGCAGATATATGTCAACTTTCATTTATATTAATATTAATATAGAGAGATAGTACTATTATCTTCATTTATATGTAAATTAAATATAGTTAAATACATTTATTAACATATGAAAAGATAATTTTGTGAAATAGTAAGAGTTTATTTAGAATTCTATGAACATGAGTATCTAGTTTTAATTAAGTTAATATTTTTTTTTCTTTTGAAAATATAATATCTTCTAATTCAAATACTTCTAATCTTTCAATTCAAAATTTCCATTATAGTTTCATCATTAACTGCATGTTAAAAAAATAAGATTAAAGAATTATAAATATGAAATATGCAGTAAGCAAAGAATCATAAATTATATGTAAATACATCAACACAGTTTGATTTTAAAACAAAACATAAGATGAAAAAAAAAAAATATTACATGCATGGCATAGTTATCGAATATAGTCTTAAAAGTGTTTCTCTTTCTACAACAACATATATTCATCACATAAATGGCTTGATCGTAACTTCATCAATTGATCATCTTCAACATCTAGAACTTCCAAAATAAAGTACAATTATTGATAATGTAAACCACATAAAACAGAAGAAAAAGATAATAATAAAAATAATAAAAATTACCTTTCCATGAATGGTAAGGATTATTATTGTTTTGAATTTCCTTTATTGAGATGCATTCTTTTTCTTGGAAAAACTAAAGAAAAGATTACCGTATTTAAATTTAGTGAGTTAATACGGTTGAGTTTTTTTGGGGAAGGAAGTTAAGTAAGTGGGTGAGGAATTTTAGGGATAATTATTTATAGTTGAAGTTTCTTTTTATTTTTTTAAAAAACAAAAAACAAGTTAAAAACGAATAGATAATTAGATAGGTTTAGATTTCTTTACAATTTTGTATATCGCTTAAATATGCTCTAGTGTTATTTAAACGGTAAGTTGCAAAATGTATGTTTTTTTTTAAAAAAAAATTGTTTTATATTGTTATTTATTTTTAAAGTTGAATTTAAATATTAAGTTCCAAAATAGATTTTTTTTAAAAGTAGTTTTATATTGTTATTTGTTTTTAAAATTGAATTTAAATGTTAAGTTTCAAAACGTTTTTTTAAAAAATGTTTTATATTGTTCTTTGTTTTTAATATTGAATTTATTATTTAAATTAACTAAAAATATCAGTTTTAAAACTAAAATTTAAGAATAATTGTGGTAATGACACGTGACATTTTTTTCTCTCCTATTATATATAGATAGATAGATAGATAGATTATTATTATTATTATTATTATTATTATTATTATTATATTGTTATTATCATTATTATTATTATTATTATTATCATTATTATTATTATTATATTAAATTGTACTTCAATTTTAAAATTGTATTTCAAAAAGAAATATTTTAAATTCAAATTTAAAAATAGTTTTCGTGGAAACTGATTCCTTTAAAATCCAAATTAAAAACAGTAACCTTTATTTCTTTTTGGTTAATTTAAGATAGATAATTAAAACATTTTAAATTAATTTTAGAATTTTAAAATTGTCAAATTTGTGTGATGTTGACATGTGTCATTCTAATTCTAATTATTGACATGTGTCATTTTTTCATCTCCTTTTATATATAGATAGATTATTATCATTATTATTATTATATTAAATTGTACTTCAATTTTAAAATTGTATTTCAAAAAGAAATATTTTAAATTCAAATTTAAAAATAGTTTTCGTGGAAACTGATTCCTTTAAAATCCAAATTAAAAACAGTAACCTTTATTTCTTTTGGTTAATTTAAGATAGATAATTAAAATATTTTAAATTAATTTTTGAATTTTAAAATTGTTAATTTGTTGTGATGTTGACATGTGTCATTCTAATTCTAATTATTGACATGTGTCTATATTTATTTATTTAATTATTGATTATTAAATATTTAAAAATATTTAAAATTCTGAAAAATTTGTTGTGTTGACATGTGTCATTTTTTCTTCTCCTTTTATATATAGATAGATATTACTCCTCTCTATGAGAAAACTAGTGAAGGTTTGCACGTGTATAAAGACACCTTTGGTAATGAGCATAATGAATTTAAAAGGCTTGAGGAAGAAATTTTTAAGCTGGACATGAAGATGATCTCTGACAACAGTGATGATAACAGAACTAATCTCAATAGCATCAAGGCGGAGTTTATGAGGTACCTAAAAGATCCAAGACTCCATTTTCAGACAAAAGGCCAGGATCAAAAGACTCACGGATAGAGGCATATTTAAGATTTTGAGATTATAGGTATACTGTTCGAAAAGTTTATCTAAGATATAAATTTATATTTAGATTTTTACTACTGAAAATTGTTAAACTTTTAATATTATAGGTCCAAAATTAATATATATATATATATATATATATTGAATTAATTGAAATGCCAAAAGTGCTACCAATTATCTAATTTTAAAAAGAAAAATAAAACAAGATAAATATAAAATTCAAACTTCTAACCTCACGTAGAAGGTGCACCCAATCATTATCACATTATATGATACTCCGAGGGTGTGTTTGGTATGAAGGAAACTGTTTTCCTAGAAAATGTTTTCCTGGAAACAAGTAGATTTTTGACTTATTTTCTCATGTTTGGTTGGTGACTAGAAATTTTTTTTTGGTGTTTGATTTATGAATGAAAATTATTTTTGAGAAAATATCTTTTATTTTTACTAGAGAGTAGAAAATAGTTTTTGAATTGAAATTGAAAATATTTTTAAAAAATAAACTTAATTTTTTTTTTTTGGGAGGGTGGGGTGATGAGGGGTGGGGGGCTGATGGGTGGGGTGGGGGTCGCGGGTAGGGTGGGCGGGGTAGGGGTGAGATATGGTAAAAAACAAAATTGAAATTAAAAATATTTTTTAAAATCAAACTTAATTTGTTTTGGGGGTGGGGGGATGATGGGTGTGAAAAAATAAAATTGGAATTTTTTTAAAAAAAACAAACTTTAATTATTATTTTTTTTGGGGAGGGGGGTGGTAGTGGGGCTGGCTAAGGGGTGGGGGGTGAAAAACAAAAAATTGAAATTGAAAGTATATTTTAAAAAACAAGCTTTAAATTTATTATTTTTTTTGGGGGGGGGGGGGTTGAGGGTAGGGTGAAAATAAAATTTTGAAATTTGAAATAATTTTTAATAACAAACTTTAAATTTTGGAGGGGGGTAGGGGGCTGGCAGGAGGGGGGGGGGATCGGGGTAAGGGTGGGGTAAAAAAATAAAAAAATTGAAGTTGAAAAATATATTTTAAAAAAAGATTAAAATTTATTTTTTCAATAAAAAAATTGATTTTTTCAACAAAAAAGTTGTATTGAAGTTGGAGGAAAGTTTTGAAAAATATTTTCCTTACATTTTGAAGGGATGTCATTTTCCTTGAATTTGAGGAAAATGAGTTGATTTGGAAAATATTTTCCAAAACATTTTACCCAACCAAACATGAGATAATTGAAAAACATTTTCCGGAAAATGTTTTCCTTCATACAAAACACACTTCAAGTGTTGGTTCACATAACTATATTTAAAAAAAAAAAAAGTATAACACTACTATATATGATCTCGAGACGGAAGCATGAGTTCACGTGAACCTGGTGACCCCCCTTAGATACGCCTCTACTCATAGATACAAAATACTTCCACAGTGTCATCAAAGACAAGAGAAGGAAATTGAGCATTTACAATATCTAAAATGAATACAATCAATGGGTGGAGGGCACTAGTCAAGTGTCCAAAGTTGTTCGATCTTACTTCAAAGGTATATTTAGCCAAGATTCAGTTTATGTCGACTACTCTGAGTTGGACATTATTGCTCCCATCATCAAAGAGGACTTTAACTCCTCAGTACTACCCGAGAAAGAAATAATTAGAGATGTGGTCTTCTCAATGGACCCAGATAGCTCTCCAAGACCTATTGGGACATGATCAGTACTGATCTTGTCTTTGCCCTCAGAGCTTTCTTTTGTGATGACAAACTTCCTAAATGGCTTACCCACACTTGTCTTGTTCTCCTCCCCAAAGTTCCACATCCCCAACATTTTAATGACATAAGGCCTATCAAATTTTTGCCAAAGTCCTCAACTTCAGATTTTCCAAATTACTACTCATTAGCAACAACCAAAGTGGATTTATTAAAGGAAGATCCATCACTGAGAACATTTTATTGGCCCAAGAGATTGCGATTGACATTAATTAGTCAAATACTAATGGAAAAAATTATCATGAAATTGGAAATGGTCAAAGCCTATGATAGAGTCTCTTGGTCTTACTTATGTATCATGATGAGAGAAATGAGATTTTGTGAAGTCTGTACTGATTTAATTCATAGACATATTTCCAGCAACTGGTACTTCATCTTGGTTGTTATTTTTCTATGCAATAACTTGTCTCTAAAGTTTTGATGATTTAACAAACTTTGAACTTATAGAAAGGCAGTTGTCCAAAAGTTGCAGCTTGTTGTAGTTTGTGCACATCTTTTGGCAGAATAACAAACACTATGGCATAA
Source organism: Solanum verrucosum (assembly GCF_900185275.1). Classification (NCBI taxonomy): domain Eukaryota; kingdom Viridiplantae; phylum Streptophyta; class Magnoliopsida; order Solanales; family Solanaceae; genus Solanum; species Solanum verrucosum. The sequence goes on from NW_026020416.1 coordinate 650,844, forward strand.
CAGGGTTTTAGTGGCATTATGTTAGGGGCCATTAACTAAATGCCACTAATATCTCCTCTAACTTCATCTATTAGCGGCAATTAAACATAAATGCCATTAAAATGTGCCCGGACCCTTTATACTCCAATACTCCCATTTCTTTAATATATATATATATATATATACACTTTGCCCTAAATCTCCAAATGGCCCTAAACTTTCTGCTCTCTTCCTTCTGCTCAACCTCAACCCCAACCTTTATTCCCATTCTGGGTTCATTCATTCCGTCATCGCCTCTTCTTCCCTTCGTTTCATCATTGTGGGCTTTCAATTTTGGTGTAGTAGTCTATCTGTAGATATGGCATTTCTTCATCTTATTCATGATTTCTTTGCAGCTCTCGGACGATTACATATTCGAGTGTTCTGGTTGTAGTTTGGAAAATTTCTTCTCACATAATCAATTGTATATTAGAGTATTACAGTGCCTTTTTAAGAGCAAAACATGTTTATGATCTATCCCTCTTTAACCATTCAATATATTACACCTCTAAATAGAACCCTAATACAAACATGCAATAAGATTTGTAGTCTATAACTGAATTCAATGGTGGATTACTGCTTAATTTGAGTCTAATTAATAAATCAGAAGAATTGATTATTGAATTGTTGTGCTTCTCTAATTAAGTTCAAGTTCTAGAAGTTTCAATTTTTGATCCTGGTGGTGAAAAAATGTACTCGTCTTTGAAGGTTGTTGAAACTTTTGGGTTGGAGTACATAAATACTGGAGATCTTTTGAGGAAGGAGAGGTATTCTAGTAGTAAAAGGAGGCACGCACCTTTCAATTTTTATAGTGGTTCATCTTTAGTTTAAATCTATTTTTCTGAGACTAAAAACGTAGAAAATCTAAATTGATGGTTCAAAAATAATGAACATAATTTGCATAGACGCTTGAATTACATGAAGCAACATTAGTTCTATATGTTGATCGGTTGTGTAATTTGAGTTAGTACAATGCCGTATGAAAAGAAAAATATAGGGAAGAAGGGATTTTGGAAAAAATGAAATAAAAAGATGGTTAGAAGACTGTTGATATAAACTTAAAATATGCTATTAGATTAGGCCAGCTTTGCTATCCGCTAGATTATTCTTTTCTCTGAATAATGAAGCCTTGAAATGACATGACATAATATGGCTTCGGTGTTTCACAGATTGAGAATCACTATTGGTGATGGCATTAATCATGAGGTTTGTTTACACTCAATCTCTAAATAGTTTTTATCTTCTTAATTTTAACTTACTTGAATCTACTGAATACAAAAAGATGTCTATGCTTCAAATCTTGTGATCTTATGGTTTAATAATTTTATGTACTTTTAGTTATTTTTTCCAAAATAATGCTAAGTTCTTTTATATTTTACATTTCAGACCTGGAAGCATAAATTCTTTTGGGAATTTATGAAGCCCAATGAAGGAGGAGAGCTATCTGGTAAATTATTAGAACTAATTAACATAGACTTTGGTTCCTATGATACATTTGTTAATGAATTTAAGGCAGCTGCGACAATACAATTTGGCTCCTGTTGGGCCTGGCTTATATGTGAGAATTTCTTTGCCTTTTATCTGCATAAATTCATGTGTCTGCTCAACCCTTTTTTTTATAATTAAGCCAAATGGCTGAAAAGTCATTTATTTGTTACTTCGTAGATAAAATTTGAAGACGAAAAACTTGCTCTGGTGAAAACTCCTAATGCTGAAAATCCTCTTGTTTTGAGTTACTTAATGAGTAAAACACATGCTTCTCTATTTTCTTTGTTCATGGGGATTTTATCTTACATATCCTAGCAGTTATATAATAGTTGAAATCTCACATTTTATCTTACATAGCCTAGTAATTTATATTAATGGACACTTCAGGGATACCACTAAACTTTTACAAGGACACACATGATGAAAGTTTTTGAACTCCATTTGGTTCCCTTTCTTTCTACCCTTACCGACATGAGCTATCAAATGCTTAGTTTTTAACTCAAATTCATTGTTATACGTATCCAAATGGAATTTACCTCCTCTTCCTGTGCCCTCACCTCCATTCTCTCTTTCTTGCACTTTAGATACATGTCTTAAGATGTGTATGGCTCTGTTTCTTGATTCATGAGAATTTTCAGATGCCAAACTTAATAAGGCTAGAACACAACAAGATTATGACACAAGGAAGGAAGCCAACAATTATTTTCGTTGGATGGAGCTAAATGCCTTTGCTGGTCTTTGTGGTCTTTTCCTTTCTAAGTGGCTAGTTGCAAAAAGAGACAAAAAATAGAAAATGTTAGGAAGTGGTGAGGGAGTGTTTATGAATAAGATTTGAAGCTTAGCATCAAAGCTTTGGCTACTCTCATCAACGGGTGTCTATATAACACAATTAAAGATTTAATCTAAAGGTCAATGAAATGAGTAAAACTTATAGAGAACCATGACTCAAATTACAATAAAAGTGGAAATCTCACATTTTGTTCCTTAATAAGGGCCTAATAATAAGTGGAGCCAAGTGTCACGTCCCGCCACATCACAGTTAAATTTGGCGTCCGAATAGGGGCGGAAGGGTCTAGAGTTATGGAGAGGTTTCCGGAAGACTCTAGAACCCTCTAGATTATTCAAGAAGACTAGAGAATTCCCTAGAATTCTCTAGAATGACTTAGAAGGTAATGGAAGGTCCTAGATAGTTTCCAAGAAAGAATTCTCTAGAATGTGTAGAGAATTCTAGAAGAGGGACTAGATATTTTCTTGGAAAGCTTTAGAATTTCCTAGAATTAGTAGAAGATTCTAGGGAGGGACCTTTGTGTAAATAAGTTTAGGGACTTAGGAAGTAATTTAAAATTGTACTTTAGTCCCTAGGAGTTAGTATAAATAGGTGGTGCCATTCATTTGCAAGGCATCTAACCATCCAATCACTCAAGTGTAAAGCATTCTCCAAAAGCAATACAAAAGCCTTCTTCCAAAAACTCTCTTTGTTCTTTCTAAGTCTTTCCTTAAAAACATTCTCTTAGCGATCCAAGTCTTAAAGGCTTCCTTGAGTTTACAAGATCTTGAAAGAGTAGTGAGTAAATTGTCAAGGGCCGCACGGAACTTTAGCCAACACTCTAAGTCCGTGACACAAGTCTTGCTACTTAATTTAAAATTGTGCTTTTCATTCATAGCTCATTTGCATAAGCTTTCTAATTTGCTTGTAATCATGATTTTCATTCATAGCTCATTTGCATAAGCTTTCTAATTTGCTTGAAATCATGATTTTCATTCATAGATCATTTGCATAATCTCTCTAATTTGCTTGATTGTGTAGTTTTTATTTAACTTATAATTCAAAGATTTTAAGTCCTCAAAGGTTAAAAAAGTTGACATTAAGTTTACAAATTTGTTCATTAAGTTTACCTTTTAACTGTCTCAAATTAATTTTTGGATGTTTGATTTGTGCTAACTTATTGAAATCTAATGCTTTTACATAATCGGTGGAGTGATTGCCTTGGTTCTCGTGGTGATGTGCTGTTATGGTTCGTGGTGATCAATGAAGTTGGATTTCTCATGGCAGTGAATTGGGAGCTATTCATCCAATGGATAATCACTCAACAAATCTAGGGTAGATCAAAATGTTCTTTGCTGAATTTTGAGAGAAACCAAAGGATTCTTGAGAAGCCGCCTAAAAGGTGGAAGGACTTATTCGCCAAAGAAGTGGTATATATCTATCACACAAGAGCATGTCCAGGTGTTAGCAGATTAGTTCTAAAAGACATCTTTTAATATGTTTCTCTTAACAATTTGTTAGCTGTGTTTTCTTTGAATTTCTGGTCACAAGCTAGCCAGAGTTATTACTAGGCTACGACTTTGTAATGTTTTCTCTTGGGTGATTAATAAAAAAATTAGTTACCAAAAAAATGTATCTCTTATGAATTTTTTTTATGCTATAAAAAAGTGGTTAAATATGTCGTCTATTGCATCTTTGCTGGCAATAACAGAAGCCATATAATATGTTTGATATCACATTTTTGAAGGCAACTTTACTGGCAATAGTAATTGCCGCTAAAAATATTTACTTTTAGTGGCAATAATAGAGGTCTTTACCGGCACTCTAAATAAATGCCGCTAAAGGCTTTAGCGACATTGGATGCAATGACAATAAATTAAATGCCGATAAATGTTTTTGTGGCAATAATTATTGCCGCTAAAAGAAAAATTAAATGCTACTAAAAGTCTCTTTGGTGTAGTGAAACTCTCATCCAATGGTAGTGCTTCAAGGTTTGTGCTCATCTTATATTGTTCTTTTCTTTTACAACAAAAATTGGTTTTTTGAATTCTAAAAATTCACAAGCTCACAAAGGTAAAAGGCCATTTCTCTGAAGAAACATTCTCTGTAAAACAACAAGGGACATGATAGAGTTATCTTCGTTCTTAGCTGTCATCTAGGCTTATTGTTTATGTGTTTACCTTCTATAGATCTATTCCTGAGTTATAGCAGAACTATATTGGTTGCTTGTCTAAGGCTTTTTGTTTGAGTTGGATTAACTAGAGTTAGTTAGTCGAATCATCTATGTTTTAGTCAAGCCTCTTTTCATTGTTGGTTTGATGTTTTCTTGGGTAGAGTTGCCTAGGAATGTCAACTAGATTTAGTTGATGTGTGGATGCAGTAGAGTTGTTGCTTGTTTCCTCTCTTATCTTTGAGATCTGTAGTTGGTGGCTAGAGTTGGCCTTGGTGTTTTGTTGAAGTCTAAATCGACTAGAGTTTATTGCTTTAGTGGGCAATAGAGTTATTACTTAGTTTTCTGCTTGTAGTAGAGTTGCTATAGTAAGGGGGAAGGGATTATGAGTTTAATTCCTAGATTACTAGAGATTTGTAAAATGAAACTTTGCTCTTTTATAGTTAATGGAGTTTTGGTTGAAATCATGTGAGACGGGTCGTGGTTTTCTCCTCCATTGAGCAAGGGGGTTTCCACGTAAAACTCTTGTGTGTGCTTTACTTCTGCTGTTTACTTTATTTATTGTAATTCTGTAGAGGGACCTGATCCATTGACCATTAGTGGACGCATACATTCTATCATTGGTCAATGGCACTAGACAAGACTTCTTCCGATCGGAAAGAGGCTTAAGACAAGGAGACTCCTTATCAACCTCTCTCTTTGTTTTAAGTGCTGAATTCCTCTCTAAAAAATTACTTAAAGTGTCTGATAACAATGTGTTCACTCCTTTTTGTATGAAATAAAAAGGCCTACAAATTAACCAATTAGATTTTGCGGACGATATAATTTTGTTTTCTAGTGGTTGCAGGAATTCGATCAACTTGATCTTGGAAACTTTAGCTGAATATAAATCTATTTCGGGCCAGTTTCTTAATAAGAAGAAGTCGTGCATCATGATGGCCCTGAACTCTACTCCATAAGAGATGACTAGAATAGAAATCATCAATGGATTGGAGTACAAAGACCTCCCTGCCAAATACCTCGGATGCCCCATCTATATGGGGAAGAAACTAAATATTTTATTTTTTGATCTGATAAGAAACATTCTCAGCAAAATCTCAGGATGACACTCCAAACTTCTATCCAAATGGGGTAGTGCCAGTTTGATCAAACATGTTGTGCTGGCTCTCCCAGTTCATGTACTTGCATCGATATACCCCACTAAAGGGAGTATTCATCAGATTGAAAGAGGAGTCAACAAATTGGCAATATTGAAAAACATCTCATCACTGGTCCTCTTGGGCAAACCTTGTGCATCCATATAAGGAAAGATGAGCAAGATTCAGGAAAATTGAAGATACATGTGATGCGTTCTAAGAAAAACAATGGTGGAACTTAAGAACGAGTAATTCTCTTTAGAGGAATTTCTGAGCAAATATTGTCAAATATCCCACCTGGTTACTAAGAAATGGTACTCAGGAAATTCCCACTCATGGCAAGCTATGTGTAGATCAGAGAGAGAGCTGATCATCTTATCCTATGAAAGATTGGCAAGGGTGAGGTCTCCCTGTGGTTTGACAAATGGAGTAGTTAGGGACCATTGTATAAATATTTTTTGTATGATGTCAAACCTAGCAAAATCCTTCTAAGTGCAGTGTTATATGATCATTAATTGATTTGGGATGGATGAGATTTCTTTATCCCTGATCATGTACTATTGGATATATACTCTATGAATGTGAAGCTCTATCCTGAGGTACCTAACAGAGCCATTTGTACATTAGACAATGAGGGCGAATTTTCCATATCTTCTGCTTGGGAATTTTTTAGGATAAAAAGAGAAAAATCTTGGATCAACAAAATGACTTGGCAAAAAAAACATACATTTTAAGATGAATTTCATACTTTAGAGAGCTCTTAGAGATAAAATCTCGACTGACCAAAGAATTGCTAGATTCAGTATTCCACTTCAGGCCAATTGTAGTTATTGTGCAGCCTAAGGTGTGGAAGACATTGAACACATGTTTATACTTGGCGAATTTGCGCGAGGCCTTTGGAAAGTTGTGTCGGACCCTATAGGGATCACCGTATCTAACATGCCTTATTGAATGTTAATTATCAAATGGTCGACCTAGAAACCCACAACCCTATACAATCGCTCATGTTCAAATGTATTCTAGTACTGACCTTGTTGGAGATCTGGAGGAGTAGATGCAGTGTCAAATATGGGAAATAAATCCACAATCTAAGGCGATCCCTCTCCTTAATGTCACGATCCGTGCCTACACCATAGACGTGGCCGACAGTCGAGAACCATTGCTGGTCCCCAAGCAAACCCTTGGTTTGACTAACTATAGACATGAGACTCAATATGATACGCGGAAGCCTTAAATAAATGAGCATTTAAATCATTCAAATTAAATCTTTGAAACACTGTCTTGAAATACTTAACATGAATGAGTTCCAATAAATTCATTGGGAGAAAACATCTAACTTTGATTATCTATGAAGCCTCTATTGTTAAGGAAGGATGTCGGGACAAGACCCATGACACCTTAATACTACTAAGCAGAATATAAAAGTGGAGTCCTTCGGAAGCAAGGAGGTCTCACCAAAAGCTATCAAGAAGTGTGAAGTGATCTCAACGGAGCGTCTGTTGATTATCGCAAACACATGTATCTGCATCAGAAGAAAAGATGCAGCTCGAATAATATTAATACATTGAATGTACGAGTATGTAATATGGCTGAATAAACAAATAAATAAATTGAAGGACTGAAAGCAAATCAATTGAATCAATACATGAACATGAAGTGAAACCATTTAAGTTTTACAATAAGATGTGCAATAAAAGCAATATGAAAATAATATACTTTACTTTGTGGGGAGTTTCTCTAATCGATAACCATTACTATGAGCCTAGAAATGATACAATGTTTCATCCATGTTGCAAGGGTCACCTATACCTTGTCGGGGTATATGACGCTACTGTAACTATGGATCCATCTAATAGGCCTTCTTAGAGGCAGTGAGGAGTCACATGATAAATTGGTGATATCCTATTGTACGTTGGCTACATAATTTTATGGAACTTGAGTTAAAAATAGACTCTTACCCAATTTGGTGCTCGATACTACTCCCAAATATTCAATATTCAATATCCTTTATGCTCAATCACCCTTTACAAAGAAATGGACTTTTACTTTACTGAAGAACTTTTCAAAAACATCAATCATACTTTGTTTTTCTCAACTGTCAAATCGTACATATGAAACCATTTGATTCTTTCTTAAAAGACACTGTTCAAAACTTGCATTCAAAACATATAATTATGGACTTATCTTTCAAGTCCAGGATCGATATATAAAAACTAAAAACTCTTATACTTTTCTAAAAATAGTGCTCTCTTTTTCAATATAAAATGATACATTCGGAACTCTTTAAGTTCCCTTAAGCTCTTTTTCAAAATAATTCTTTTAAAGTTTTCTCTTAAACTCACTTTAGTTTCTAAAATTAAAGTAAGGGAATTGCTGGCTCAAAAAACTTTTAGTAAAACTCAATATATATATATATATATATATATATATATATATATATATATATATAGAGAGAGAGAGAGAGAGAGAGAGAGAGAGAGAGATAGGGTTCATGTGGAACTACAAGCATGAACAACAATTCAAGAATTTCAGTGCATAAAGTATCACAATCTCATAATATAGGAATCTCATTAAAGTAAGGAAGAATCCTAGATTCAACTTGCTATTGACTGAATTAAGATGTAGGGCGTGAGGAATTAGTCCAACACTATGAATAGCCTTACATATCCGGTTATGAAGCTATTAAACTGAGATTTTTTGTGGAGACTTGATTTTATCTTGAGCTTGAGGAAGAACTTTATCTTTTTGGAGGAAACCTTTGATCTTGGAATCTTGGTGATTGTTCTTGATAAATTAACTATTTTATGAAGTTCTTAGAGTGAAAGAACGTGAGAAAACGTTGGGTGGAAGGATTCTCTTTGTATCTTAGATTTTTGACTCGAAGGTTTTAGAGTTCTTGTTGGAGAAGAGGAACACTAGGTGAGTTTAAGATAATATGTAAATACTTAATGTTTAGATTGTTGAAACTAGTTATTTGAATGATATAGTCAATTAAAACACTCAAAAAAAAATACTTAAACTAGGGTTAAAAACGCCATAGGGGAAAGACCAAAACGATCCCAACTTAAAAGCTGATGGAGTGCCTTAAAAGGAAGGTTTCACGATTGTTTAAGGCTCCACGGTGCGTGAAATACTTCACGGGCCATATAGTCGTCTGTGAACCTTCATCTATCTGACGGGGCCTTATTAAAACTGGCATTAACATTTTACTCCAAATTCAAAATGAGGCAAACTTGGTGGCATTGGAAACAGAACTCAAAGAAATTTTATTTGATAGGTCATGGACCACCTAATTCATTATGAGCTGAGAGATATGGTCGTTTGAAGTTGACCTAACTAGAATCTTATGTCAAAACTTAACCGGTAAGGAAGCTTTCAACTCAACTTTGTGCTAGGGGGTTCTTGTGACCTTAATACATATCGAAATCTATTCTACACTAAAGAATTGACCCTTATACATATGAGCAATTTAAGAATCACCCGACATGATCTTATACGTAAATGTAGAATAGTTTGAGTCTTAAATTAGAAAATTTTGGGGTATTGTACCTAATCTTCTTCAACCTTTCACATATTTTTAATAATCAATTTCATAACATCAATATAGAGGCCAATTGGACTAACCTTTACTTATCTCTTAACAGGTCCATCACCCACAAAAAGATCACTATCGTTAAATGGAGTAAACCACCACCAATATTTGTGAAACTCAAACATACGACAATTGTAGAAGTTTTTTTTGTGAGGCTGGAGGAATCATCAAAGACCTAATGGAGACTTAATATGTCCATTCACTAAACCATTAGGTGAAGGTACTAGCATATGGGCAGAGGCCTCAACCCTTTTTTTTTTTTTGCATCAAATGGTGCGTTGAAAATGGTTTCACCAACATCATGGTTGAAAGCAACTCCAAAATGATAGTTGATTGTGTGAATTTCAACAACACTATTCCCTAGAAGATTATCAATGAAGTCAAAGAGATAAGAGAATGCATATCTATTTCAAATTCTTCAGTAGTTCACTGTTACTGAGATTCCAGCAAGGTAGTTGATAGATTGGCCTACATGAGCCACACTCTGAACCAATCCCAATTATTTCACGACATTAAGGACCTCCCTGTACGAATCAGAGGATTCATCAATGTGGACAAATGGGAATTAACAACCTTTCGCACCTCTATGAAGAGAAACAATGAACTATCCTTTGATCCACCGTAAAGAGAAAAGTCCATCACGTATATGGATGGCATAAATTTTTTAGGAACTCCCTTTGTGTATAGTCAGGGTGTTCCTAGGCTCTCCCTCATCAGATATATGCATGTCTATCTTTCTGAAGTTTTAGAGAGCTAGGGCTTGTTCAGTCTCTCCTGATCAAATTGTTTTCTTTTTGTGATGAATAATATATATATATATATATATGTGTGTGTGTGTGTGTGTGTTCGTGCGCACGTGTGTGTATGTGCGCGCATGCATGTGTGTATGCGCGCGTACGCGCGTGTGTACAAACTTTTTTTAAAATACAAGTAAAATTTTTTTAATAAAAAAAGTGTGACTAAAATAAGGGAAACTCATATAAAAATCACTAGTTTAGGAGTTGATTACTTAGATACACTCTAGTTTGCATTATTACGAATCATACCAGATTTTGGTGTGTCCAGATTTATGTATCTCGAGATACATGGGGTCAACATTAGGTATAATTTGTTCTAGATATAATATATCCAAGTGGATTCACATGTTTGTGGGTTACATAGACAAATTTCACTCGTCACCCTCCTTTATGTCTCGTATCTAGATACATGATAATCACACCATCAAATAAGAATTGATAAGCAATTAGGTAGTTTCTTCTTAAAATAAACATGATAATTCACCATCAGACAATAATTAAGAAGTAAAATTAAAATGTAGTGAATGAAATTTCACCATTGATATCAAAGATAAAATTTTATGTTGGTATTGGTACATGAAAACACACTTTAGGAAATAAAAAAAGAAAATATATTATATATGAGAAAAATAATATAACACAAATACTTGTAACAAATTAACAATAACATGATGAATTATGGTAAAAAAAGAGGATAAATATCTAGTACATAACCATCCCTCTTGAATGTTTTCTCTCGGCACATGTTTAGTGAGGCTTGCTAACGTGTGCCTTGTTTGAAAAGATGCCCCATCATTAGCATAGTTTGCTGGCCAAGTGGGTTACTACGGTAGACTGCACAGGTAATAAAATCTCCCAATCACTTTTGGGAGCTACCTTCCCTCACAATTCTGCTCCATTCCAAATGAGAGGGGTGGGGGTGATTTCTTGACACAAACTCAACAAACTTGATTAGGTTAAAGGATTTTGTGGCCTCTAGAACTATCCCAGCTACACGACATCTCCAATTCTCATTGGAAAATACGTCAACACAAAACACCCCGAGTAAAGAAAACATACTATGGAGACAATCATCAAGCTCAAATGGGAAAATCCATTTCATATATAACACCAAGCACAATGCAGGGTAAGAGAGTGGTCACCATAGAGATAGCAGCCTTGAAACCGCAAGAAAATTATTAGAAAACTGCACTTATTAGTTTTGTTAGGGGGGAGACCCTATACATGAAGAGTATGGAACTCTGCATTGCAAATACCTCTAGGCTCTCTACAAAGCCCCAATTCATAGCCCATGAATAAATTTTATTCCCAAGTAGAATGTGCTAGGGTTTTGATGGGTGTCACGCCCCGAGGCTACCCCCTTGACGTAACACGGTACCTAGGATCACAAGTGACCCCAAGCTAACCCTGAGTCTAGCATATCATAAGCATATTGAAATTAACTTTGTAAAACATGAACTATGCGAAAGCTAAATTAATAGATATCTGAAGAGGAACAAGCCCAACTAGTCTGAATGTAAATATAGAACAATGTAAGAGTTTTAGTGATGACTTAAACAACACTTAACAACTCTCAAGCTGAATTTACTACTATGTCTGAAAAGCCTCTAACTGAGTTAAGTTGCTGGGAAATTCCCCGAGCTAACTCTAACAAAACTGAAAACTGGAAATAAAGACTAAAATAGAAAGCATGTTTATTATTCTCGAAATATGAGGACTCACCACTAAAGCTACTGAATGGGGACCAAAAATCGATGCGAGATCTAGGTGCTGAGTACCTCAACCTATATCATGTAACGATGTAGCGCAAAGTATGCGTCAGTACTTGGAATGTACTGAGCATGTAGGATATAAATACTACGCTGAATAAAGTATATAGGTTGAACAATACATAACTGAGTAATGCCATATTTTGAAACAAGATATAGACATGTACTAAAGTATAATTGAAAAGAACTGAACTAAATGCAATGACCAAGTACTAATCATGAATGTAACATGCTGAACTGAATGCTGAAGTACATGCTAAATACTAGTCAAATGCACTAAGTGTTTGACTGTGGGAGCTACTATTAATCGAAATAAACCACGTAATCTGAACGTGGAGTCTGATGTATTTACCCCCATCGAGAGGACCCAATATACCTTGCCAAGGGTATAAAGGCATGTCTGTGGCGTGATCACTAATACTGAAGCCCAACAAAGGGGAATTATAATCCTACATGGGCACGTAGTTCTAGGACTTTGATGGTACACTGAATCCTAGTCCAACTCGGTTCTAAGTCTACTCCTAACTGAATACATATGAAGCTAAAATCCACTAAACACTGAATAGCTCAAAATACTGACATGCTAACTAAGAATGCAACATTTATATACTGAGAATGTGACATTCAAAATCTAGAGCATGATATTCTGTTTAACTGACCTAGCAAGTATAATTCATGAACTAGGAGAACTTATACAAACTAGGGTTCTGAGTTTTATACAAGGAATTATGCAAAGTCTCCAAAAAAAAACATACTATTTGGACTATGGATTCGATAGCAGCTGAAATCACAACAAATTCCCAAGATTTTACAATCCCTAGGTCTAAACAAGCTATGTAGAATCAAGAAATTTACTAAATTCTAGGGACCTAATAGATGAAAGGAACCCTTTAGTGAAATCACACATACCTGGTGATGAAATCTACGGAGAAATTGTATAGATTTCGGGGAAGAACCTTGAAGAACACCTCTGCTTGTTGTTGGGAAGAAACTGTTGACTATTCTCTTCTTTCGCTCTAGGTTGGGTGATTTTTGGAGAATAAGGGTCCTGGGTAGGTTCTGACTAGATTATTAGGCTTAGACTGAGTAAAATGACATAGTTTAGGCATGAAATGACGTAGTTTAAGTGCCTAATGCACAGGAAAAAGGACCAAAATGACCCTGACTTAAAACTGACTAGTGCCATCTACCACAGGTCTGATAGGCCATCGTTTGAACTACCAACCGTCAACTGGGTCGTGGTTCATGCTCTTCTTAACAGGGCTTCACTAAAATGAGCATAACTTTTTACTCCGAGCTTGGATTTTAGTAAACTAGATGGTGTTGGAAAGGGGATTCAATTATCTTTAATTTGATAGTTCATGAGCCACCTAATGAATTTTGTGCTAAAAGATATGACAGTTTGAAGTTGACCCAAAAACCAATTTCCTCTAAATGGCTGTTGATCCTCACCTACGGAAGACCTACGATCCGTAGGTCCAACCACGGACCGTACTGGTCGGCCGTGGGTGGGATCAGAGATCCCTAAATCCTGGACCCTAATGCCGGAGCCCACCTATGGACCGTGTTTTAGACCACGGAATGTTGGTGGCTTCCATGGTTCTAGCACCAGGTCATGGAAAACTGCATTTTTTCTATCTTTTCGAATCCGAGGTATTACAATATCTCCCCTTAGGAACATTCATCCTCGAATGAAGTCTAAACAAGCTGAGTATGGAGGGAAGGAGCTGCAATCCCTACCCCTAAGTACTAGAAACTGATATCTAACTGAATTGAGTTCCTTGAACCTGCAAATATGTTGAAATGCAATAATAACTGAGGGAACAAGATATTGAAACTGAATTACCCAAGAGTAAACTGAGATACTGGAGAGGAATTAGTACCTCAAGCTGAAACAGAATCGGAAGGAAAGAGCTGAGGATACTTGGCCATCGTGGCTGCTTCTTCTTCCCAAGTAGCTTCCTCTACGGACAAACTCCTCCACAAAACCTTTACTGAAGTGACTTCCTTATTTATCAACCTATAAACCTGACGGTCAAGAATTTCAACTGGCACCGCTTCATAAGTGAGACTATCCTTCACAACCACACTCTCTAATGGCACTATCAATGCCGGATTACCCACACACTTCTTCAACTAGGAATGTGAAAGTCTGGATGAACCGTTGCAAGTTCTGTTGGCAACTCTAACTCATAAGTCACATTATCAGCCCTTTTCAGGATTCTGTAAGGACCTACATATCTAGGACTGAGCTTCCCTTTCTTGCCAAATCTCATCACCCCCTTCATAGGTTACACCTTCAAGAAAACCCAATCGTTGATTTTGAACTCTAAGTCCCTTTTTCTCACATCTGCATAGGACTTCTGACGACTCTGAGCTATCTTTAGTCTTTCTCTGATGAGTTGAACATTTTCCATAGCCTCATGAACCGAATTTGGCCCAATAAAGGCTGCTTCACCTATTTCAAACTAACCAATTGGGGACCTGCATCTACGCCCATATAGTGCCTCATACGGGGCCATCTGAATACTTGAATGTAAGCTATTATTATAGGCGAACTCTATGAGAGGTAGGTGATCATCCAAACTACCCTTGAAATCAATCACACAAGATGTTAACATGCCTTCTAAGGTCCGAATGGTACGCTCTACCTGACTATCTGTCTGTGTATAAAATGTTGTACTGAGACTTAACTGAGTACCAAGACCTTTCTAAAACGATTTCCATAAATGAGATGTAAACTAAGGACCTCTATCACGACCCGAGCCTACACCCTGGACGTGGACGACACTCGAGAACCATTGCTGGTCCCCAAGCGAACTCTCATCCTGGCTGACTACAAGCGGAAGACTAACTCAAGCATACAAAGCTTAAAACTAAATTATTTTCAATAAACTCAACTTTAAAATCTTTAACTCAAATGAATAACTCTGAATAAAAATAATATATTCAACTCGCCATAAAATAGGCAACTTAAGTCTTTAAAACATTTAACAAAATGTCACGACCCAAGCCTAGGGCCTAGACGTGACCGGCGAATGGGGAACCCGAAGGAACCCCAAACAAGCCTCATAGCGTATCATTACACATCCTTGGTCGCGGAAGCAATTAAAATGACCATAAGCAATAAGCATAATCAAAGGGGGAAATCGGGACTAAGGGAGCAAGAGAAAAAAAGAAGAAATGGTACATAAATACCATAGATGAGTCAAGCTCAAGCATAATACACAACTTGTCCAACACCACCTCTAAACATGAGTACTTAGCGGGGGCCAAGACAAACTACCGGGCTCACCCTCATAGTCAAAACATAACTAAAAAGAAAAGTCTTATACATAGCAAAAGATCATGAGCAACGTCCCCGGAATGGAGGACTCACCAATAACCTTGATAGGAAATCGTATTAGCCACGCGGAGGAGGATGGTCAAGCGGTGCTCCGGTCCCTACATGGTGACATCATGTAGGCATAGAGTATGCGTTAGTACGTTTGAATGTACTAAGTATGTGGGATGCAATGCAATGCTACAATAGATGGACATCATAGGAAAAATGCATAATCATACCCGATAGATAGCACATAAATGAAATGATGTATATAATGACGCTTACATAAAAATCATATTTAGTGGGACGTAGTACATGTGTGGTGAGTGACCATCAATATAGTATTTCCAAGGCCTACCACCCCCTTGGAGAGGCGAAAGAGGTACAAACCCCTCAATGTGGTTACCCGGGCCTACCACCCCCCGAGCTAGGGACCAAGGTACCAACCCCTCGATATGGTTATACGGGCCTACTACCCCCCGTACTAGGCAACCAAGGTACAAACCCCTCGATACGGTTATACGGGCCTACTACCCCCCGTACTAGGCAACCAAGGTACCAACCCCTTGATACGGTTACCCGGGCCTACAACCCCCCGAGCTAGGCTTGGTCGACTCACACACTATATAGAGAAAATCATATACATGTATCCATTTCATCATCATTTCAATACTTATATAATCATCCGACTCATAGGACGTACATTGGACCTTCCATTTCATAAGAATTCTATAAATGGCATTTTATCAAACATATGGTGGGCTACTTGTTCATGTAAATAAAATCATGTGTTTCAAGAGTACTAAGTCCAACCAATTTCAAAATCCATATAAAACAGCCCACCAACAACATACATATATATATACATATATAACAACCTTCATAATTTGATCATGGGGGCATGAAAACCATAAACATCATATAATCATTCCATTTCATGATAATATACAAAAATAGACCATAATAGGATGTGTAGTAATAATTCCATAATTCAAGAGTTCATAAATGATCATAAGGACCCATAAACTTGAAGTAAAATAGAGGATAAATGGTTGGACTTGTGGAAAGGAAGGTTTCCACAATCAACCCACATACCTCAACTTTGGAGAATTCTTGATGAAGATTGGAATGGAGAATTGCTTGAGATTGAATCTTGAATCCGGAATTAAAGCTTGGGATCCTTGAATTTGGTTGATGATCTTGGTGGAATTTTGGAGAGGGTTTAGAGAGAGTTTTTGGATGTTTGAGAAATGTTTTAGAGACTTGGAATGAACTAATGATATATAGGGAATATCATATGCCCTTTTGGAAAAAAAATTGTCCAACACTTAGAAAAATTAATGGGGCGGGTGAACAGTGTTTCGGCTTACTGGAAATGGCACTTTTCTGCCGGCGAGGTTTTACGAAAATGGTTATAACTCCTTCATCCTAACTCGGAATGAGGCGAAACAAATTGCGTTGGAAAGCTAACTCACAAAGCTTTAATTTTGATAGTTTGAGCTCCTTCCAGTTCCTTGTGTGCTGAGAGATATGCCCCTTTAAAGTTGACCCTCAAAATCGCATTTTTTGCGATTTTCGAATTTTGATACGGTTGTTCTAAAATTCGGGTTAGACTCATTTCCCACTCAATTTGACCCCCTAAACAAGAATATGAAGTCGGATTTCCGAAATCATGCACGGATTTTGAGATATATGGAAATTACAATTATAGGTGTTTCCGAAGCACATTTTCGGGCATTTTTGGGGTCGTTTCAATATCTCCCCCTTGGGAACATTCGTCCCCGAATGTTAAAGAAACATACATGAGAGACACAAACATGGAAATTTCAGCCCACATAAGGATGCAACAATGCACTTACACCTTATTTCAAAAACCTCAACATAATTGTAAAACCACAATGAACCAATTGTCAACTTAAACATGAATGTATGCAATGACATTATCATGTTTAGTGATGTTCAAGGAGAAACTACCTTCTCCTAGTCATAACACACCAACATCAACATTTCTCATGTTCATAGGAGGAACTACCTTCTCCTAGTCATTACATAGTCCATACAGCATTAAGCACATATGCAAGTTTCCATGTTCAATAGCACTCTTTCAAGGAGGAACTTCTCAACTCCTTACTAAGACATGCTCATACCTTATTTTCATGAAGTACAATAGATCACTTATAACCAATGCACTACAACATGAGGGAAACAACTCATCTTTCTTCAAAAACACAAGTTTTTATGGAAATGCGCAAACCTCATTAATTCACATAAACATGGGAGGAACTACCTCCTCTACTCTTTAGGAAAGTTTCCACCACATAAGGAGCTAACATTCCATTTCATAAGAACACATTCAAGCATGTTCATTTAATTCACATCATCAAGTCAAGTATGCCATATTACACACAATGCACAACTTAGGAGAAAAAAAATCTCCATTTAAAACACACATCATACAACATGAGAGAATAGGACTACTTCTACGAACTCAATATGCATGCAACTTAGACATATTCCGTTTCATTGGAGGAATTTCCTCCTTCAACTCAAATCATGCTTATCATATGATCTTCGGCCAATTATGCAATTACTTCTTAAAAGCACATTTAAACCATTCACCTCATGAATCACATAGGTTACTTACTCTAATTGCCTATCAACATGAGGGGCATGAAACATGAAAACTCATTTTTATCTCAAAACATGAATTCTCAAAAACATACCTTTCATAAGGAAATCATCAGAATATAAAAATCACATATGACTTCTAAAACATAACATAGGCCCATCTAGGAACTCTTGGTCTCAAGCTAGAATAGGAATGGAAGAAAGAGATGAGGATGTTGGGATTTCAACAAATCATGCTTTTTAAGCACACCATCCCCTCCTTAGGAGGAAGCCCTCACTACAACCCTCAAGAAAACTTTTTCCAAGCACTCCTAAAGACATAACCAAACTCACATTTTGCCATTTTTGCAAAAGTCTATGGTCCTCAACATCTAGCCATACCACCCTTATATGACACAATCAAACACCAAATCCATAATAGGAAGAAATTGTACCCAAATGTCATCCTACTCAACAAGGTGATAACTAGTACACACTCAAGGGCCCCATATTCTTCTAACCATCCGAGCCCTATCATCAATAAAAACACACCAAGTATGCAACCCATCCATACTAAGAGTCACATCAAGGCTTAACATGCCAAGTTTCACTAAGTCAACAAGAGTATTCCTAGGGGAACAAGGTAAGAGATATTCTTCACAAACTCCTTTTTTTTTCTAACTTTAAACCACTAACCGGGGTAAAATCCGAAAAAGGTTCTATTAACTCATCCGGAGAACTCTAAGCCTCATAGCCTCATAAGGCATCATACAAGATAAGGTAGTACCGGAAATCAACATAACACTTACTCTCATATGAAATTACCACATACCGGTACCTTCATCCCAAAAATTCTTCCAAGTCAACCCTAGTAGCATCCTTTTCTAAGGCCGTCACTAGGATATCACTCAAGATCTCATATGAATCTACCAATTCGGGTCTAGATTGCTCCAATTCACTAAACCACATAAGGTGAGAATTCAAGCAAACCTATCTCATAAACATCAAGGACACTCAATAACCTTACCATCTAAGCATATTATCCCGCATTGGGGTAAGCCTAAACTATCTCATTACACAACATGATTCTCAAACCAATGAGGATCTCACTCCTACCCTCTTTTAAAGGAGCTTAATCACTCAACATCTCTAGGTACCACTTAAGAATCACTATTCGTCAAAATCCAACACATCATAAAACTCATAAGGACTAAGTTGAGTTATACTAATCACTCACATATGGCCATAACTAAACCCATGAATATTAAGGACGACACAAAAAAAAAAAAAAAAATCACGATATTCTCTTTATCAAGTCACGAAAGACAAGTATTACTAAGATTACTCCTACAAGGTTCATCACCTTAGATAACTCCTTTATAAACTCTAGAGGATCTTCCTCTATCTTTGGCCCATGGAATTTCCGCAATTCAATAAAACATAAAACACATACCGGAACCCTTAAGATCCACTACCACTCACTCTTTGAGACTTACGGGTAGACATCCTTTCTTGGTTAAACCTTAGAGGAACTTAGAGGAATTTTGACCAAGAAACCTTTCTCTTTTTCACTAAAGTTGGATTAAGACAACTCTAGACCATGTCAACCCTTATCACCACTTTTGGTGGGGTCTACCAACCAACTATGCCTAGGTATTATCTAAGCACCCTACTTAAGTGACCATACTTAAGATCAATCTTAAAATACAACAACTAACCCTTTGAAGTTGGTCAACACTTATACTTCTTATTCTTCACCTTAACTAGATGGTACATGCAACCCTCAAAGTCAACTTCAAAACACAACATAATCCCGACCTAGGGCATATAATTTCTTTTCCCATCCCCACTCTCGGATAGGCTCCTTTGGGAATCAACAATTTGACCATATGGGTTCTACCATCAACTAAACATAACCTCACAATTACCTTGCTAGGTAGGCACACTATCTCCCCCTTTGGAGTAAGCCTACACAAGTTCTTCTAACCAACACAAAGACAATTATGAAGCATTAATCACACAAAATACAACTTCATAATCTATTCCATCAAAGCTCACAAGTCACATAGCCATAATTGGCATTACAACCACTCGCTCCTTCTAGCAAGAACCCTTCAACTGGTCCAACTTTAAACACCATAAGACAAGGAATAAGAGAGAGAGCTTATAGATCTATGGCACGACTTAGAGAATGAAGAAGTGAAACATTTCCTAAAACGTCTCATAGCCTCCTACTCATAGTTGTGGTGCACAACACAACCATGAATCGGACTCTAATCAACGCGGTGTGTTGGACTCCGAGGATCTATCAACCTAGTGCTCTGATACCAAGTTTGTCACGACCCAAGCCTAGGGCCTAGACGTGACCGGCGAATGGGGAACCCGAAGGAACCCCAAACAAGCCTCATAGCGTATCATTACACATCCTTGGTCGCGGAAGCAATTAAAATGACCATAAGCAATAAGCATAATCAAAGGGGGAAATCGGGACTAAGGGAGCAAGAGAAAAAAAGAAGAAATGGTACATAAATACCATAGATGAGTCAAGCTCAAGCATAATACACAACTTGTCCAACACCACCTCTAAACATGAGTACTTAGCGGGGGCCAAGACAAACTACCGGGCTCACCCTCATAGTCAAAACATAACTAAAAAGAAAAGTCTTATACATAGCAAAAGATCATGAGCAACGTCCCCGGAATGGAGGACTCACCAATAACCTTGATAGGAAATCGTATTAGCCACGCGGAGGAGGATGGTCAAGCGGTGCTCCGGTCCCTACATGGTGACATCATGTAGGCATAGAGTATGCGTTAGTACGTTTGAATGTACTAAGTATGTGGGATGCAATGCAATGCTACAATAGATGGACATCATAGGAAAAATGCATAATCATACCCGATAGATAGCACATAAATGAAATGATGTATATAATGACGCTTACATAAAAATCATATTTAGTGGGACGTAGTACATGTGTGGTGAGTGACCATCAATATAGTATTTCCAAGGCCTACCACCCCCTTGGAGAGGCGAAAGAGGTACAAACCCCTCAATGTGGTTACCCGGGCCTACCACCCCCCGAGCTAGGGACCAAGGTACCAACCCCTCGATATGGTTATACGGGCCTACTACCCCCCGTACTAGGCAACCAAGGTACAAACCCCTCGATACGGTTATACGGGCCTACTACCCCCCGTACTAGGCAACCAAGGTACCAACCCCTTGATACGGTTACCCGGGCCTACAACCCCCCCGAGCTAGGCTTGGTCGACTCACACACTATATAGAGAAAATCATATACATGTATCCATTTCATCATCATTTCAATACTTATATAATCATCCGACTCATAGGACGTACATTGGACCTTCCATTTCATAAGAATTCTATAAATGGCATTTTATCAAACATATGGTGGGCTACTTGTTCATGTAAATAAAATCATGTGTTTCAAGAGTACTAAGTCCAACCAATTTCAAAATCCATATAAAACAGCCCACCAACAACATACATATATATATACATATATAACAACCTTCATAATTTGATCATGGGGGCATGAAAACCATAAACATCATATAATCATTCCATTTCATGATAATATACAAAAATAGACCATAATAGGATGTGTAGTAATAATTCCATAATTCAAGAGTTCATAAATGATCATAAGGACCCATAAACTTGAAGTAAAATAGAGGATAAATGGTTGGACTTGTGGAAAGGAAGGTTTCCACAATCAACCCACATACCTCAACTTTGGAGAATTCTTGATGAAGATTGGAATGGAGAATTGCTTGAGATTGAATCTTGAATCCGGAATTAAAGCTTGGGATCCTTGAATTTGGTTGATGATCTTGGTGGAATTTTGGAGAGGGTTTAGAGAGAGTTTTTGGATGTTTGAGAAATGTTTTAGAGACTTGGAATGAACTAATGATATATAGGGAATATCATATGCCCTTTTGGAAAAAAAATTGTCCAACACTTAGAAAAATTAATGGGGCGGGTGAACAGTGTTTCGGCTTACTGGAAATGGCACTTTTCTGCCGGCGAGGTTTTACGAAAATGGTTATAACTCCTTCATCCTAACTCGGAATGAGGCGAAACAAATTGCGTTGGAAAGCTAACTCACAAAGCTTTAATTTTGATAGTTTGAGCTCCTTCCAGTTCCTTGTGTGCTGAGAGATATGCCCCTTTAAAGTTGACCCTCAAAATCGCATTTTTTGCGATTTTCGAATTTTGATACGGTTGTTCTAAAATTCGGGTTAGACTCATTTCCCACTCAATTTGACCCCCTAAACAAGAATATGAAGTCGGATTTCCGAAATCATGCACGGATTTTGAGATATATGGAAATTACAATTATAGGTGTTTCCGAAGCACATTTTCGGGCATTTTTGGGGTCGTTTCACAAAATAAATTAACAAACTTCTGAAACTCTATTATCTATCTATGAAGCCTCTAAGGGGTCGTTTGGTACAAACATTGATAATGCATGGATTAGTAATGCAGGGATTAGTAACATATGGATTAGTAATGCAGGGATTAGTAAATGCTGGGATTATTTTTTGTCAAGTGTTTGGTTCACTACTTTCCACTTAGTTTTGTGTTTGATTTAAAACTCTGCAAAAAATTTCTTTCCTATTATACCCTTGTGTTATTATGAGTGTTTATTTCATGTAATTGAGTCAAGGTAGATAACCGCCGGACTGGACTTTATTTGTGGATTTTTCTATTCCATAGTTAAATCAAATATATATATATATATATGTGCGCGCACGCGTGCGTGTGTGTATATACATAAAATTGTTATTAATTATTAGGTGTGATGTACTACTAAGAAGATCATTAATGGTACAATGTATTTCTAATATTTTGTTGGTCAAGTATATCTTAATCTTAACATAGATTTAAGACTACTTAAATTGTTCAATACCTAAAGCCCTTTTTTTAAAATAAAAAAAAAAACAAATAGTTCAAGCGGGTAATCGACAAACTATCTTGAATAAAAAAATTCAAGAAAAAATGGAGAAAAAAATATTAGTGAAATCATTAAATTACACTAAACAGATTTGGAGAATTAAAAAAGAACATTTACAACCATTCCAATATAAATAAAAAGGAAATTAAATTACAAAATAAATTTAGGAAAATGAATAAGGGGTTAGTTTAGTCATTTAGGGGTCTAATTCAAGGTTTAACAAACCTTGGATTAGTTATCCCTCCATTTTCTAGGGATAAGATAAGACCACATATGGTGGATAAGCAATCCATGAATTAAATTAAATGAAGTAACCAAACAATGTATTAGATGGACTAAATTTTAATCCATGAATTATTCTATCTAATACCGCCTACCAAACGGGTCCTAAATGACAAAGATGAAAGTCGGGACAAGACCCACGACATCCTAACAACTGAAAAGTAAATGAAATCCTCCGGAA
Organism: Solanum verrucosum; assembly: GCF_900185275.1. NCBI lineage: Eukaryota > Viridiplantae > Streptophyta > Magnoliopsida > Solanales > Solanaceae > Solanum > Solanum verrucosum. The sequence goes on from NW_026020416.1 coordinate 673,960, forward strand.
GCAAGGAGGCTCACCATAGCTAACTCGGACTCCATGCGGTATCAATGAAGCTCATGTTGATGATCCTGAATACCTGCATTTGCATCATGAAATGATGCAGGCCAAATGTCTTAGTACATGGAATGTACGACCATGTAAGTGGAATTCTAAAGCATAAACATAAGCTTGAACTTGATAAAAAGGAAACATACTTACCTCATCTCAAACTTACTCAACTCAAGGAATACTCAAGGATACTCAAAACTACTCAAACTTACTCAACTCAGAAGTACTCAAGGGTAAGATACTCAACTCAGAAATAAGGTTCTCAACTCGGTGAAATGGGGCTCAACTCAACAATAAGGTATTTGACTCAATGAAACACAGTTCTACTCAAGATACTCAAGAACAAAGCAACAATAAAAGATGCAATATATGGAAAGATTTTAAAACAGTAGATAGCAACTCAATGTATTAAAGAACACAATAACAACTCAATTTGTATATAATAAAACATAATATAACTCTGTGGGAGTTTCTCTAACTGACAACCATCACTATGATCTATGTGATGATACAACGTCTCGACCACACTGCCAGAACTGTCTTATACTTTGTCAGGATATAAGACATCTTAACTAAGTGGATCCACTAGTCTATGCTAAAAAACATTAAGGAATCATCTAAAAAGTATGAACCTTTCTACCCATGTTAGCTACATGGTTTATGGAGACTTGAGTTATAATGAACTCATCCCCATATCGGTGCTCAATACTATTCCCAAAATATACTCAGCTCATATGTTTAAAAACATAACTCTTTCTGTAATTTGAGATTATTACTCAAAAACTAGCTCAAAGGCTCTCTTGGAAATTGGTGTTTCCTCTCTTGTTTAAATGTGAAAACATTTACTCTTTGGGAATACTTAGTTCCCATATAATCTTTTGAGGAAAATGAACTTCACTTTCACTGTTACTCAACTCAATGCTTCTTATTACAAGTTTAAAGTAGTTGTAAAAGAGTTCTTAAAAGATGGTTCATGCCGAATTGTGGACATGAACAACTCAATGATCAGTTTATGAAATTCATGCCGAATTTATGGGCATGAACGACTTGACTCGAGGTTCTACATGACAATATAGAAATCGTGTATACGACTCTTCTCATTCTCATACTTACTTCCTCAAAACTTAAGTCAAATCGATAATGGATCTCAAAGGATTTACAATTGAACTCAAAGGTTTTCTTGAACTCTACTCTTAACTCTTTCTTGAATGTGAATTATGAATTCAAGAGTTATGGTTCATGATATGAAGGGTCTCGTGATGAAAAAGTATACTCATGGATACATTCTCCTCACTTTCATGCTCACTTACTTGAGTCTTGAAACAAGTTATTAGAAATTGTAGAAGACTCCTCAAAAAGACTCAAAGGGACTTTTCTCGAAATGTTCGAGTGAACCCTAAAGACTTAATTCTTAACTCTACCTTGAAATGAATTCAAGGTTGTGATTCATTTTATAAATGATTACTAGGTGTTTAGAAGTAGTTTAGAATCAAAAGGGGTGAAGATACACTTCAAAGGAGCTCAATCGGGACAACCGATGGAAAAAGAGTGAGGGTAGCGACCCTGGCGCGTTTAGGGTGCGGGGATCCAGCCCCAAACTTCAGAGGCTGCATATGGGCGCACTGTTGGGGTGCCACCCCATCCCTCCTGGTGCATCTGGGCTACGCCACCCCAGCTTTCCTCCAGAACAAACCCGACGAATTTTATCTCTTGTTTTCTGATCCTAAATCACTTTTAATCGATTTCTTTTCTCAAATTTTCCTTATATTAAATTACCCAACCTAATTACACACTAATCTACTAAAAGAACACTCAAAACACTCAATTTCATCTTAAGAAATCATCAAAAGCCCAACAAAACAAGATTTAGAATGAACTTTAAGAATACCTATCAAAAAATTAAATCCTTCAATCTTTGGGAATGAAATTGCGCTGAAATAACATGATTGGCACGTGGATGAACAAACCCAACACTATGGAAGCTTACATACCTCTTAGGGATCAAACCCATGGCAAAAATCCGCAACAACTCTCAAGAATTTCGACGAACGGCTCGATCTTTTCTCTTTTCTCCTCTTTTCTCTTCTTTTCTCTTCTTGAACTCTCAACTAAAACCCTAGGCGTATATTAGGATTATAAAACTGAACCTAATAAGATTATACCCCTAAAACCTTACTAAAACGAATTAAATCTGAATGGGTAAGGAAAAGACCAAAACACCCCTTACTATTTTTGAGTAACTTTCCTTATTTGGACAGCTTGACTTCAAAAGAGCATATCTCACTCATCCGACCTCGAAAGTTAGCAAACTCAGAGGCGTTGAAACGATAATTCAAAGTCCTTTCATTGGATACCTGTTAGCCCACCTAACTAATCTTGTACTGAGATTTATGGATATTTTAAGTTGACCCAAAACTTAAAGTAACTTAGGAATGACTTGAATGAACTCTCTTTAGTTCTTCTTGGAACTCAAGGTGATACATCTAGTGACCTTAACACTCAAGAAATTTTAAATTCCTCGGTAAAATCCTACTCACAACGAAGGATGGTTCGAGTCTTAGTTCAAAAATTTTCTGGGGTGTTACAACCTCTATCTTAGATGATAGACAAGGGAATTCCATGTAACCTGTCTATCTCATTGATGTAAAGTTTGGAGTACTCCTTCGCTGAATCTGTAGTCTTGATAGCCAAGAAGTGAGCGGACTTAGTGACTTTGTCCACTATCACCCAAATGGAGTCATGTTGTCTGTGAGTACGAGGTAGACTCGTAATGAAGTCCATTTTTATTACTTTCTACTTCCATGTAGAAATGTTAATCTCTTCAGTCATACCTCGTGGTTTTTGATGTTCTACTTTAACCTGTTGACAATTAGGACACTTAGCCACAAAGTGTGCTATGTCCCTCTTCATGCCGTTCCACCAAAAGACTTCCCGTAGATCACGGTACATCTTAGTGGAACCTACATAAATGGAACACCTACAACTATGAGCTTCTATAAGGATCTGCTTCCTCAACTCACTCACAATAGGAACACATAAGCGACCCTGGTAACGAAGCACACCATCTCCCCCTTGGGAGAAAACCTTAACTTTCTGCTGATGAACTACACCTTTCAACTGAAGTAATATATGATTACTGTCTTGTGTTTCCTTAACCCCCTCTACCAATGAAGATTTTGATCCATTCTAAACTATCACACCACCATATAATATGTTCGTAAGGCAAACTCCTAAGCGAGCAAGCCGGTGAACATCTTTGGATAACTCTTTCTTTTCTTCCTCAACATGTGCTACACTACCCATAGACAGTCTGATGAGACCAATAGCCACTACATTGGCCTTACCCGGATGGTAAAGCACATTCATGTCATATTCTTTGAGGAATTCAAGACATCTCATCTGATGAAGATTCAACTCTTTTTGGTTGAACACATAATAAAGGCTCTTATGATCTGTGAACATATCAACATGAACACCATACAAGTAGTGTCTCCAAATCTTTAGGGCAAATACTACGGCTATAAGTTTGAGGTCATGAGTCAGGTAATTCTTCTCGTGGACTTAAGCTATCTAGAAGAATAAGTTATGACCTTAACTCGCTGCATCAATACACAACCTAGGCAGACCCTGGATGCATCACAACAAATCACATAACCGTCTGAACCATCTAGTAGAGTCAAGACAAGAGCTATAGTCAACCTAGTCTTCAGTTCTGAGAAGCTTTTCTCACACTGATCTGACCACTGAAACTACACCTTTTTTTTAGACAACTTGGTCAATGGGGAAGCTATGGATGAAAATCCTTCCATAAACCTTCTATAGTATCTGGCCAAACCCAAGAAACTTCTGATAACAGTTAGAGATGTGGGTCTGGGCCAGTGCAGCACTGCCTCAATTTTCTGAGAATCCACTTAGATCCCTTTACTGGATACCACGTGACCAAGGAAAGTGACTGACTGTAACCAGAATTCACATTTGCTGAGCTTAGTGAATAAGTGGTGATATTTGAGAGTTTGCAGAACAACTCTCAAATGAATCGCATGCTCCTCCTCTCTCCGAGAATAAATGACGATATCATCAATAAAGACAATAACGAACAAGTCCAAATACTATTTGAATACCCAGTTCATTAAGTCCATGAATGATGTAGGAGCATTTGATAGTCCAAAAGACATAACTACAAATTCATACTGACCATACCGAGTTCTGAAGGCTTTTTTTGGGATGTCACTAGCTCTGACTCTGAGTTGATGATAGCCGGATCTGAGGTCTATCACAGTAAAGCAACTAGTACCCTGACGTTGGTTGAACAAGTCATCAACCCTGGGGATGGAATACTTATTCTTGATTGTGACTTTGTTCAACTGACGATAGTCAATGCACATTCCGAGTGAACCGTCTTTATTTTTCACGAACAACACTGGAGCACCCCATAGAGAGATACTAGGTCTGATGAAGCCCTTATCTAGAAGGTAATTTTAAGCTCAGTTGGAGCTATTTTGTAAGGAAGAATCAAAATAGGCTGGGTATCTAGAAGGATATCGATTCCGAAGTCGATTTCCCTTTCGAGAGGAACTCCGGGAAGATCTTCTAGGATGGAAACTCATTTACTACTGGGACAGACTCAAGAGTTGGGGTTTCAGAGTTTGAATCCTTAACCAGAACGAGATGATAGATATACCCTTTGGAAATCATATTCCTGGCCTTAAGGTAAGAGATAAATCGACCTACAGGCACTGAGCTACTACCCTTCCACTCTAAGTGTCACGACCCAGGGGTAACCCCTAGATGTAACATGGCTTACAAAACCCCGAGAGGCCTCATACAAGACACTTATCTTTAACAGTCAAAATAATAGAAATTCATGAGAATTTAAAACATTTCAACACAATCAAAGTTTTCATTTCAAAAGCGGGCGTTTAATACACTCGTCTCAAAAACCATCTTATACAATTGATTCTTCAGAAACAGCCCTTACAACAATGTTCAAAACTGAAATAAAAGAACATGAGGAAAGTAGTAGCCAAATGCTCGAATGCTATGAGGACTCACCAATCTTCAAGTCTTGCCTCTACTATAGATCCTAGCCATATAGATGAGAGTCGAGTCGCCGGACCCTACATTTGGATAAGAAATGTAGGCAAGAGTATGTGTATTACAAGGATGTACTAAATATGATTGCTTGTATAAACATAACATAAAACATAAGCATTAGACAACATAAGCCATAAAGCATAATCAATGCACATAATAGATCTCCATAACATGAGAGGAGTACTTCTTAACGTAGCCTCAATTCATCCTTAGTCAAGACTTGGGTAATCGCCTCTAGTATTACTCATCATGGAAGGCAACTCAAGCAACAATCCAAGCTAATCATTCAGCATAACATATTACATCTTATAACTTACTTTTAAAGACATAGGGAATCGCCACTTGCCTAACTATAAAGGATCATGGGTACTTTCCTCTTATCCTTCTTACTGCCTCTTTCCCAATTCATACTTAGGATCATGGGTAGTCACCTCTTGTCAGACTTACATAATAGGAACATGGGTAGTCGCCTCTTGTTCAACTCCATAGAATAAGGGTAATCGCTTCTTATTCTAAGCTAAGGAATATGGATAATTGCCTCATATTCTATTCTCATTTAGACGCCATGGGTAATCACCTCTAGCCTCATCAATTTCATAGTCTTTTAACTTAGATTCCTATTAGGTGATAAATCCTTTCAACCTAGAATCATTCAATGTGAGAAAGCCTTTCACATTCATAAATACATAAAGGATATCATGTGGGAAGAATCCCTTCCACAACAATCACAACAACAATCAATGACTAATACATAAGCTTTACTCTCAAAGCCATTCTTATCATAATTAATCACATATGCTTCAATCTCAAAGCAATTCATAATGTACCTTATCAATCCTATCAAAATACATCTAAATCCATAATTTCTCATTTCATAGCATAAAACCCCCTTTTCATCAATTTTTACTTAGATACATGGTTAGGCATGGGTACATGAAAATTCATCATAAAAGCATAGAATCCTCTTAATTTATGCATAATAAATCATGATTCACTCAATTGAATCAATATTCATAAATACCCACAACTTAGGAGAAAACCCTGACTCAAATTAGGGAATTCTACTTTCCTATTGGGAGAACTTAGGGGATCCATAGATGCAAGGATTCCATAGATGAAAAGCTATCATACCTTGTTATCAAAGCCCACAAATTATTGGAGAATGAATACTTGACCTTGAGCCCTAGCTTCAATCCTTATTCTTCTTCAAGTTCTAGAGAGAGAAATATTTTGGAGAGGAAGAGCTGTGGTCTTCTTTTAGAAATTTAGGAGAAGACTTGAATGGGCAAGTTTTGGGGTTAAAATCACTTATATAGGGGTCTTAGACATAGGCAAAATGATGTAGTATAGAGATAAAAAAATTACAAAAAGACCCAACTACCCCTAACATTAACTGGCGACTACCACCCACGACTCATGACTGACGGACCGTGGACTGACCAACGGTCCATCCTGCACCGTCTTTAGTAGATACTGAGACTTTAGGCATGACCTATGGTTCCGTTGACCACGAGCTGTGGACCCATCGATGGTCCGTGGGTACGGCCGTGGTCCCTGCCCTTGACAACTTCTTGGTGGCCTATTTACGGACCCACCTACGGTCCGTGGTCCCATCCATGGGCCGTGGTTGGCCTTAGTTGGATGGCACCTTGAAGTTCTAAACCTGCTATTGTGCCCTCTCTCGAATCCGAAGTGTTACATTATCTCCCGCTTGGGAACATTTGTCCTCGAATAAGATTTAAGACATCATAAAGAAGGTAGGAACCTAACCTAACAACCCAACACACATGCAATCACATAAATACACATATCCAAGGAGGAAACCTCAACTCCAAGCTAAACATACTCATATATTCATATCATGAAATTCATATACAACTTATACTCAAATGCATATATCCAAGGAGGAAACATCGACTCCAAGCTAACACATGTTCAAAACATCATATCATATAGTCTATATGCAAGTCTTACTCATATGCACATAAACATGTAGAAATCAATCAAGTTGACTCATTTTCTCAAAACTTAAGCTTTTCATGAACATGCATCATAAGGAAATCATGGAAATATCTAAAACTTATGATACCAAAAGAGTAAACCATGAGAAACTCAATACCTCAAGCTAAAGTAGGAGTAGAAGAGAAAATATGAAGATATCGGGACATCATATCGGCCTCGGCCTCCAAAGTAGCACCCTCAACTAAATGATTCCCTCCATAATACTTTCACGGAGGCAACTTCTTTGTTCCTTAAGTTCTTGACTTGCTGGTCTAAAATCTCTACCGATATTTCTTCATAAGAAAAATTCTCATTACCTCCCAAACCTTCTAAGGGGGCTATGGATGTCGGATCTCCAACACATTTCTTTAACATAGAGACATGGAAAACTGGATGTACCAATGCCATCTCTCTAGGAAATCAAGTTCATAAGCAACACATCTCAAAATCTGATATGGGCCTACATAATGGGGACTAAGCTTCCCTTTCTTACCAAACCTCATTACACCCTTCATGGGTGAGATTTTCAAGTAAACCCAATCATGTACATCAAAGTCAATATCATTTCTTCTAACATCGGCATATGACTTTTGTCGACTTTGGGCTGTTCTCAACCTTTCTCTAATAAGTTGAACCTTCTCTATAGCCTCATGTACCAATTCAAGACCTATTGGGGTAACTTCACCCACCTCAATCCAACCTATAAGAGATCTACACCTCCTACCATACAATGCCTCAAATGGAGCCATACTAATACTTGAGTGATATCTATTGTTATAGGAAAATTCAATCAAAGGCAAATGATCATCCCAATTAACCTTGAAGTCAATCACACAATCCCTTAACATATCTTCCAAAGTTTGGATAGTACGCTCCGCTTGCCCATCGGTTTGGGGATGAAAGGCCATGGTAAGCTTAACACGATTACCAAGGCCCTTTTGGAAAGATTTCCAAAATTGAGAAGTGAATTGGGTACCTCTATCGGAGATAATGGACAAGGGAACTCCAAGCAACCTTACCATTTCCCTCAAATATAACTTGGCATAATTTTCTGCCATATAATAAATCTTGACGGGAATGAAATGGGTTGATTTCGTCATTCGGTCGACTATAACCTAAATCGAATCATATTGTCGCCGAGTACGTGGCAACCCTACTATGAAGTCCATATTCAAATTATCCCACTTCCAATTAGGAATTCTAATATCTTGGGACAAACCTCCTGGTTTCTGATGCTTAACTTTCACTTGTTGGCAATTAGGACACTTAACCACAAACTCCGCAATATCCTTCTTCATCCCATTCCACCAATAGATCTCCCACAAATCATGGTACATCTTGGTGGCTCTCAGGTGAATGTAATACCGAGAACTACGGGCTTATGACAAGATCTGTTCCCTCAAGTCATCAACATTAGGAACACACAAACGACCTTGATATCTGAGTACACCATCTCCCCCTTGGGAGAAAACCTCTACAGACTTCCTAAGCATCGCTCCTTTCAATTTAACTAAGGTCGAATCAAGACATTGCTTAGCTTTCACATTCATCACAAAAGATGATTCTGAACCATTATGAACAATAACGCCACCCTGGGTAGAGTCTACTAACTGAACTCCTAACTGGGCCAATCTATGAACATCTCGAACCAACTCTTTTCTATCATCCTCAACATGAGCAACACTACCCATAGATAACCGACTAAGGGCATCCGCCACCACATTTGCCTTACTGGGGTAATAGAGAATACTCTTATCATAATCTTTCAATAACTCAAGCCACCTTCTTTGGCAAAGATTTAGATCCTTTTGGTTAAGAACATATTGCAAACTATGATGGTCAGTGAATACATCTACATGAACACCATACAAATAATGCCTTCAAATCTGTAAGGTGAAAAACCTCCCGTTATGTCAAGGTCATGGGTAGGATAATTCTTCTCATGTACTTTAAGTTGTCTAGAAGCATAGGCAATAACTTGTTTTGCATAAGCACACATCGTATCCCAATTCTTGAGGCATCACAATAAACCACAAAACCATCCGTCCCTTTCGGTAAGGTCAACACTGGAGCGGAAGTAAGTCTATCCTTAAGTTCTTGAAAACTCTTCTCACAAGCTTCGGACCATATGAACTTAACTTTCTTTTGAGTCAAGGCCGTCAAAGGAGAGGCAATAAAAAAAACCCCTCAACAACCCTTTTGTAGTAACCTGCCAAGCCCAAGAAACTTCTAATATCCGAAGGGGATAAAGGTCTAGGCCAACTCTTGACTGCATTCGTCTTAATAAGATCTACCTTAATACCCTTACTTGAAACAATGTGACCTAAAAAGCCACGAACCTTAGCCAAAACTCATATTTGCTAAACTTTGCAAAGAGTTGTCATTCCTTAAGAATTTGCAACACCATCCTCACTTCTCGAATAAATCAATATGTCATCAATGAACATAATTACGAACATATCAAGGTATTGTCTGAATAACCTATTTATCAAATCCATAAGTGCCACCGGAGCATTGGTCAAACTAAAAGGCATTACCAAAAGCTCAAAACGTTCGTATCGGGTCCTAAAAACCATTTTCAGAATATCTTCTTCCTTCACCCTCAATTGGTGATAACCCGATTGGAGGTCAATCTTAGAAAAGTAACTTGCTCCCTAAAGTTGGTCGAACAAATCATCTATCCTTGGAAGAGGATACTTATTATTAACTGTAACCATATTCAATTTCCCGTAGTCAATACACATTCAGAGAGAACCATCCTTCTTTCTAACAAACAAAACTGGAGCACCCTATGGGGATATACTTGGTCAGATGAAACCCTTATCCAACAAGTCTTTCAATTGCTCTTTCAATTCTTTAAGTTCTGTCGGAGTCATTCTATAAGAAGGAATATAAATAGGTTGTGTATCTGGGAGAAAAAATAGGTTGTGTATCTAGAAGAAGGTCAATACCAAAGTCTATTTTTCTTTCGGGAGGAATACTGAGTAAATCATCTGGGAACACTTTCGAAAACTCATTCATAACGAAAACCGACTCAAGAGTAGGAGTTTTGGAATCTACATCCCTCACCCTAACTAAATGGTAAAAGCAACCTTTAGAAATCATCTTTCTATCTTTCAGAAAGGAAACAAACTGACCCTTAGGCATGAAATTCCCCCCTTCCATTCTAGGATAAGCTAATTCAGAAATTGAAACTCGACTACACGTATTTTATAATCAATAGAAGCATAACAAAAGTGTTGCCAATCTATATGAAGGATAACGTCAAAATCTAGCATATCAAGCTCTACCAAATCAACATGAGTAACTCTATGGGATAGGGAGACCGGCCATCTTCTATAGACCTTCTTAGCCACAATAGAGTCACCAACAGGAGTAGAGACAGAAAAATGATCTAACAACTCATCTGGAAGAACATCAAATCTCATAGCCACATATGGCGTCACAAAAGACAAGATAGCATCGGGATCAAGTAAATCAGAAACATCAAGTTGGAAAACATTCAACATAGCGGTAACCACCTCGGGAAAACCCTTTTGTTCACGAGTCTGAAGTGCATAAAACTTATTTTGCTTAGGAGCATTTGAACCTAAACCACTTGGACCGGATGAATGATAGGGTTGAGCCCTACGACGACTATCTCCTCCATTTATAGCAATAGAAGAACAATCTCTTATCTTGTGATCCATCGTACCACAACCAAAGCAAGCATTGGAACCCGCTAGACATTTGCCCTCATGCTTTCTTCCACACTTGGTACAAGTAGGCAGTAGAGAACCACTACCATTTACTACTTTAGGTTTAGGGTTAGATTCCCTATCATTGTTGAATCTTGGAGGATCATTAGAAGAACCTTGCCCGGAAAACCTTTGTCAAAACCTTAAACGACCACGCCCACGCCCACCGGACCTTGAGTATGAAGAGTTACCATCACCAGTCCTTGCCCTCTTTAGTTCCCTAGACTTCTCCTTAAGTTTTTCGTCATCAATCTGTTGAGCATGAACCATAAGGCGAGAAATATCCATGTCATGGACAAGCATAGTGGTACGGTATTCTTTCACAACTAAATCGGACATTCCCGAAACAAACTTGCTCATTCTTTCCCAATGGTCTGCCACTATAGAGGGAGCATACTTTGACAACTGTGTGAATCTCAAAGCATATTCTGTCACCCTCATGTTTCCTTGTCGGAGATTGATAAACTCAAGCACCTTAGCCTCCCTCATCTCAAGAGGAAAGAACCTATCAAGGAAAGCAGACTTGAACCTTTCCCATTCTAGGGGACCCACATCTTTCGGTCTTGCTTCCTTACATTGTTTGAATTTTTTTTTAACAACACCCTTAAGTTGATAAACGGCCAATCCCGCCTTTTCCACCCGAGTCACTCCCATAATAGTCAACACTTTGTAAACCTCATCAATGAAATCTTGAGGATCTTTCTCAACCTTAGAACCATAGAATTCTAGGGGATTCATCCTAGTGAAGTCCCTAACTCTAGATGCCGCCATACCCACATTTGGGTTCATGGGGACCACAACCTCCCAATTGGCTTGGTCCATCACGGCTTGAGCCAACACTTGAAAAACAGTCCTAAACTATGCATTAGTCACTTGCTCCGCCAAATGGTCAATCGGAGCTTGAGGAGGAGCTCCTTGATCAACATCTTCTCCTTCATTCCTTTTAGCATAAGCCCTTCGAGTAGTCATATCCTGCAGCCCATCGGGTAAGGATTAGAAGAGAGATCTAATAGAGTTAAATTCTTTCGCACGACTTAGAGTAAATGAAGAAGTGAAGTTTCATAAACATATTGTAGCCTCTTATTCATAAATATGGCGCGCTTCACACTCATAAACAAGACTCTACTTGACGTGATTTTGAACATCCTCGAACCTTTCTAAATATTGTGCTCTGATTATCAAGTTTGTCACAACCTAAGGGTACCCCCTAGATGTATAATGTTGTACAAGACCCCGAGAGGCCTCATACAAACCACCTAGTTTTCACAATCATGATAATAGAAATTTATGAGAATTTAAAACATTTCAACACAATCAAAGTTTTTATTTTAAAAGCGGAAGTCTAATACACCTGTCTCAAAACCATCTAATACAATAGATTCTTGGGACACATTTCATACAATAATGTTTAAAACTAAACTAAAAGAACATGAGGAAAGTAGTGGCCAAATCCTCGAATGTTATGACGACTCACCAATCTTCAAGTCTTGCATCTACTATAGATCCTAGCCACGGTGATGAGAGTCGGGATCGCTGGATCCTATATTTGGATAAGAAATGTAGGCAAGAGTATGTGTTACTACAAGGATGTACTAAATATGATAGCTTGCATAAACATAACATAAAACATAAGCGTTAGACAACATAAGTCATAAAGCATAATCAATGCACATAATAGATCATCATAACATGTGAGGAGTACTTCTTGAAGTAGCCTCAATTCTTCCTTAGTCAAGACTTGGGTAATCGCCTCTAGTCTTACTCATCATGGAAGGCAACTCAAGAAACAATCTAATCATTCATCATAATATGTTACATCTTATAGCTTACTTTTAAAGACATGGGGAATCACCATTTGCCTAACTATAAAAGATCATTGGTACTCACCTTTTATCCTTCTTACTGCCTCTTGCCCAATTCATACATAGGATCATGAGTAGTCGCCTCTTGTCTAAATTACATAATAGGAACGTGGGTAGTCGCCTCTTGTTCAACTCTATAGAATAAGGGTAATCACCTCTTATTCTATGCTAAGGAATATGGGTAATCGCCTTATATTCTATTCTCATTTAGAGGTCATGGGTAATCACCTCTAGCCTCATCAATTTCATAGTATTTTAACTTAGATTCCTTTAAGGTGAAAAATACTTTCAACCTAGAATCATTCAATGTGAGAAAGCCTTTCACATTCAAACATAGATAAAGGAAATCATGTGGGAAGAATCCATTCCACAACAATCACATAAACAATCAATGACTAATACATAAGCTTCACTCTCAAAGTCATTCTTATCATAATTCATCACATATGCTTCAATCTAAAAGCAATTCATAATGTACCTTATCGATCCTATAAGAATACATCTAAATCCACAATTTCTCCTTTCATAGCATAAAACCCCTTTTTCATCAATTTCTACGTAGATACATGGGTTAGGCATGTGTACATGGAAATTCATCATAAAAGCATTGAATACTTTCAATTCATGCATAATCAATCATGATTCACTCAATTTAATTAATATTCACCAAGACCCATAACTTAGGAGAAAACCCTAACTCAAATTAAGGAATTCTACTTTTCAATTAGGAGAACTTAGGGGCTCCATGGATGACAAACTATCATACCTTGCTATCAAAGCCCACAAATAATTGGAGAATGAAGACTTGACCTTGAGCCCTAACTTCAATCCTTCTTCTTCTTCAAGTTCTAGAGAGAGAAATATTTTAGAGAGGAAGAGCTTTGGTCTTCTTTTAGAAATTTAGAAGAATGACTTGAATGGGCAAGTTTTGGGGTTAAAATCACCTATATAGGGGTCTTAAACATAGACAAAATGACGTAGTGTAGAGATAAAATAATTAGGAAAAGACACAAATACCCTTAACATTAACTGTCGACTCCCACCCATGACTCCTGACTGACGGACCGTGGACTGACCAACGGTCCATTCTGCACTATCGTCACTCATTAGTAGATACTGAGACTTTGGGCCTGACCTACGGTTCCTCTGACCATGAGTCGTGGACCCATCAACGGTCCGTGGGTCTGGTCATAGTCCCTGCCCTTGAAAACTTTTTGGTGGCCTACCCACGGACCCATCTACGGGCCGGGGTTGGAATTTGTTGGATGGCACTTTGAACTTCTAAACATGCTATTGTGTTCCTTCTCGAATCCGAGGTGTTACACTCAGACTGGCTCGATTGGAAACTGAAACCGAACAATCCTAGTCTACTATCGACTGAGGCAAAACAGGAATGCAACCAATCCATGCCTAGAATGATATCGAAATCTACCATTTCTAACTCTACAAGATCTGTTGAGGTGACTTTCTGAGAAACTGTGATAGGGCACTTTCTATATACCCGTCTAGCTATATTTGGGTCACCAAGTGGAGTAGAGACTGATAAAGATTCTGAGAGAGTTTTTGGACTGACACTGAAGTTTACTGCTATATATGGAGTTACAAAAGATAGAGTAGCCCCTCGATCTAACAATGCATAAACATTTAAATGGAAGACTCGTAACGTACCAGTGACCATATCAAGAGAACCTTCTTGGTCTTGGTGAGCCTGAAGAGCATACAACTTGTTTTGCTGACCACCACATGTACCAGACGAGGCACCTTACTGAGTGGGGCAACCTGTTGGCACTGCTAAAGCAGTAGACTGAGTCTTGTTGCCTCATTGTCCTTTCCTAGTAGAAGGGCAATCCTTCAACCTATGGCCATACTGGCCACACCCAAAGGACCCTTCCTTTCCTGCAAGACACTCGGTCGTATGGTTCTTACCACACTTTGGAAAAGTTGGGAAAGTCGACTTAGAGCCTGATGCCCTACCTTTTTGATCCTGTCGATACCTGGAGGATGGAGCACTAGCTGATGAAGGTGCTGGGGCTGTAGACCTTTACTGAAACTGTGAGCGATTTCCACTACCCGACTTTTGCTGTGAGTATTCATAATTTCATGTTCTGGCCTTTTTGTTATCCTTAGCCATTTCCCTAAGCTTATCTCCTCCAACCTACTGAGCATGAGTAATTAGTCTGGAGATATCCATATCCCCTAGAAGCATAACATTCCTGGACTCGGTCTTCACCAAATCGGATACTAAAAAAAAAAACTCATTTGTGCCCTTGGATCGCCAACCATGTGTGGAGCATACCTGGAGAGCTGGGTGAACTTTAGCCTGTACTCTTGGACGGACATTGAACCCTGCTTCTAGTTCATAAACTCTTGTGCCGTAGCTTCTCTCAACTCCCTTGGGAAGAACCTGTCTAGAAAAGCTCTAGTAAAATAATCTCAAGTCATAGGAGTTGCATCCACACATTTGTTGTATTTCCACTAAGTGAACCAGCTATGAGCCACATCCTTAAGTTGGTAGGATGCCAGCTCCACCCTGTCATTTCGAGTCACTTGCATCACCTGTAAGATCTTCTTGACTTCATCAATGAAGTTTTGTAGGTCCTCACCAACCGCGACCCTAGAAACTCAAGCGGATTAATCCGAACAAAGACTCGAATCCTAGCTGCAGCTGATCTACCATTAGTGTTTGCAGGAACTGTGGCTTGCTGATTGTTCTGATTGGCTACACTCTGAGCTAAGAGCTAAATCACATTATGAAATTCTACATTCCTAACCTCATGGTTTGAGACTTGAGGAGCTGCAATAGCATTGCGAGCATTAGCATTCCGTGCGTTAGCTCTACGAGGATACATGATCTAAAATGCATAATAATGGATTAGAAATGAGAAGTTGAACAATGCCTCACACACGATAAGAATAGGAAAGAAGGTGAAGTTACTTAAAACACTTCGTAGCCTCCCTCTCATAAGTATGGTGCTCTTCATACTCATGAAAGGGAATCTACTTAGTGCGGCTTTCAGACACCCTAGAACTGTTGAACGTAATGCTCTGATACCAAGTTTGTCAGGCCCCGAGGTGTCACGACCCAGGGGTACCCCCTAGATGTAACAAGGCGTATAAGACCCCGAGAGGCCTCAGACAAGCCACTTAGCCTATCATAACATAAAGTATTAGAAAAGTGCGGGAATTTAAAACTTTTCAATACAATCAAAGTCTTTTATAAAAATGGGCGAAAATCTAACATAATTGTCTCAAACCATCTAAACTACATGAATAAAGTCTTGGGTCACAACCCATACAATAGTCCAATACATAAAGGAAAAACATAAAGGAAAGAGATGATCACATCCTCGAACACAATGAGGACTCACCAAAACTTCACTTCCTTGATCAACAACGAAGCTAGCCACGAGTGTGAGAATCAATGTCGCCGAACCCTACATTTGATAAGAATGTAGGCAAGAGTATGCGTTAGTACAATCAAGTACTAAATATGATGGCTAGCATAAACAACATAACATAAGCATTAGTCAACATAAGACATAAGGCATAATCATAATCAATACATAATAAGCATCATAATGAAAGAGGAATACTCCCTTGAGTAACCTTACTTAAGCTTACTTAACCTTAGCCAAGACTTAGGTCATCCGCCTCTAGTCAAGCTTACATCATGGAAGGCATATCTAGCAACACTCCAAGCATGCCAACTTCATATCATAATCACATTAGTCATACTTACTTTTAAAGACATGGGGATTCACCTCAATGCCTAGTTCATAAAGGCTAATGGGTATTCGCCTTTTGCCTTACTTACTTTTAGATAGCGGGTACTCATCTCCACAATCTCATCATATGATGCGGGTAATCGCCTCCACATCATTTTATAAGGAGCATGGGTACTTGCCTCCATGTCCATTCATCATAGTAAGAACGTGGGGACTCACCTCTTTTTCAATTCTAAGGAGTATGGGAAATCACCTCATATCCTTACATAGATAGGTCAAGGGTAATCGCCTCTAGCCTCATCATTCATTAAGAATTTTGGTCTAGATTCATTTTAGGTGACCAATCCTTTCAACCTAGAATCATTCATGTGAATAAACCTTTCATATTCATTCAATCATGCTTATCAATTCATTATGGGAAGTATCACTTCCACATCATAACATTAATAAATCAACAATTCATAGTCTAGTCTTTACTCTCAAAGCACTATATCTCATGATCATCATCTATGATTTACTCTCAAGCAATTAACATCATATTCATCATATATGCTTCAATCTAAATCAATTATAGTCATAAATCATCAATCCTATAAGGAGATATCTAACCCATAGAGTTTCTCTCACATGGCATCAAACCCAACATATCAATTCAACCCTAAAATCATAGGTATAGGTACATGTAATTTCATCCTAAATACATGCAATTCTATCAATTCAACCATAAATAATCATATTCCACTCAACTAGCTCAATATTCATCATAACCTACAACAATGGAAGAAACCCTAACTAGAATTCGAGAAATTCTACCTCAAATTGTGGAATTCTATGGGACTCCATGGGAGAAAGGATCCTATAAATGAAAAGCCATCATACCTTAGTCACAATGCCCACAAAAGCTTGAAGCTTATGAGACTTGATCTTGACTTAACTTCAATCTTCTTCTTCTTCTTCCAACTTCTAGAGAGAGAATATTTGAGAGGGGATTTGGGTTTTCTTTTGGGATTTGAGAGAATGGCTTAATTGAGTGAGTTTAGGGGTCTAAAATTCTTATATAGGTGGTCTAGCTAAGCAAAACAACACCACTTCAATCTAGTTAAAACCACAAAAGACCCTTAAGTCCCTAAAATAACCATCCAGGCCTGACCCACGAAACCATGACTGATGGATGTGGATGGACCTACGGTCCGTCCTGGTCATCTGTGGTTTGATTCAGAGAGTTTTGGGCCAATCGACGACTCCCCCAACCACGAGTCGTGTACCAATCTAACGGGCGTGGGTGCTGGCGTGGTTCACTGTCATAGACACTGTCCTTGGTGCTCTACCCATGAGGCCCACCTACAGGGCGTGGGTCCAACCACGAGGCATGGTTGGCCCTCGTGGGTGACACCTATAACTTACAACAATTTGCCAAACATTCCTCTTTCGAATTCGGGCTATTACAGTATCTCTCCCTTGGGATCATTCGTCCTCGAATGAGATTCTAGGCACATTTCTAAATGAAAAGAGTCAAAACTAGCAGCCCATCATGCATGCAATTCATCTATATGCACACAACTAAAGAGGAAACATCAACTCCAATCTCAACATACTCAATGCACCATAAAGGAGTAGGAACTACATCTAACAACCCAATATGCATGAAATTTCATATTTCTTACACTTAAGGAGGAACTACCTTCTCCAAACTCAAAACCAATGCTTAACACAATATCATGGAGCCTAAATGCAATTTATACACAAAGCACATATTCAAGGGGGATATCTCCACTCCAAGTCAAGGCATGTTCTTCAATTCATCTCATGAAGTGTATAAGCAACTCATACTCAATACTTAACAACATGAGGAAAATAATGCATATAAGTCATTTCTTTCAAAACATAGGCATTTTCATAAACATGCAAATTTAAGGAAATCATGGAAACACATAAAACACACATGAATTCAAACAAAAGCAAATCAAGAGGAACTCGTTACCTCAAGATAGAATAGGAGGAAAATATGAGGATATCGGGACATCATATCAGCCTTGGCCTACCAAGTAGAATCTCAACCAGAACGTCTTCATAAGAAAGGTTTTATTTCAGTTCTAACCTTATAGGGGAACTATGGATGTCGGATCTCCAACACACTTTTTCAACATAGAGACATGGAAAATTGGATGCACCGATGCCAACTCATTTAGCAAATCAAGCTCATGTGCAATCGGAAAACTGGATGCACCGATGCCAACTCATTTAACAAATCAAATTCATGTGCAACCTTACCAGCACGCCTCAAAATTTGATATGGGCCTACCAAACGGGGACTAAGTTTCCCTTTATTCCCAAACCTCATTACACCATTCATGGGTGAGATTTTCAAGTAAACCCAATCAAGCATATCAAATTCAAGGTCTTGCCTTCTAACATCCTCATATGACTATTGTCGACTTTCGGCCGTTCTCAACCTCTCTCTAATGGGTCAAAATTTCTCAACAGCCTCATGAACTAGATCGACTCCTATCAAAGCAATCTCACCCACCTCAAACCACCCTATAGGAGATCTACACCTCCTACCATAAACGGCCTCAAACGGATCCATACCAATACTAGAATGGTAGTTATTATTATAGGCAAACTCAATCAATGGCAAATGGTCATCCCAATTACCCTTAAAATCAATCACACAAGACCTCAACATGTCTTCCAATGTTTGGATTGTTCGTTCTGCTTGCCCATTGGTTTGGGGTGAAAAGCCATACTAAGCTTAACTTTAGTGCCAAGACCCTTTTGGAAAGACTTCCAAAACTGAGAAGCAAAATGAGTACCTCTATTGGAGATAATGGAAAAGGGCACTTCATGTAACCTTACCATCTCACTCAAATACAACTTAGCATAGTCTTCCGCGGAGTATGAAACCTTGATGGGAATAATATGGGTCGACTTTGTCATTCGGTCAACTATAGCCCAAATAGAATCATATTGTCGCTGAGTTCGTGGCAACCCTACTATGAAGTCCATATTCACATCTTCACACTTAAAATAGGAATACTAATGTCTTGGGATAAACCTCCCGGTTTCTGATTCACAACCTTCACTTGTTGGCAATTTGGACACTTGGCCACAAAACTTGCAATATCCTTTCTTCATTCTATTCCACCAATAGATCTCCCACAAATCAAGTACATCTTGGTGGCTCCCGGGTTAATAGAATACTGGGAACCATAGGCTTCAGATAAAATTTGTTCGCTCAAGTCATCAATATTAGGAACACATAACCGACCTTGATATCTAAGGACAACATCTCCCCCTTGGGAGAAAGCCTTAACGAACTTTCTAAGTACTGCCTCTTTCAACTATACCAAAGTCGAATCAAGACATTTCTTTGCCTTGACATCCGTTGCAAGAAATGATTCTGACCCTTTATGAACCATGACACCACCTTTGGCGGAGTCTACCAACCGAACACCCAATCAGGCCAATCTATGGACATCTTGAGCGTATAATCATCAACATGTGCAACACTACCCATGGATAACCGACTAAGGGCATCCGCCACCATATTAGCTTTACCGGGGTGATAGAGAATACTCATATCATAGTCTTTCCATAATTCAAGCTACCTTGGTTGGCGATGATTTAGATATTTTTGGGTAAACACATATTGCAACCTTTTATGGTCGGTGAAAATATTAACATGGACCCATACAAATAATGCCTCCAAATCTTAAAGGCAAATACCACCGCCGTTAATTCAAGGTCGTGGGTAGGATAGTTCTTCTCATGAACCTTTAGTTGCCTTGAGGAATATGCAATCACCTTACCATTTTGCATAAGCACACATCCCAACCCAACTTTATAGGCGTCACAATATACCACAAAACCATCCGTACCTTTCGATAAAGTCAACACTGGAGCGGAAGTAAGTCTATCTTTCAACTCTTGGAAACTTTTCTCACATGCTTTGGACCATATGAATTTCTCCTTCTTTTGAGTCAAAGCTGTCAAAGGAGAAGCAATGGAGGAAAACCCCTCAACAAATCTTCTATAATAACCGGCCAAACCCAAGAAGCTTCTAATGTCTTTCGGTGATAGAGGTCTAGTCCAACTCTTGACCGCATTAGTCTTAACATGATCTACCTCAATACCCTTACTCGAGACAATGTGGCCTAGAAAATCCACGAACCTTAGCCAAAATTCACATTTGCTAAACTTTGCATAAAGTTGTTGGTCCTTGAGAACTTGCAATACAATCCCCAAATGGTCAATATGCTCGTTCTCGCTTCTTGAATAGATCAAAATATCATCAATAAACACAATCACGAACATATCAAGGTATTGTCTAAATACCCTATTCATCAAGTCCATGAAGGCCGCTGGAGCATTAGTCAAACCAAAGGACATCACCAGGAATTCATAATGACCATATCGGGTCCTAAAAGCCGTCTTTGAAATGTCTTCCTCTTTCACCCTCAATTGGTGATAACTCGACCGGAGATCAATTTTAGAGAAATAACTTTCCCCTTGAAGTTGATCAAATAAATCATCTATTCTTGGAAGAGGATACTTGTTCTTAATGGTCACTTTGTTCAATTGCCAATAATCAATACACATATGGAGTGAACCATCTTTCTTCCTAACAAACAAAATCGGAGCACCCCATGGAGAGATACTAGGTCAGATGAAACCTTTATCCAACAAATCCCTCAATTAATCCTTCAACTCCTTAAGTTTCGTCAGAGCCATTCTATAAGGAGGAATAGGAATAGGTTGCATATCCGAGAGAAGGTCAATTCCAAAGTCTATTTCCCTTTCGAGAGGAATACCAAGTAAGTCATCAGGGAAAACTTCTAAAAACTCTTTTACCACGAGGACCAACTCAAGAATAGGGGTTTTGGAATTCACATCCCTCACCCTCACTATATGATGGATACAACCCTTGGAAATCATTTTCCTCGCTTTTAGGTAAGAAAAACATTGACCTCTAGGCATATAATTTCCCCTCTTCCACTCAAGGATAGGCTCATTTGGAAACTAAAACTTGACCACTCTAGTCCTACAATTAATAGAGGCATAACAAGAATGCAACCAATCCATGCCAGAAACAACAACGAAGTCAATCATATCAAGTTTCACCAAATCTATTAGAGTGACTCTATGGGATAAGGAAATAAGACATCTCCTAAAGACTCTCTTAGCCACCACAAAATCACCAATCAGGGTAGAAACATAAAAAAGGTTCTAATAACACATCGGGAAGCATATCAAATCTCATAGCCACTAAATGAGTTACAAAGGACAAAGTAGCACCAGGATCAAGCAAAGCATACACATCATATTGAAAGACTTTTAACATACCCGTTACCACATCCGGGGAGCTCTCTTGGTCACCTCTATTTTAGAGCGCATAAAAACGGTTTTGTTTAGGAACATTTTCACCCGAGCCACTGGACCGGATGAAGGGTAGGGTTGAGCTCTACGACAACTGTCTTCCTCATTTCTAGTACCCAAAGGGTAATCCCTTATTTTATGATCCATTTTACTACACCCGAAGCAAACATTAGAGCCCTCTAGACATTTCCCTTCATGATTTCTCCCACATTTGGCACAAGTAGGCATCAAAGATTTACCACCATCTCCTTGGGGTTTAGGGTTAGATACCCTTTCATTTCTTGGCCTCAGAGGAGAATTTGTAGAACCTTCCCAGAGAACTTTTTCCAGAATCTAGAACGACCCTGTCCACCGGACCTAGAATGTGCAAAATTTCCATCATCCACTCTAGCCCTTTTTACCTCCCTAGATCTTTCCTTGAGCTTTTTCTCTTCTATTTGTTGGGCGTGCACCATAAGGCGAGAAATATCCATGTCATGGACAAGCATATCGGTGCGACATTCTTTTACTACCATTTCGGACACACCCGACAAAAACTTACTCATCTTGGCCCTACAATCTGCCACAATGGAAGGAGCATACTTGGATAGTTGAGTGAACCTCAAAGAGTATTACCTTAAACTCATATTTCTTTGCCTAATGTTGATGAAATCAAGTACCCTGGCCTCTCTCATCTCAAGAGGGAATAATCGATCAAGAAATCCCATTATATGGGACCCACTTCTATCGGCCTTGCCTCTTTCCACTGATTGAACCAAATCTGAGAAACCCCTTTGAGTTGGTAAGTGGCTAATTCTGCCTTCTCTACTGGAGTCACACCAATAATAGCAAGTATCTTGTAGACTTCATCGATAAACTCTTGAGGATCTTCTCAACTTTGGAGCCATAAAATTCCAAAGGGTTCATCCTTGTGAAGTCCCTCACTCTTGACGCTGTCGTACCCATATTTGGGTTCACGGGAGAAACCACCTCTCTATTGGCTTGAGCCGTCACGACTTGAGTCAACACTTGGAAAGCCGACCTAAACTTTGCATTTGTTACATTATCAGCCACAGGATCAATCGAAGCTTGAGGAGGAGCTTTAGGAGGAACCTCTTGATCAACATTGTCTACTTCAGTCCTTCTAGCATTAACCCTTCTAGTATTCATATCCTGAAAACCATCGGGTAAGGATTTATAAAAAGACCTTATAGAGTTAGACTCTATGGCACGACTTAAAGAAGTGAAGAAGTCAGGTTTCGTAACATCTAATAGCCTCTCATTCATAAATGTGGCGGGCTTCACACTTATGAACAAGACTCTACTAAACGTGGTCTGAGACATCCTAGAACTATTCTAAACCTTGTGCTCTGATTACCAAGTTTGTCACGACCGAAGGGTAACCCCTAGATGTAACAAGGTGTATAAGACCCCGAGAGGCCTCATACATGCCACTTAGCATATCATAACATAAAGTATTAGAAAAGTGTGGGAATTTAAAATTTTTTAATACAATCAAAGTCTTTTATAAAAATGAGCGGAAGTCTAACAAAACTGTCTAAACCCATCTAAATAACATGAGTAAAGTCTTGGGTCACAACCCATACAATAGTCCAAGACATAAAGGAAAGTGGTGATCACATCCTCGAACACAATGAAGACTCACCAAAACTTCACTTCCTTGATCAACAACGAAGCTAGCCCCAAGTGTGAGAATCAATGTCGCTGGACCCTACATTTGATAAGAATGTAGGCAAGAGTATGCTTTAGTACAATCAAATACAAAATATAATGGCTAACAAAACACATAGCATACACATTATTCAATATAAGACATAAGGCATAATCATAATAAATGCATAATAAGCATCATAATGAAAGAGGAATACTCCCTTGAGTAACCTTACTTAAGCTTACTTAACCTTAGCCAAGACTTAGGTCATCCGCCTCTAGTCAAGCTTACATCATGGAAGACATATCTAGCAACACTCCAAGCACGTCAACTTCATATCATAATCACATTAGTCTTACTTACTTTTAAAGAAATGGGGATTTGCCTCAATGCCTAGTTCATAAAGGCTAATGGGTATTCGCCTTTTGCCTTACTTTTAGATCACGGGTACTCGCCTCCACAATCTCATCATATAATGCGGGTACTCGTCTCCACATCATTTTATAAGGAACATGGGTACTCGCCTCTATGTCCATTCATCATAGTAAGAACATGGGGACTCACCTCTTTTTCAATTCTAAGGAGTATGGGAAATCACCTCATATCCTTACATAGGGACGTCAAGGGTAATCGCCTCTAGCCTCATCATTCATTAAGAATTTTGGTCTAGATTCATTTTAGGTGACCAATCCTTTCAACCTAGAATCATTCATGTGAGTAAACCTTTCACATTCATTCAATCATGCTTATCAATTCATTATGGGAAGTATCACTTCCACATCATAAACATGTCAATCAATAATTCATAGTCTAGTCTTTACTCTCAGAGCACTATATCTCATGATCATCATCTATGATTTACTCTCAAGCAATTAACATCATATTCATCATATATGCTTCAATCTAAAGCAATTATAGTCATAAATCATCAATCCTATAAGGAGATATCTAACCCATAGAGTTTCTCTCACATGGCATCAAACCCAACATATCAATTCAACCCTAAAATCACAGGTATAGGTACATGTAATTTCATCCTAAATACATGCAATTCTATCAATTCAACCATAAATAATCATATTCCACTCAACTAGCTCAATATTCATTATAACCCACAACAATGGAAGAAACTCTAACTAGAATTTAGGAAATTCTTCCTAAAATTGTGGAATTCTAGTGGACTCCATGGGAGGAAGGATCCCATGGATGAAACACCATGATACCTTAGTCACAAATCCCACAAAATCTTGAAGATTCAGAGACTTGATCTTGACCTAGGTTCAATCTTCTTTTTCTTCTTCCAACTTCTAGAGAGGGGATTTGGTTTTTTTTTTGGGATTTGAGAGAATGACTTAATTGAGTGAGTTTAGGGATCTAAAATCCTTATATAGGTGGTCTAGGTCTAGGCAAAACGACACCACTTCAATTTAGTTAAAACCGGAAAAGACCCTTAAGTTCATAAAATAATCGTTCAGGCTTGACCCACAAGACTACGACTAATGGATCGTGGTTTGATACAGAGAGTTTTGGGCCAATCGACGACTCCCCCAGTAACAGGCAGTGGACCCATCCATGGGGCGTGGGTCCTGGCGTGGTTCATTGTCCTAGACAGTGTCCTTGGTGCTCTACCTATGAGGCCCACCTACGGGGCATGGGTCCAACTACGGGGCATGGTTGGTCCTTGTTGGTGACACCTGGAACTTCCAACAATTTTCCAAACTTTCCTCTTTCAAATTTGGGGTGTTACATGAGGCTACGCCCTTGACGTAACACGGGACCTAGGATCACGAGCGACCCCAAGCTAACCCTGAGTCTGGCATATCATAAGCATACTAAAAATAACTATGTAAAACATAAACTATGCGGAAGCTAAATAAATAGATATCTAAAGAAGAAAAAGCCCAACTAGTCTAAATGTAAATATAGCACAATGTACGAGTATTAGTGAACACTGAAACAACACTTAACAACTCTCAAGCTGAATCTACTCCTATATCTGAAAAGCCTCTAACTGAGTTGAGTTGCTGGGACATGCCCCCATCTGACTCTAACAAAACTGAAAACTGAAAATAAAGACTAAAATAGAACTCATGTCTATTGTCCTCGAAATATGAGGACTCACCCTTGAAGCTGTTAAATGTGGACCAAAAATCGATTTATGCATGATTTGGATGCTGAGTACCTGAACCTACATCATGAAACAATGTTGTGCAAAGTATGCATCATTACTTGAAATGTACTGAGCATGCAAGATATATATACTATGTTGAATAAAGTATATAGGTTGAACAACGCATAACTAAGCAATTATATATTCTGAAACAAGATATAGAGATGTACTGACATATAACTGAAAAGAACTGAACTGAATGCAATGACCAAGTACTAATCATGAAAGTAACATGCTGAACTGAATGCTGAAGTATATGCTAAATACCTGGTCAAAAACACTAAGATTCTGACTGTGGGAGCTACTATTAACCGACATAAAGCACGTAAGATAAACGTGGAGTCTGATGTATACGCCTCATCGAGAGGACCCAATATTCCTTGCCAGGGGTATAAAGGCATGACTGCGCCGTGATCACTCATACTGATGCCCAATAGAGGGGACTTATAATCCTATGCGGGCACGTAGTTCTGGGACTTTGAGGGTACGCTAAACCCTAGTCCAACTCGGTGCTAAGTCTACTCCTAACTGAATACTTATGAAGCTAAAATGCACTTAATACTGAATAACTTAAAACATTGTCATGCTAACTGAGAATGCAACATTTTCTGTTTAACTAACCTAGCAAGTATAATTCATGAACTAGGAGAATTTATACAAACTAGGGTTCTGAGTTTTATACAAGGAATTATGCAAAGTCTCCAAGAAAACATACTATTTCGACTATGGATTCGATAGCAGCTGAAATCACAACAAATTCCCAAGATTTTACAAAACCTAGGTCTAAACAAGCTATGTAGAATCAAGAAACTAACTGAATTCTAGGGACCTAGTGGATGAAAGGAACTCACTAGTGAAATCCCACATACATGGTGACGAAATCTACAGAGAAATTCTTTAGATTTTGTGGTTGAACCTTGAAGAACACCTTTGCTTGTTCTTTGGAAGAAACTATCGACTATTCTCTTCTTTCGCTCTAAGTTGGGTGATTTTTTGGAGAATGATGGTTCTAGGTAGGTTTTGACTAGATTATTTGGCTTAGACTGAGAAACAATATAGTTTAAATGCCTAATGTATAGGGAAAAGGACCAAAGCAACCCTGACTTAAAACTGATGAGTGCCATCTACTACAGGACTGACGGGCCGTCGTTTGAACTACCAACCGTCGACTGGATCGTGGTTCATGCTCTGCCCGATAGGGTTTCACTAAAACGAGCATAATTTTTACTCTGAGCTTGGATTTTAGTAAACTCGGTGGAGTTGGAAAGAAGATTCAATTATCTTTAATTTGATAGGTAATAGGCCACCTAATTCATTTGTGCTAAAAGAAATGAATGTTTTAAGTTGACTCAAAAGCCATTTTCCTCTAAATAGTTGTTGACCCTCACCTACGGTCTGTACGTCCAACCACGGACCGTACCAGTCGGCCGTGGGTGGGATCAGAGATCCCTACATCCTGGACCCCAACGATGGATCCTACCTATGGACCGTATGTCAGACCACTGACCATCAGTGGCTTCCGTGGTTCTGGTACCAGGTCCTGGAAAGCTGCATTTTTTCTATCTTTTCAAATCCGAGGTGTTACGATGGGTGGACCTTATACCTATCATAATAAGGTACTCGTTTTTACAAGTCTAGGAGGTACATTTCAATTTCAACCCAGACTGTATCACAACTATCCCTTTGTGGATTACTCTACGAGGCTTACCAATCAGATTCTATTCAAAGAAATATCTACGTAAAATTACAAGTGCAATATGAAAGACAATATACACGAATAGGGTCACAACATCCGTGGAACATAGTTCTTATGCTAGTATTTTGGTTAAGGTTAATGTTTACCAACCCTTGATGGATAATATTGAAATTGAATCCCCATCAAAATGTTTCCACCAAAAGATAGACTATGAATGGAAACCCTCATTTTGTCATCATTGTATGAAATTTTGCCATACAGAGGAGAATTGTTGGGATAAAATAAACTAATGAAAAATGAGCCTTCATTCTAGGAAGCCCTTAGAAAAAGGTGATGCAATAAAGGTAGACGAATTCAAAACAGAGGTGAAAAATAAAATGGGTGGCTCAAATTACCGCCATGGAGAAAATTAATTACATGATCGATATAGTAGGGGAATTAAAGGTAAAAGGAAAGAGTCCGAGTCTCTGCAAAAATACGATGCATGTGAAGAGTGGGAATCGAGATAGGGGTGAGTAATGATGTTCACACTAGTAACCATTTTAAATGCTTATGGATAGTCAATGCTTGCTGATAGACATAATGGTGACCCACTCATGGCCCAAAGACCCTCATGATCATATCAACCTAGAATGTAAAGGGCTTGAATCAGCTTAGAAAGCAAAAAAAGGTGAGACTTTTTTTGCAAAAGCATAAGGTGGATGTCTTTGGATATACTAAAACACGAGTACAGAAAAATAAATCAAGCAATGCTCTAAGCTGAAGAGTCTTGTGTTGTTGAAGTTTTGTATTGTCTGAGGACTAACAATAGTTTTAGTTTGGGATTTGTCATAAGTGGGTAATTTACCTACTTATATTGTCCTTGAGCTTACCTTCTTATACATTTTTTAAATTGAAAAAGGTGGTAGTTATGGCATTTTACCCCCCCCCCCCCCTAAAAAAAAAACAAAAGTTAAGGTTTCATGATTTACATGCTTCTGGGGTGAAACAAAGTAAAAAGGTGCAAAAAGAAACTGGAGATAAGCACCCAGTTTGTTGCTAAGAACTAATGTTGATGCGATGCAGTTGCATGCCAACATGCGACGCCACATCACCAGTTCACGAACCATAACTCAAGACAGAACAGTTGCTGAAAAGGCCAGTTTTGCGACAAAACGATGCGGCTGCAACTCCAAATGCGAGGCCTCATGTCACCTTTCACTCGACACAAGTTCGTGATAGAATCATCGTGATACCCGATGCAGTCAAGTTGTTGCGACCATAACAGAGATGCATCACTCAGTGAGTGCGTGAAGTCTAAAATATTTAGATTTTTTTTTTTGTTATTCTTAGAAACTATAAATACCTAATTTTAAAATTTTAACATGATTACGTGAATATTCAATTTTTTGGTTTTACTCGAGTCTTGGAGTCTTTTGTGCAAGAATAACCGGTTTTGGGATTTCGACCATTGTTGATTATTGAAGTTAATCTTTTGGTTCTTGATTCCTCCTTTTGGTCATTGTATGTATGTTTTGTTTATTTACAATTCAGCTTCTACACTTTCCATGGGTAACTAACCTCCTAGCTAGGGTTGTGGAGCCATAAAAAGGAAGTAACAATGAGATACATTTACATAGATAAAAATTCTAGACAGTAATTTTTGTTGTGGTTAGTTCTTTGATTTTGTATGTATTTTAAAGAAGGTATGTATTAGAACTTGCTTGTATTTTTTACTTGTTTTGTAAAAAAAAAATTAAGATTAGGAAAAAGAGTAAGGGATTCTTCACTTGTTTTGAAAAGAAGTTAAGATTAGGAAAAATAATAGGGGATCTTTTTACTTCTTTTGAAAATAAGTTATGATTAGGAAAAAAATAGGGGTTTGGGACTCATGTTCCATCTAAGGATTTGAGAGATGACAGTGATAATCTACTTGAGGCCTAAGTTAAAAGGTGTCAAAATAATATCTAGTACCGCGAGAACTTAGAGTGATATCTTCTAGATGGACCGGAAGGACTCTAGTTTTACTTAAGAAAGTTGACAATTTTACACCTAAGATTATATAACTAGAGTTTCGTAAAAATAACTAGATCAACGTTACGACCTAAAATGGCAATCAACAACCTTAATTAGTTTCGCCTAGTTATTGATAACAACTGAGTTTTTAGTCACTAAATTATAACACAATCAAGTGTTTTAAATTTTACTTTCTGTAAGCATTTTAAAATAAAAATCATTTGTTCTTGTTACATATATGAGTAATACTCTTGCCATACTCTTTGTGGGATTTGACCCAACGTCATTAGGTTCTATATTTATACAACGATCAATTTATACTTCATCAAGAGGTGTAAATTGAGCATATCACTATGGACCTTTACAGTACTATATATATATATAGTTGAATTCGGCAACATGTTTTAAGACTTGTGGAAAAACTCTTGTTCAAATCCTATTTCAGAATTTGATGGATCAATTTTTCAAGGCCCAATCTTTTGTGGGCAAAAGTTCAATTTTGTTAAGCAACTTTTGATTCCAATCCCAACTGTAGTGAACAACTCCTTTTAACATCCTGAAAGAAACTATATAATCAAACTACTAGTGGGTAACCTATTAATTCTTGTGGAAACAAACTTGAATTTGTTGTATGCATGATTGAAGTAATAATGTAATTGAGAAAAAAAAAAGCATTCAAAATAAGATGGTATACTAATTTACAATGTGAACCACATTAAGTGTCACTCACCCTAATGGATTTTTGATTGCCAGAAATTAAGATTTCCTAAAGACTTAAACCAAAGGTAAAGAGAAACTATAGATGGAATGAACAAAAAAAGAAAACAGAGATCCAAACATATATACTTGTCATATGTATATTTTTACATTATTTGTTTAATTTCCCCTTTTGAGGTAGGAAGAAATATTACTTAATTTTGTTGGTAGGTTTAGGAGGTAGTGTCCCAAAGATGATGTCCCAAAATTTTGAAGTGATTCCATATCCCTTATCTTGAAGTTTGAAATGATGGTCCATATGATACCTCTTGAGTGAATGTGAAATTCCTTTGAATGGTTTGCCATGATGTAAGTAGTAATGTGTGCAATCATAGATGATGTAACCCAACAAACTTCCTCCAAGAAAGGCAGGGGCATATGTGAAAGGTAGTAACAATTTAACTACACTCCATAGCTGCATGCATAATTAAGATATGCATGATGAGTATTTATTTATTTATAAATAAAAAAATAAGAGAGAAGTATTGAAAACGCCTCTAAACTTGGGATAAATTATTAGTTTCATCCTCAAACTATTGACAACTTTAAAAACACTCTTTTACTTGCCTAACTAAATTTAAATACACCCTCATCTTGCAACATGGGTGAAATACACCCTTAAATCCTCGTCAAATTAAAGGGTGTTTTCAACACTTCTCTCGGCTTTTTATTAAGAGTCTCATGCTCCTACGAGAGTTTGAGACCGTGTTGCTATGTCATGTAGAAATTAGGAGTGTATCTAAGTTTAGTTAGTCAAGTAGAGATGTATTTTTAAGACTGTCAATATTTCAGTGATAAAACTAATAATTTTTTGTCAAGTTTAGGGGTGTTTTCAGTAGTTCTCTCAAAAAACAATAAATAGGATGAGCTCACTACATCAAAAATGATCTTCAGCAAACTGCAATAACTTAATTGTTGCTAATACATTATCTTAGAATCAATTAGCACTCTTTGTTAGTTATTAAGTAGTTATAGGTTACTTACTGGGAGTAGGAGAATAGCAGTTGCAGCAGGGGGAAAGACAAGTCTTAGTCCATCCATAGGGTGCTTATGGTGACAACCATGAATAAGATAATGAAGTGTATTTGCCCAATATCCACTAGGCTTCATGTGAAATACAAAACGATGTAAAGAGTACTCCAAAAATGTCCATAAAAATATGCCACCAAGTAATGTCAAAAATAGTTCACTAATACCACCACCTCTTTTTAATGATGTCCAAACCAACCAACCTACTATTGGTAACCACACTGATGGAATTGCCCACCAAACCGTTCGAGTTAAAAGCTCTAAAATATCATTTTCAAAAAATCTTGGACTTCCTTTGCTAATAATTGGCTGATGAACCCACTCCTCATATAAATCTCCAAGATGGCCCACCTAATTCATTCAAAATGCCTTTCAGAAAGAATGTCACATAAAATGGGACGAAGAGAATAGTAATATCTGACCTGGAAAACGAGTGGCTTGTTTAAATCCACTGTGAATCCCTGTGCCACCATCTTGGCACCCTGGACCACAACAAGAACAAACCAATTATGAAAAAACTCAAACATAAAAACAAATATATATGAATGTTAACAAATATTTTTGTTAAATACAAATAAATGCAAAACAACTAAAAACAAATTATTATTGTTGACATACATGTGAAAGTTTTTAAAGTTTTATCAACCAATATTTAAAATAGAATAAAAAGATTGAGCCAATAATTTATTTTGACATAACAAAAGTAGAAAAAAATTCTTCAAATTGCATAGATCTAAAAAGAAAGAAAATTAAAAGAAGAACAACCTAATGACAGTGTTGCTTGATCTCTGAATATTACTTTGGAGAAAATTTCTTATGGGAAAGACTAAAAAAAAATCAAGATAAAATATGAAGGAAAAAAAAGGGTAAAAATATAGTCAGATATGTCAAGTCTCTAGGAACACATGGGAAATAAGAAAAACACAAAAATGCCTAAGATTTAGGAGAGCCTTACACAGGTAAGCAATTTAGCACAACCTCAAAATATTTAATACTCACAACACCAAAATTTATTTTTTTAAAATTATTTTGTTACATATAATATGTTTAGTTTTTACATGTGATCGACCTCCCAATATAATCCATTTTGTAAATATTATTATTGTGATTGTAATTAATTTATTATACTGATATTAAATTTGTATTGATACATGAAAACATACTTTAAATTATAAGGTAAAGGAAAAACAAATATCTTTTATATATGAACAAAATAATATAACAGAATTACTTGTTACAAATTAACAATTACAAAAAGCATTTTGGTAAAGTAGAAGATGACAACCTGAAAGTTGCGATGGAAAAAATTGAAAGTCATCAGCCAAGAGGTTAACAACACAATAGTTTTGCCACTAGATCCGTAACACAATGTCAATATTTTTAGTCAATATTTTCTTACTAATCAAACACCAAAAAAAATAGTAACAAAATCACTTATTTTTCAAGAAAACGCTTTGTGGAATTAACATATTCCTTCATACATACCAATGTAACGCACCTGAACTTCAAAGAAACGATTAGAACCATCCTCTGTAGGTGTATAGGTATGAACCCAATTATTTGTAAGTTGTAAATATATGTGAAAGACCTTTACTAAGAGGATGTTTGGATTGACTTAAAAGTCATTTCAGTTTGACTTTTTATTTTTGACTTAAAAACTACTTTTTTAAGCCAATTCAAACGAGCCCTAAGTGTAGTAAGTGTATCGGATGTGTTTTAGGGTCATAAGGTACCTCAAACACCAAACTAAGTTCAAAACATTTCTATTGGCTAAGCTTTCACATGAGTTCATACAAGGGTCAATTTCCAATGATCATATCTCTTGGCATATAAATAGTTGTTAGCCTATAATCTATAAAATTAAAGGTCTATGAGTCTTGTTTCCAATGCCACCAAGTTTGCATCAATCGGAGTTCGAAGTAGAAAGTTATGATTGTTTTACTAGAACATGTCTCGAATGAAAAATTCGGCGATGACACCTGTCCATCCGGCGAATCACTAATACTTTGGCGTATTACGGATTGCATCACCGAAATAGCCCGGAAACCTTCCGAAACTATTAATTTTGGTGCCACACTTTGGCGATCCGCCGAATATTTTGGTGATGGTGCCTCCAAATCGCTAATTTGGCCAACAAGATTATTAAAATATTATTTTTTTTCGATTTTCGTGGTGTTCTTACATTCCTAGAGGATTATTATTGTCTTTATACACTCAATTAACATCCTAATACGTATAGCAACTCTCAAAAATTCAATCGAAGTCTCCCTTTTCCCGAAGATCAAGAACTTCAAGGAAGAAATTTCTTCAATTTCGCAATATCTAAAGGGTCCAAGTTCAAGATTCTCTTCAAGAATCCTAAGGTTTTCAATCAAGATTCTTTCCCAAACTTCATCTCCAAGAAATACATAGAAGGATTTCTCAAGTTGAAGCTATAAGGTTCCAAACCCAAAGCTTTCCTCTAATAATTCCTAAGATTCAGGTGTGTAGGACTTTAATGAGGAATTCTTTTCATCCTCATGTCAAAATATTCTCAATTTTCATGAATTTGATTCCATAATTAGGGTTATTAAACCCACTTTCGAATTTATCATATTTATGACCTGAATGATATGATTTCTTGAACTTCTTATATAGATTCTTGAATAATGCACTTCATTTTGACACTTAGTAAACAAGTTTCCATTGTTATGCTTTTTAGTTCTGACATGTTACTGTTTATGATTCATAAACATTATATTTTAAAACATGATTTTAGAGTCTTTATATTATTATGAAAGTTATTTAAGAAACCACAAGATATGCATGTTCTAGAAATTTTCTCATGATTTGAGAGATATATTTTAGAAGAGATTTTAGTATATGATTTTAGAAAGAAAGATTGAGTTTTGTCTCACACTTTATTCAGACAGATAGATAGTTTATCTAAATATTAGCATATCATATGAGCATATTATTTTGGGAGGATTATTTAGCTCCGAGAGGATACATGTTTAGAAAACTCAAGTCCCATAACTACGTGTCATCGTAGGTTATAAGTATGTCACTTTGATGATAAAATCTTTTAGCCCTTTGAGGCTCAATTAGCGGATCCACAATACATAGATAAGTTCTATACCCCGTCAAGGCATAGGGAAGCCCTCCCCAATCAGGTAAGTTGGGGCATTATGAGCTCACAGTATGTATGTCGATTATAAGAAACTCTTCCTTTTAGATATGATTTCGAAAAGTATGGTCTCAGATGTACATTTTCTTTCAGACTAATTTATTTATGATCTTTCACTGAATTCTTCTTTGGTTGATATTTACATATAATTGAAAGATCCATTATGGTCCCTTTCACAACTTATAATATAGTTATAAATTGAGCTATTTAGTTTTGTTCCTAAATATTCAGTATCTTCCCCGTACTAGTTGCATACCTCTTATATGCTACATTTTTCAAGTAATATAGATATGAGTATCATTCTCAGGCTTGTGGGTGGAGAGTAGTAGTTCATAGTTCAACACTTCACAAACCTCCTCATTGGTGTAATGACCCTTAGGTAATTTCCTCTTTATTGCGTTATTTTCAACGTTTAGAGTTTTCTTAGAGCGACCCAAGTCATTTATGACTTAATGGAACTGACAATTCGGTCACCTAGTCATTCATTTGTTTTTGTGTAAATTTTCATATTTTGGAGCTTTTAAAACTTTAACATTTGGTTTCGGTCGTAACTTAAAGTAGATAGGTTTAGAATGAATTCTGACGGTTCTATTAGTTAAGGAAAGTCTGGGAAAACCTTTGGTACGGGATCCGAGGCTTCTGGGCTCATTTCAAGCTATCGTTGTATTTGGCTTCAAATTAAGTTTGGGTGTAGGATCCATTTTTCTTCTAGATGGACCTTTGTTGAAAATTTTGACATCTTCATTTGGGATGGCAATGGGGTGGGGCAAAGATAGGGCGGGGCAGGGCAAGGGTTTAACGGGGCAAGATAGGGCACTACTTAAATGGGGGGGGTAGGGCAGGCGGGTCAAAGTTAATATTCTTAAAACTTTAAAAGGGCCGGGCAGGGATGGGTTTTGTTGGGCCAAAATGTCCATTATTTCAGCTGAGCTTTGGCTGATCCCAAAAGCAAAATAGAATAATGCAGATTAACATTATAAATAATTGGTGACATTTATATTTTGTTCTCTTCTTTAATTTTATATTTTATGGAATATACTTGGACTTTAAAAATAATTAAGATGTGATATTCAATAATGATTGAAAATGACTTATTGTTAAAATGAATAATCACGTACTTTCTTAAGTTTTTGATTCTATTTTCTGCAGAAGAAATGCTAACAACAAAGATATAGAACAAAATATATTGAATTTTATAACTTAAGATAAAAATGCAGACTGCAGAAGTTTTTTTTCCCTTTTTTGTTGATTTTTCTGAATATGGAATCTTTTTGGGTGTGTTTGTGTAGGTGGAGGAAAGTTTGTTTTGGACAATTTAAATAGTAGAATATTTTAATGGTAGATTTTTCTTTGACGATTTTTTTGTATTGATAATTGTTCTCCTTTCCATTAAGAACAAGTATATAGAATTAATAAAACATATAAAAAGTGCAAATTAAAACTTAAACGGGGCAGGGGAGGTGGGGCGGGGCGGGTTACAACAATGAAAATATTTTAATGGGGCGGATAGGGCCGGTTTAAATCTTAGGGGTCGAGGCTTGCCCCGACCTAACCCACCTAACCCACCCTATTGCCATTCCTAATCTTCATTGAGCCTGAATATCAAATTCTGTGGGGTAGCATAAATCATTTGCGTGCACAGAGTACCAAATGAATCGTGAGCCCTCGTGGATATTTGCCAAATCCAACTTGAGTTGGTGCAGCCTTTGAACCTGTTAACTTCCATGGAAAGAAGGATTAAATAAGCAATACCTCCCAAAAATCACTTTCAAAAAATCGAGGTCCTTCCTTGTTAACTATAGGCTGGTGAACCCACTCTTGATAAGCTTCTCCAAGGTGGCCAACCTGAGAACATACTCCAGAAGTCAAAAGGAAAATTGAGTAGATATTCTATTGGTATGAGTTAGCTGAAAAAAGTTAATTTCTATTTAGTTTGAGTGAGGAAACCAATAAGGGCTAGGGGCTAAAGAATTATGTTTGACATGACCAAGAGAAGGTGAAAACAATGATTAGAATAGATCTTTTATGAAAA
The DNA here is from genome assembly GCF_900185275.1 of Solanum verrucosum. Taxonomy (NCBI): domain Eukaryota; kingdom Viridiplantae; phylum Streptophyta; class Magnoliopsida; order Solanales; family Solanaceae; genus Solanum; species Solanum verrucosum. The sequence continues at coordinate 710,295 of NW_026020416.1, forward strand.
CAATGTCAGGAAAATAATCCTTCTCCTCTTTGTACATGTTTTTTATTTTTGCTATCATTTTTTTTAAAAATTTTTGGGTTCTTAGCAAGTATAACAAACAAATGAATTTAGACACCTACAAATAGATATATTGTAACAATTGGGAGAAGGTGTTTACCTTATGAACTCAAATTACAAAATGATCTTTTATTAGACAAATGCAAACAGATTTAGACCATTGAAGCAGATGACCTGAATGATACGTAGAGTTGCAGTTGATAGGACACAAACAAGGATACAACAAATAAGTTTGAAAATAGCAGAAAAGAAGGATTTTTTGAAAGTGCACCAGGGTGTGGCCTAATGGTAATGAAGTGGGAGAAGAACCACAAGGTATCAGGTTCAAATCCAACATAGGCAAAGAAATATGCCTAAGCCTTGGTCGACAAATTTAGCCAACACCTGTGTTGGGTAGGAGGTAGGCATCCGGCAAAATAGTCGAGGTGTGCGCAAACTGGCCCGAAGACTACCATCATAAAAAACAATAATGAGATGGCAGTAATGCAAATCTTGATTGAAGCGAAATAGTTGTTTATCTGTATCGTTATAATAACAGTATAATGGCAGAGTGAAAAACACTAGTCACAAGATTAAAAAATGTAATTAATTCGTGCTTTCATGTAACCTTTTTGACAGCTACAACCACAATACATAAAATACACAATATAGCTTCTTCATTAGAGTTAGTAGTGAGAGCAATTTATAAGTCCAGTGGAAAGTGGAAACCATGAATCATATTAGGACTAGATTATGATTTAGGTAATACTCGTCACTTTTCCTAATTATCAACAAAAAGCAGCTTAGACATGTATATGTGAATTTGGAGAAGAGAAGACAAAAATAATTGCTTATCAAAACCATTATACACCTAGTTTAAAATGAATTTCAATCTAAAGGTTGTTTTATGATTCACTCAATCATATAGCAGGAACTAAAAAGTAGCTCTGAAATTGAACTTATTAAGAAAATCATTTTTCCATTATCATTACACTGGTTTGAATCATTAAACTTGTTTAAACATTACAGACTACCTAATGCTTCAAAAGTAAAAATGAGCCAAATTTCAAAAAAATCTGAACTTTGTTCCAAAAGCTAATGTAAAAATTCACTTAATATAAGTTTAAAAATCATATTTTTCAAGCAAATCCAGAATGTATTTTGATCCAGATGTACTTTCACAAAGAGCAAAGAGAAAACTTACCCAGTAGGATTTTAGATATGAGATTCCACTGTAGTTAAAGCACAAACTGCTTCACTATATAACCAGATATTTTATTTTTATATATTAGGAAGAGAATATACTTTTTTTGTGATTAAGATGGTAAGATGTAGATCACTGAGATTCTCACGTGAACCTTGCCAATCTGGAGTTGTCAATATGATTTGGTCCATCATATTTGGATTAGCCCATACGTGTTTTGGAATTTTACAGACAAGGCTAGGTTACTAGCCCATCATTTTGGTGGGTGAGAACACATCATGCTCAATACATCGCTATGTGGGCTGCGGGATATGCCGGGTCAATCCATTTTTTTTTAAAAAAAAAACTAATCATTTTTTAATCTAAATTCTTATTTTGAAATATTAATATTAATATCCATGAGGATTGGTGAAAAGGATTACGTATTATTCGTTTGTTAATTCAACATGACAAGCATATCATATCACAAACAATTATTTAAATTTAAAATGGGGAAAAATGATCACAAGAGAATTGTTTCAATATCACAAGTATCATATCCTAAGCAACACAAAAGGCAAGGGATTTCTTCAAGAACGGAAAAGACTAGGGAGTGTGCAATTTAAATGGGGCTTCAACTTGATACTTAATAATTAACTAGTCCACAATCAATCATAACATGGATAACATTTGACTAACAACTATATTCAGAGCTTTCTCGTTGCAATGAATACGTGTGTCTTGGATTTTTCCGAACTATAAACCTTGCCATTCAAAAATCCAAACTTTGGCTTGAGTGAGTATAAATATCTCTACCTTTAATCCTTGAATGGAAAATTAATCGGATTGGGACTATCTGTACCTCAAATTCAAAGATTAAATTTCAAGTCTTTACTATAGAATTCTTACCCAACTCCACTTCCCAGTGATTAGAGATTTCAATCAATTGGCAATCATCAATTTTATCTAAACGTCTCAAACACAACAATAAATGCATATATATTAATAATTAATTTTAAGAATATTTAATCACTATCCAATCAAGTTTACACACTCATCATGCACGCACAACCCTAGCAAGAAATTTAGTTACTCATAAATAAGAAATGAAAGATATTCCATAATAGTAACACTCTTTTACGTTCATATTCAACACCTAGAATTAGATAAAAGCTTGAATGTATCACAAATGGTGTTTTACTTACTACTTGATTCTACAATGTCTAATATTGTTAATATCTCAATTGGAGAAGAAGAGTATAGTACAAAATTACATACATCCCTAAATTGACATTGAAACCTTCCAAAGGTAGTTTTTTTGCTCAAGTACAAAATTGCCCTTAAATCTCATCGGCCTCACTAGCATTGCATACGCGAAACACATATGCACTTGTTCTACACGCATATGCGTCAACAACTTAATATCATTTTTGTCTAGTAGAGCCTGCACTTGTACCTGCAAAATGTAAGTGCACTTATGCTAAATGAAGGTGCAAGTTGCAATTTCTTCTTCTTTTAAATGTGTTGCACCTATAAAACTCAAGTGCACTTCTGCCAAGCATCGGTTGCTTATCAAGTTGTTTAGTGATTTTTCAGCTCAAATCCTTCATTCTTCTCAAGTTCCAAGGAATGTCTGCATGTACGAGAACAAGAGCCTAAAATCTCTTCATTAGCATTAAACATAATAATAATTCACGCTTAAGAGACGAATAAGTTGTTAAAATACCAATCTATTAAACCTCCAAATTTAACTATTGTTTGTCCTCAAGCAGAACACTCACAAAGCACAGGATTGACTCGAGATAAACATGACATTAGTAAATTCACAACTAAATAGTATGACTCAAACAAAAAAAAATAGCAAAACACTCAAAATAAAAGACTATATAAATGGAAGAAGTATTGGTCAAATTTCAAATAATTTTGCTTGTTCACTGATTATTGTAACGTCATCAAAGACACTTCATCCAATACTAAGTGTCAACGATCATTAAGTAGTAATGTAATCCAACTATGTGAGTTGGGGTCGAGTCCCATGGGAGTGGTACGTATTTGAGAATCAATAGAAAATCATGAATATGATCAAGTCAATCATAACTAAAAACATTTACGAATAAAACATGGTTCAAATTAGGGGTGACACAAATATCAAATATTAGGGGGGTTTGATTTCAACAATCAGCTACAACAACAAATAACAGGAAAAATAGCAAATATAAGACAGGTTCTTGGGATTGATTGGATTATGGGCTAAGGTAGACAATTGGGTAATTGTAATTAATAGTGAATAGCTATAAATTAGTGAATAAGCTAGACTTTAGTGAGGATAAACTTTCTCTCGAACAATTTACCCCGAATCAAATTGGTTTCTCTGAACACCAATAAGCAGCAAGTAGGAACAACCTTCACTTTAGTCCATTCACTCTCTTGAGCTGAATGTGTGGAAAAGGGTTTAGGGTTCACTCTCTCAAGCTGAACCCATGACAACCCAATACCACAGACCATCAATTCAACAATCTTGGTTTTAAAACCTCTCTCTGAGCAAGCAAAAATACGAAGGTAGAGTTGCATTTGTAACTACAACCCTTTAGATTAAGCCACAATTACTGAATGAATCACTTTTAAACAACATTTACACTATCAATTAACAATACCCAGCAGCTAAATCAACCATAATCACATAATCACACCCTAAGAATTGGGATTTTAGCTGGGTAAGATTGATAATCTCTTTACAAAGCTCTAAGATGAAGAATCTTCAACACCCACTTCCAATTTCTTAGAAATGGAAATCTTCAAAGCTAAGAAAATATTGTCTTCAAAAACTCAGTTCTAAGCTCTAAACTTGAAAATTGAACAATAAAATGATTGATACAAAAACTGGATTAAAAACTGCATACTAAAATAAGAATTTAAAAACGTATTTATAGTTGCCAAAAATGTGCTGTGAAGGACCATTCGGCGCAATAAGTCGAGATCGCCGATCACTCAGCGATCCGCCCTTTGGTCAATTCCATCGCCTTTTTGATTTGGCCTTCAGGATCTTCAAGTTCTGAAACTTAGGGCAATATGGCACTGCATTGCGGAACCGTTGGCAACTCGCCGGCTACTCCTTTCTATTGCCGACTTGAATTTCTCCTTCAGGGCTTGGCACACTAGAACATTAGGTGAGACATTAGCCATTCGGTGACTCACCCAATGGATTAGGCGATCCTCATGCCTTCATTTCCTCGTCCTTTTAGCTGCCTTGTTTCTTTTTGCTCAATAGTGTCTATTCTTTGTTCCTCAATCCAAATACCTGAAATTCAAGGATTTACATCAGTTATTGGGACAAAATATGCATTTGAGGATACTAAATCTATTAAAATGAACCCCCAAATGAGTCCAAATCGTGGACTCATCAATATCCCCAACTTAAACTTTTGCTTGTCCTCAAGTAAAACTCAAGTTCAGCAGTTCAAAAAGGATGTCTCAAACAGTGCTACACAACACTCAATCATGAATGCACACAAAAAGACTCAACTTACTCATGCAAGGATCAATTGTTCACTCAAAGATTCAAGTTGTGACTCACCATTATCAAAGAATCTCAAGCTCACAATACTTGCTTCAAATGCAAATTCAAGCTCAACAAAGGTACTCAAATGCCCTCACACAAAGAATGATTCATATTCACACACAATGGTTCACAATTTAAAGCTACGGAATCAAGTGCAACACTCACACTCACAAAGATGAACACAATGCATGACTTCACCCATAGGTTTGCCCATATTTTCCAATCAACCCTTGTTTCAGCTCACTCAAGATAAAAAAAGTCTTTTCAAGGCTTGTAACGGGGCTGAGTGCAAATGTATAGTCATTTAGGCTCAATGGTTGTAATCCTCATGACATTTGGTGTGAACAACACTTTCTTTCCTTTTCTTCATCATCCTCATTCGTGCTCAAAAGTACCCATTATTCACTTTCCATGGATTGTTGGAAACCCTATTTTTTTTGTATTTTCACAACTTTTTCATTCTTTTTCTTTTTCATTCTTTTCTTGTTTTTCTCTATTCTTTTTTTATATGGAGGGGTTCCATTTTTCTCAAAACCATGGGTCAAAGGGAACTTTCTTGCACTTGTTGATTTACCTTCTCTTTCACCACACCCCAAACTTAGGCTTTTAGACTAAGTTGTCTATTCAAACAAACACAAATCATGAGAATTATAGGTAATGGATCAAGAAAGGTCACAATTTTATCAAGTTTCTTCCAAGAAAAGGTTCAGGCTCAAGGGGTGCTCAAGCGGAGTTCACACACTCACAAGGTAGGCCAACAAAAGAGGTATAGTGTCAAATTGTTTCACACTCTTCAAAGTTTCCTAAGATCATCTCAAGAGGTTGCTCACTTAGTTAACCGGACCAATGGGGAAAATTCTAGTATCATCACATATGATTCACGGTAAGCTCATCACACAAGGCATTGACACTAATGTCAAACAAGACGCCACACTTTCGCTAGTGTGCAATGTTCATCATAAGAGACTCAATTAGATACTTGGCTAGTCACAACGAGATGCAAAGAGTTCACATATTTTCTATGCAACTTCATTTGGCCTCATCGTAACGCACATTCATTTTTGTTGATTATGAACACTATTAAAGTCATCGGTATTGATCAAAATGATGCTCAAATTTGCAAGAGAACAACCACATTTAACACAAACAAGAGGTGGCACAATTTTTTCGGAAGGGTCCAAAAATCATTTGCAATTAAAAACAAGGAGCCACAAGCTCAATCATCCACAAAAACAGTGTAACACACACTTATAGCTCAAAGCCCAAATATATACACAAAACAAGAGAGTCACAAAAGGTCACACAAAAGGTGGGCCTCACCCCACCACAAATAAAGTCATTTGTCCTCAAATGCAAACAAAAATAAAATATCCAAAAGTTAAAATAAAGCAAGACATAGAGAGAGGTAAAGAGGGATCCTGTCTACACAGTTGCTCCATCTGTCTGGGCATCAGTGCCCCGTGCATCAATCTGATCTTGCGCATCAGTGCCGGAGTCACCTCAGAAGGAACAACTCCACTAGATCCACCCATAATGCCTCTGTCAGCGATGTCTGGATCACTGACTGCATGATCGTCTCCTCATGATCCGGCAAGTCTCTATATATCTCTATCAACTCCTCGTCGGTCTCTGCCTCCGACTCATCAACTGCTGGATCATCCCTAGGCACATCTCCGGTGGTAGTCGGAGGAATCTCAGAAGTCTCAGGAGCATCCAAATCTTCTGCAACCTTCAGTAATGAAGTGAAGTCAGTAAACTTTAGATAGTTTACATCTTCCTCAAATCAGTAACTTCAGCTTTCAAAGCGTAAGCTCGGAGGTCTCCCCCTGTCTACTTCAAAAGCCTGGACTCTTGTGGTGAGAGTATCAATGGAAGTCTGGAAAGGGGTCAGTGCAGCTGTGATAACACTCTCAATCATCTAAGGTATGGATCTCTTAATCGGGTCTCCCTCACGTCAGCTGAATAGGCCAGATGCCCGATCTTCAGGATCTTCGCTGAGTAATCTTGGCCAGCTGGGAGGAAGTGGAGGTGCCTAGAGCCTGTGAAGAAGAGGAAGGGGCAGAAGTACCTGAAGACCTGGAAGCCAGAGTAGGCAAAGATGCCTCTGCAGTATCGAATCTATATCTACCTCCGGGGATGTGTCCACTGGAGCTGCCTTCCTCCTATCAACCTCCTCTCTAGTAGACTCAACCTCAATATGCCGAATGTCAGTGGAAGAAGAAAGGGTAACCTCAAAATCTCTCGCAGCATCCCGAGGCACTCCAGTATGTCGACATAGCTTCGTGATCAGTACTGGGAATGGAAAAGAAGTCTGCCTCTATTGGCCTTTATGGTCATCTCCTGCTCAATGATAAGTCCCAATTCAATGCACCTTTTCGATATGATAGACCCAAGGCATGTCGCGTTAGGATGGCGGAGGAGAGACTCGTTCTAGGATGGCATCATAGTGCTACTGATAAAGCCAAAACCAGAATGGGGTAGCAATACTCAGGTCTCTCTTCTAAATGGAGACTCCCGCCTCGATCCACCACAGGGTGGTATACGAAATCAGAGGTGCCAGCTAGCCCTTTAACTCATCTAGTGATTGAGCAATCGGCAATCCCTCTTAGGGACTTGAAGAGTGCACAGTCCTATCAAAAACAGTGTAGATGTACTCACTTCTACACCCAACTTCTTTACCCCGAACCATGACCGACTTAATAGTTTAAACTCGCTTGCCTTTTTCTTGCTCTTTGAGACCAAGTCACTATATGTTGTGTAGAATTCCCGGACCCATGAAGGAATATAGAGGCCTCAGGGCATGGTGAACTGTTCAAATATGTGGAAATTCAGGGTGTCCTGCACATCTGAGCACTTGACTTCTAGGCCCTCTATCGATAACAACTTCTCCTCGAGGATGGTTTGCAAACCATCACCTTTCAATCTATTCAAACGCTTGGGAGGAGGGATGACTGGTGGCACAGGATCCATAAGAGGTGCCGGAGCTAGCACTAAATCTGCTGGTGTGGGAGTATGAGGGACTCTGACTGAGTCAGGGTGAGATCTAGCTCGAATCTCAGCCCACCGGGACTGTAGGGGTTGGTCATCCTCAGGCTCAGATAGGGCAGCCTGGGAGCCAGTAGTCACCCTATCAGATATGGCCTTGCCCTTACCTTTGTTTCCAGGTGGAAGCTCTTGCCCAACTTTAAATGCGATGAAATTGATATTGAAATGTTAGGCAACAATGTAATACCAATCCGAGCACAAATCAACGACTAAAATACTATAGAAATGCAAAAATATAGAAACTAAAGCGCGACTGTGAGTTTTGGGAGGATCAAAAGTGAGGGAAAGTGAAGAGTTTGAAAGTTTAAACCTTTGGCCTTTTAAAAACTATCCAATTCTCGCCCATTCGACGACATTAGTCGTGCTCGTCGACCCACTCGGCGACACGCCGAGTGGTAATTTACCTCACCGAGTTTTACAAGATCTCCAATTAATGTGGGGATCCAAACGGCGGATTAGATTGTGATTGCCGACATGGTCGACTACTCGTCAATCATTTCATGGGCTCGCCGAGTTTTACAGACTCTAATGTAATATTGTCTTGAGTCCAACAGTGGTGTAGGTTGGGTCACTGACCTCTTCGGCAATTCGCCGACTGGACCTTTATCTCGCCAACCTGCACTTTTCAACCACTTTCCACACTTTAACCTGCACAATCAACACACCATTATTTCCAAAACAAAAACAAAAGTGATAAAACCTTGGGTTGCCTCCCAAGAAGCACCTTAGTTAACATCGTGGCATGCGCGAGTCCCCACTTAAGTTCCATTAGTGAAGTTTGCCTCGTTCTCACAAGGAAACCCCCATTCTGGTTCCAGGTAGAGGTCATTCAGCACTTGGTCCAACCCTAGTAGCTAAATGAGCATAGAATGTGAGGTTGTCATTTGGTTCAACATCAAGACATTTTCTCTTATCTCCTCCAACACTCTGTCGTGTCCTTCAACTTTGTGTAGAAAAAGTAAGAGGACCTCTTCAATTTTCCCGCCCTCTTGCTTATTCATATTTCGACACTTGTGAGGGGGGATGTACCTGTCCATTTTTTTGGACAGTACCTCCAAGTCCTTGACCTTTTGGGCCAAGATATCTAGCTGACCCAAGAATGTGGCCAAGTGTTGGTCCTTCTCAGTCGCCTTGTTGGTTTTGGCCACACAATCAATGAGTTAAGCTGCGGTCTCATAGGAGTGTCGCATCAAGCAGCCCGAAGAGAGTTGGTCAGCCATTATTCTATTTTTGGGGATAAGACCCGGTAGAAACATTCCAGAAGCAGTTTATCAGGAATCTCATGAGTTGGGCATTGCTGTAATAGGATTTTAAACCTTTGCCACAACTCATATATGGACTCACCCTCTAATTACTTGAAATTTAGGATGTTATCCCTAAACATCATCAATCTTGAAAGAGGGTGATCCATTGGGTTACTGTTGCTACCAAATATGCTCCAAGTCTCTGCTCAAAATAGCAACACGCAAACCAAACTAAAAATTAAGTAAGTTTACTAAAACTAGCAAGAACAAAATTCAACTTAACTAAAAATTCTCAAGTAACTCTACTCCCCGGCAGCGAAGCCATTTTAATTATTATAACGTATCAAAGACACTTCATCCAATACTAAGTGTCAATGATCGTTAAGTAGTAATATAACCCAACTATGTGAGTTGGGGTCGAGTCCCAAGGGAGTGGTACGTATTTGAGAATCAATAGAAAAACATGAATATGATCAAGTTAATCATAGCTAAAAACATATACGAATAAAAACATGGTTCAATTAGGGGTGACCAAGTGTCAAATATCAGGGGGATTGATTTCAACTATCAGCTACAACAACAAATAACATGATAAATAGCAAATATAGAGACGGGTTCTTGAGATGTGATTGGATTATGGGCTAAGGTAGACAATTGGGTAATTGCAATTCATATGAATAGCTACAAATCAGTGAATAAGCTAGACTTTAGTGAGGATAAACTTTCTCTGGAACAATTTACCCCAAATCAAATTGGTTTCTCTCGAACACCAATAAGCAATAATTAGTAACTACCTTCATTTTAGTCCATTCACTCCGTCGAGCTGAATGTGTGGAAAAGGGTTTAGGGTTCACTCTCTCGAGTTGAACCTATGACAACTCAATACCCACAAATGATCAATTCAACAATCTTGGTTTTAAAACCTCTCTTTCGAGCAAGCCAAATATATGAAGGTAGAGTTGCATTTGCAACTAAAACCCTTTGCTTAAGCCACGATTACAGAACGAAATCACTTTTAAACATCATTTACACTATCAATTAACAATACCCAGCAGGTAAATCAACCCATAATCACATAATCACACCCTAAGAATTGGGGTTTTAGCTAAACATCATAAAAAGGTAAAAATCGTTACCAGATTGTGTTTCCATCAACTAGGCAAGATTGATATTGTCTTTACAAAGGTCTAAGATGAAGAATCTTCAACACCCACTTCCAATTTCTTAGAAATGGAAATTTTCAAATCTTCAAAGCTAAGGAAATATTGTCTTCAAAAACTCAGTTCTAAGCTCTAAACTTGAAAACTGAACAATAAAATGATTGATACAAAACTAGATTAAAAATTTCATACTAAACTAAGAATATAAAAACGTATTTATAGTCGCCAAAAATATGCTGCGAAGGACCATTCAGCGCATTCAGTCGGTATCACCGATCCACTCGGCAATCCTCCCTTTGATTAATTCCATCGCCTTTTTGTTTTGGACTTCAGCATCTTCAAGTTCTGAAACTTTGGGCGATATGGCAATGCATCGCAAAACCATTCATCGACTCGTCGACTGCTCTTTTCTATTGCCGACTGCTCTTTTCCATCGCCGACTTGATTTTCTTCTTTAGGGCTTGGTACACATGAACATTAGGTGAGACATTAGCCATTCAGTGACTCACCTAATGGATTAGGTGATCTTCAGGCGTTCTTTTCCTCATTCTTTCAGCTGCCTTGTTCCTTTTGGTCAAGTGTTTATGCTTTGTTCCTCAATCCAAATACCTGAAATTCAAGGATTTACATCAGTTATTGGGACAAAATATGCATTTGAGGACACTAAATATATTAAAATGAAGCCCTAAATGAATCCAAATCATGGACTGATCACTCACACTGTAGCGCCTCTCACAACCCTAGATCTGCCTATCATCGACCGAATTTGACATGGTTATAGCCAGCAATGGCTGGCCACCACTTCCAGGTAGTAAACCCCCACCAGTTCTGTTGTAACCTACATATTTGAATTCATTAATGCTAGAAGTTAGTTTTGTTGATCATATTATTCCCATTAAAAATATCACTTATGTCCATGGAGAGCCTATTGTTTTATGGGGAAAGGAAGAAGTTAATAACATGATCATAAAGGAAAACATACAATTTGCTATCATTGCAAAATTCTCATACGGATGGCCAGAAATGGAAGAAATAAGGAGAACTATACCCCTGCAATGTGAAATAAAGGCCGAGTGCAAGTTAGGATTTCTACGTGACAAACCTGTTTTGATTAGACTCACTACTTTGGAAGATTATGTTCAAGTAATGTCAAAACCTGCATATTTTCTTTGAGCAAGGGATGATTTTTACCGAATGAGACCTCTCAAATGGGATCCTTGGTTTAATCCGGAGGCTGAAACAACTACGGCTCTAGCATGAATTTCATTCCCTAGATTATCACCAAACTTTTTTGTCAAATAATCTCTTTTTTCCATGGCAAGGGCAGGGGGGAAACCCCTTCATGTGGACATGGCAACGAAGAATAAATCTAGACCTAGTTGTGCCAAGATTAAGGTTGAAGTAGACCTATTGAGAGATTTCCCCAAAAGGATTAATGTTGGAATTAAAAAGGCTAATTCTGGAGGAATAATATCAACATGGATTAACATTAGATATAATCATATGCCAAAATATTGCACAAATTGTAAATTACAAGGGCATAAAGAATCACAATGTTATATTTTACATCTTGAATTGAGAGAGTCACATGAAGCGAAGGAGACTAAAGAGATAGGGATATTATATCAATACCAGGATGGTGTTTGAACACTTACCAGTGACAAGGTAGTGGGACCTCGCTCTCAAAATCAGAAAATGAGTCATAATTCTAATGATAATGCAACGGAGGAGGAGAACTTTCAAAGCAAAAATATAAGCATCAAGGTAACAACATCAAGCAAAAATGGAATCCAACGAAAGACATGAGAGTCTTCACCCCTAACAGAGGGAAAAGACCACAACAGGAAACATCAAGCAATAATCAGGTTTTGTTATCAAATACTTTTGCCCAACTAGAAAAACATCAAGAGGAGATTACAGAGAAGGATCCAAGCACTAATTAGGAATACAATAAAGGAGATGAAGGTGTGGCTATCCCAGAGGTCAACAATCAGAAACAAAAGGGACATGAACAGAATAATAGTAAGGGTATTGTAGGAGAGGGGAAAAACCTTTTTTTTCCAAGTAACACATCGACAAACGAATTGGACAATGCTATAGAGAAGATACGTACATCAGAGAATGTTTTGAGTCCTTCAGATCAAGTCAAGAATACAAATATCAACCATCATCATAGAGACAAGACAAAAGAAGGTGAGATAGATAACAAAAACATTGAGGAGGTTCAAGAAACAATAAATGAGGGGCAATTGCTTAACTCGGGAAAATTGAGAACTCTTGATAGTAACACTTCAAAAGGCAGTAATAGTGGCACTAGCAGTAGCAACAGGTGCAACAAAAATTATGATGATATGTTAAGGTCCTCACAAAACTCAGGAAGAAAGAGTACTGACACAATCAACAATGAAAATATGTTGAGGTAGCAATAACAAAAGTCCAGGTAATGTCAAGTTCGCAAGCAATTCCTCAATCCTTCATTGATATTTCCAAGTTTGAAGGACACATAGATGGAGAAATAAGTGGGGATGGAACTAGAGAAGAAATAATCAACAACATTCATAAAATAGCAAGGGAGAGTGGTTTATCACCAAAGCAGGTTGATGCAATAAAAAGGTAGTAACAATAAAGTTAAATGAAACAAGGATATAAAGGAGGCCTCTTCTATCAGACCATTATTATTGAGGCTAGCCACCTCAAAAAAATTCAACAAGTATACCAATGAATAAACTATTTTTGGGAATATTCGATCAGTCAATACTCAACAAGCTTTTGAGAGATTGACTAATCTTAATAGGAGAAATCATTATTGGATAATTGGTTTGATGGAAACTTTTCAAGATTCATCAAATATTGACACTTATAGAAGGGTCCTGGAGCATCATTCTACTACAGCAAATTGTTCAAGCAAGATTTGTTTTTTTGCTAGAGAGGAAATATAGATTAATATTCTGTTAGACAATTTCCAACACTTAACAGTTAAGGTTAAGCATCAAAATTGGAATGAAGAAGTCATGATCACTATAGTTTATGCTGCATGTCGAGACAATATTAGAAGGGAGTTATGGGCTACATTAACACATTGAGTATCAATACCCGTATCCTTGGCTAATAGGAGGAGATTTTAATGTCATTCTTTCCGAGGCAGAGAAATTAGGGGGCTTACCAATTTTTTTCCAAGAGACTGAAGATTATTCTTATTGTATAAATAAATGTGGTGTCTTTGATATGAGGTACTCTGGAAGCACTTATACTTGAGGAATGGGTGAACTGACAATTCCTGTATTTTTAAGACGTTGGATAGAGTTCTTAGTAATAAAAAATTACAAGACATATACCCAACTATTGCAGTGAAACACTTGATAAAAAAAGGGTCTGATCACTCACCAATAGAAGTTAAATGTTCACAGAATGGAGGGGTCATTTAAAAACCATTCAAATTCTTGAATTTTGGCTAAAGAATGAGGATTTTATGGATGTGGTTAGAAATCAGTGGGTTGCAGATTTTGAAGGCAACCCCTTTTATGTATTGCATTATAAAATCAAGAAGTTGAAAGGTTTTTTGGTCTAATGGATCAAGGAGACTATGACAACATTTTTCAAAGAATTGCAACATTAGAAGAATTTTTACAGATTCAGGAAATGCAGTTCGAGATGGTTCCAACCCAACATAATAGGGAAAGGTTACACAAGGCACACACAGACTTGTCCAAATATCTTTTTTTGGAGGAGGAATACTGGAGGACAAAATTTAGTATGAAATGGTTTGAAGATGGAGAGAAAATCTCTAAATTCTTTCAGGCTTATGTAAATGGGAGAAGGAAGAGGCTCCAGTTGAATAGAATCCAAAATGCAGAAGGGGAGTGGATAGAAGATCAAAATAACATTGCAAAGGAGGCAGTGAGGTTTTTTCAAAACCAATTCTCAGAAGATTGTTTCTCACAAGATTTTGTCATTTTAGATCACATACCATGTGTTATTAATGAAGATTAGAATAAGGAACTAACTAAATTTCCTGATGACAGAGGTAAAAGCAGTAGTTTTGCTCTTAATGGAGAAAGTTGTAGTGGTCCTGATAGTTTCACAGGTATGCTTTATCAAATATGTTGGGAGATTATCAAGAAAGACATAATTGAGGTTGTACAAGCTTTTTTTGGGGGGGGGGGGGCAAGAGTTATCAAGATTTTCACCCATACGAATCTTGTATTACTCCCTAAAAAGGACCAGGTAAAGTCCTTCTCAGATGTCAGACCAATTAGTCTAAGTAATTTTATAAATAAAGTGTTTTCCAGAGTTATTCATGGAAGATTGGTGGTTTTATTACCTCTTCTTATTTCGCCTAATCAGATAGGATTCATTAAAGGAAGGAGCATTGTGGAAAATATCATATTGGCACAAGAAATTATCAGAGATATCAAAATTAGAACAAAACCGCTAATGTGGTAGTGAAGTTGGATATGACTAAAGTAATATGACAATTATCATGGTTATTTATTTTTAAGGTGTTTAGAAAGTTTGTCTTCAATAAGATTCTAATTGACTTGATATACATATTACTCGCAAATAATTGGTATTCTGTACTTATCAATGGGCAGGATAAGGGTTTTTTTAAATCTACTAGAGGAGTGAAGCAGGGTGATCCTCTATCACCAACAATATTTATTATTGCAGCTAAAGCTTTAACTAGGGAACTTAATGCTCTTAATGAGAGGGAAGATTTCAAAGGTTTTGGTGTTCCTAAATGGAGTGATCCTATCAATCACTTGGCCTATGCAGATGACACCATTTTGTTTGTATCAGCAGAAAAGAGATCCATGAAGTTAATGATGCAAGTGCTGAAGAAATATGAGGTTGCTTCTGGACAACTTATCAACCTTGACAAGAGTACCTTCTACATTCATGAAAAGGTGACAACAAGAATTGTGGCTAAAATAAAGAAGATCACTTGCATTAGACAAGGTACTTTCCCCTTCATTTATTTAGGATGTCCTATTTTTATGAAAGGAATAAGATTTTCTACTATGATACTTTTGTTAAGAAGATAGGAAATAGGGTTCAAAGTTGGAAAGGTAAATTCTTATCCTATGGAGGAATGGCAGTCCTCATTAATCATGTTTTACAAGCAATTCAATTCATTTAATATCAGCCCTTAATTCTACTAAATGAGTAATAAGGCAACTTCAATAGCATTTTTGCTAAGTTTTCCTGGAAGAACACCATCGACAAGAAGAGTAGGCACTGGGTGAGTTGGGACAATCTATGTCTTCCTAAGGCAGAGATGGAGTTGGTTTCAGGTTTATTGTTGATGTGTCTAATGCTCTTTTTTGCAAGTTGTGGTGGAATTTAAGGACTAAACCTTCGATATGGGGACTTATATGATTAGCAAATATTGTAAAAACTCCATCTAGTGGTGGCTCAGAGCAGAGGAGATTCAAGTATATGAAAGAAGTTAATCTTTGTCAGGGAACATATTAAACATCAAATCGGGTGGAAGATTGAAAAGGGAAACTCTAGTTTTTGGTATGACAACTGGACTACAATGGGTTCTCTTTATCACATTATTTCAGAAGCAGGGTAAAATAGATAGAAGTTGAGCAGTTCATTGATGCACAAGGATGGGATAAGCAGAAGTTGGGTGTTTGTCTTCCTGAAGACTATGTTCAGTTTATTATTAAGAACTTTCCACCACCAAAGCATACAAACAGATTAGACAAGCCAGTTTGGACGCTTGAACCAAATGGTTATTTCTCTGTAAGAAGTGCTTGGAATTATATCAAGCAGAAGGATCAGGAGGAAGACAATTTTAAGTTCATGTGGAGTAAAAAGTTGCCTTTCAAAATGTCTTTCTTTCTTTGGAGAATGTGGAAGTTTAGGGTCCCAATAGATGAGGTACTACAACATATGGGGATAAATATTGTTTCTAAATGTTGGTGTTGTTGTAACACCCCGTAACTAGAAAGAACTAAAAAGGAATTTAAAAGAGGAAATAGTCATTTTTGGAAAGTATAATGAAAATATGGAAATTGTTAAGTGTGTTAAAGTTGAGTTTTTGGTCAACTTCAAATGACCATAACTTCAAGCTCAGAATGAGTTAGGTGTGTTTCCAGATATATTAGGAAATATCTTGGAATGATCTTTCCAACCCGTCGAGTTTGTGCGATTTCGAGTTTGTATGAGTGAGATATGCCCATTGGAAGTTGAGTTGTTCGAATAAGGAAATGTCCAATCCGGATTTTAGAAGGGCATTATGGTCTTTTCCATACCCTATGACTTGATTTCGTTTTTGTTAATTAATTGGGGTCTAAACTGATAGGATTCAGTTTACGCTTTTACGATATTGAGTTAGGGTTTTAGAAAAGAGAAAAGAAGAAGAGAAAGGAGGAGAAGGAGCAAGAATCGTCAAGTTCTTGAAGAATCGCTTGTGGATTTCGTTAAGAGGTGATCCCTACGAGGTATGCGAGTTCACACAGCGTTGGGTTTATTCACCAATGCGCCAAACATCTTTAATTCAACATGAATTCATCCTAAAAGTTGAAAGTTTGAATGTTCTTGATGTGTGTTCTTGAATTTACTTTTGTTCTTGAATTTGGGATGAGATTTAGGAGTTCTTGAGAGTTTAAGGTCGATTTTAGAGTTGTGTTTGATTAGATTCTTGTGTACATATGATGGGTATCTGAATCTAAAGAGAATTAGAAAAAAATAATCAAATTTAGGTGATTTGGGGTTTGAAAACGAAGAAGGAACAAGTCGGCAGAATTTGTGTATCAGGTCCGCGTCACGGACCTGTTCCTCAAGATTGAAAAAGTTCTCCTCGCGTCGCGGAGCGGATACAAACCGTTTTGTCTCAAAAATTATTTTCGCGACCAAAAATTTAAATACATCTCTGCGTCGCGGACTCGCTTCCAGGCAGTGATTTCTTGATCATTTCTCATGTTTAGCTATCTAAAATCATTCCTAAACATCATGAGATCTTTCCTATTACAAATCACAATCCTTTAATCCATAATTCAATTCAAGGATCAGTTAAGAGTCAAGCCAAGATAAGTTAAGAGTCAAGTTAAGAGAAGTAAGAGTCAAGTTAAGAGCAGTTCATAGAGTTTTCCAAGAGTCTTTTATAAATGTTTTAACTTTGTTTTAAGACTTGAGTTTTGAGTTAAGTAATGAGTCGAGTTTGAAGTTCGTTTCTTAAAAGATTATATCGAGACAATGTATTTCCAAAGAATAAAATGTTTTCACATTTAAAGAAGAAAGGAAGCCTTGATTTCCAACAGAGCCTTTGAGCCAATTTTTCAGTAAAGAGCCTTTGAGCTAGTTTTCCAGTAAAGAGCCTTTGAGCTAGTTTTCAGTAAAGAGCCTTTGAGCTAGTTTTTCAGTAAAGAGACTTTGAGCTAAGTTTTTGAGCAATTATCTCAAATCACAGAAAGAAGTATGGTTTTTTTAAAACATAAGAGCTAGTATCATATTTTGGGAATAGTATTGAGCATCGATATGGGGGAGAGTTCAGACAACTCACAGCCCCCATAAACCATGTA
Source organism: Solanum verrucosum (assembly GCF_900185275.1). NCBI lineage: Eukaryota > Viridiplantae > Streptophyta > Magnoliopsida > Solanales > Solanaceae > Solanum > Solanum verrucosum. Next base: position 728,051 of record NW_026020416.1, read on the forward strand.
GCCACCATGGGTAGAAAAATGGTCATACTTTTTAGATGATTCCTTAGTGATTTTTAGCATAGACTAGTGGATCCACTTAGTAGTTCAGGTTCTATACTATGGCAAGGTATAGGATGGCCCTGGCAGTGTGAGGCAAAGTGCTGTATCATCACGATAGCTCTTAAGTGATGGTTGTCAGTTAGAGAAACTCCCACATCAGTATTTTGTATTTTTTTTATATATAAAAATATTTGTATTTTCATATATAAATAGAGTTCATATTGTATCTTTGCATATATATAGAGTTATTATTGTATTTCTTAATACACAGAGTTGAAAACCATGTTTTAAAGCTTTTCTTTATACTGCATTTATTTACACTGCTTTATATTGAAATCAGTTTGGTTGAGTTGAGCTAGTTAAGTTCTTCAGTTCCTTTCAAGCTTATGTCTTGTTTTAGAATTCCCCTCGCATACTCGTACATTCAATGTACTGACGCCATTTGGCTTGCATCGTTTTATGATGCAGACACAGGTAACCAGGATCAACATCCAGCTTGTTGATCCAGTTGAGCCCTCAGAGTCTGGTGGTGAGCCTCCTTGCTTTCTAGAGGATCCCTTTTATTGCTTTTAGTATTTTAGTTCATTAGGATGTCGTGGGTCTTGTCCTGACATCCATCTCAGTTTTAGAGGCTTCATATATAGTCAGTCAGTTAGTTCATTTGTCAGTATCTTGTTATTGGCTTATGTTCAGATTTGAGTTGCCAATTTGGCTAAGTTAAATGTTTATTTTCTAAAACATTTTGAGTTTAGTTTAAGACAATTGATTATCTTGCATTTGAGTTCTTTTCTTAATGCTTAAAGTCTTCCGTTGAGTAAGTAAGCTAGGCCAAGGCTTCGCTTGGGGCCATCAATGGTTCTCGAGTGCCAGCCACGTCCGGGGTGTAGGCTTGGGGAGTGACAAACTTGGTATCAAAGCATAGAGTTCAGGAGTCGTAGGGAGTCTATGAATCCGTGTCAGTAGAGTCCTAGTTATCGGTGTGAAGTGCACCACATCAATAATTAGGACGCTGCAACACTTAGGAAATTTTCTCACTTCTTTCATACTAATTTCTTGCATTAGAGTTTGATCTCTAAAAAGTTTCCTTCTAATTCGTGCTTGCGCATGCTTGATGTTATGCACGTTGCCGCGATACTAAACGAGTTGAACTAGCTGCATATAAACTGAAGAATGTTGCTAGGAATTGGTTTGACCAGTGGAAGGTGGGTAGAGCTAAGGATAAACCACCTGCGAGTTGGGCTTGTTTTGAGGAGGCCTTCTTGGGGAGTTTCTTCCCCCGAGAACTGAAAGAGTCTAAGGTACGGGAATTTCTTACCCTTAAGGAAGAGTCACTGAGTGTTCATGAGTATGGGTTGAAGTTCACCCAACTATCCCGTTATGCTCCGGAGATGGTTACAAATATGGGGAGTAGAATGAGTTTGTTTGTTGCTGGGTTGTCTCGTCTATCAAGCAAGGAGGGAATGGTAGTTATGCTAATTGGGGACATGGATATATCCAGGTTGACGGTCTATGTGCAGAAGGTTGAGGAAGAGAAGCTAAGGGATAGTGAGTAATTTAGAAATAAGAAAGCTAAGACAGGGAATGAGTCCGGGCAGCAGAAAAGTAATGTGAACCGTTCGTCCTTTCAGCAAAATCAAAGGGACCTGCTCCATCATCTGCTAGTGCACCTACACTGATACGCTCAAATTACACCTCCCTAAAGAAGTATAAGCGATCGTTATCAAGTAAAGAACCCAACTTGTAGGTTGGGGTCGATCCCACGAGGAAATGGTTTAGACTTTCCTTTAACCAACAATTATATTCAATTAGCCAAAATACTTCCGGAAACAAGAAATAAAAAAGGGGGGGATTTGTGAAACAAATTGTAAGAATTTAGTAAGTAATCAATAATCAAAAGTCAATTTTGGTTGTTATCAAGATGAGAAGATTAACTAGGGTAAACGTGTTCCTCACAAGCTCATAACTCAGTAATCCTAGTAATCGCAATCCTTTCCTAGTGTATTACATGCAAAGTGATAAGTTAGGTATCTCTAAATCCTTGATCGCATCTAGAGAATTTCACCCCGCACCTTGATCCGGCTACGTGTGTATAATTTACTAACCCTTACCTTTACCTCATATTAGACATCATAATCGATGTTTGGCTTAGTTATTACTTCGCACCAATCGACACTAGCCTATTAGATAGTATCACACTAAATCTATGTTGATAATTTTTTCTTGTTGATTACCTCCTTGATCCGGCAGGAGTAACAAGGCGAGTTCTAACGCGTGCACTCGTTAAAAAGACTTTTAAACGAAAGAATTATCAATGCATGCAAAACACTATTCAAGAATTGCTTATTTACTATTCATACTTTGTTAATCGCTCATGGTTCCCACAACCTAGTTGTGGATTTAGTTACCCATACTAGCAAGAACACAATTCATAATATTAGATGAATAAATCATGAACTTACGTAACGAGAATAATAAACCCAGAATTTCAACTTGAATTGCAAAGCCAAAATCTTCAAAACGAATGTAGGAAATCAATAATTGCTAGGGTTGCAACTTAATCTCCAAAGTCACAAGGTAAAAATAGAATAATAATGTCTACCCCCAAAAATGAGGTTTACATGTCCTATTTATAGAAAACAAATCCTAAATTAAAAGGGAAACAAATTAAGGAAAGTTTGTTCAGGTACGCGTCTTCAATCCACAAGACTGACTTACGGACCGTCGATGGATCTATGGTCCGTAAGTCCCTTCCGTCAGCCAGACTTAGAAAATATTTCTGCTTCCAAAAAATCAGCTTCTCTGAAGCAAACGACGGACTAACAGTACGGACCGTAGATGATCTACGGTCCGTCAATCCCCTCCGTAGCTCCATACTTAGAATCTTCAAAAATCAGGTACTGGAACCCTCGCAGTATCATTCTACGGATCAACAGTACGGTCCGTAGATTAATCTACGGACCGTCAATGGACACCGTGGTTCCACACTTGGTCAGATTTCCCTGATTTGTCCTCAATCCCATGCCTGCTGATCTACGGTCATCACCTACGGACGTGAATGGACCTACGGTCCGTAGATCACCTCTGTGAATGCCTGTTTCTGCATTTCTTGCAGCTGTCTCTATACTTCGCGCCTGAACACCTTTCCTGCAAAACATGATAAAAACACATAAAAACCAATATAAAAAGGCCCTAGACACACACAACTTGTAAGTGAAATGTATTAGAAATACCGTAAACTCACGGTATATCAACACCCTCAACTTAAATTCGTTGTTTGTCCTCAAGCGACGCACTACAACTCTAAACGACACTTGTGTAGAAGCAAGCATTTTCAAACCCAAGCAATCACATGGCTCCCTACCCTCCTCATTGTTTGGGAGCACATTTGTTCTCTTAGACTCGACGAGCCAATTCATGTGGATCACACCATGACACAGATGGACAACTGACACACAACATACACCTTCTCACTATCACCAAAGTACCAACTTTCGACAATGTAACTAGTGCCCTTACTTCAAACGAAATCTCCTTTTCCCAAGAATGAATGATATCATGGTACAATGATTTATTCAACACTCACGCTCAGAAGTAATTTCAAATACAGTTAGTGCTCAATGCCATAAGCTTGCCCTTATTTTCACTGCTTAGACTCTCCAAAATAGACTCTAGGATCACTATAGGGCTTTCTTGGCTTGTAACGTAGGCTCAGGGTCAGGTGTGGTACATTTGGGTACTGCTTAGTGACTTTCTGCCTCCTTGACATTACACTCGGCTTTCAACCTCTTTTTGCCCTATTTTTGTCATCCTATCATTTTCTTTCTTTCCCTTAATTTTCTTCAACCACGAATGTGACCTCAGACTTTGCAGCTCCTTTTACTTTTTTTTTTTTATTTTTTTTCTTTTAGCTTTCAACAAGTCACATCCTTTTATCCATTTTTCTTTCACTCTTTTCATACCCATTTTTCTTTCAGTTCCCTCTTTCATAGCCACCCTCAACTTATGGATTTTCCATTAGTTGAGGTACACAATACCCGATGTCAGGTCAGGGCCAAGATTAAGGTTGCTTACATTAGCCACCCTCAACTTTAGGCTTTTGGCCTAAGTCAAAGTGCATATGTCCAAGGAGGACCGGGGCCAACATAGTAGATTATGGGAAGGGTCTAGAAAGAAATGGTTTAATTTTAGGCTCAAATTATTTGGATCAAAGGGAGCATTTATTTCATTTGGTTGGATCCTTCTTTTAGGCTATTTGTGGATTTTTCAGAACAATGGCCTATGATCACTTCCTAACCTCTAGATTGAATTGTCTTAACAGGACTAACCAGGCAAGTTCTAGCTTTGCACAAAAACTGTTTGAACACTCAACGATTCTCACACACTCTTGGCACATAGTTCCATCATCAGGTTATTGGATTACCCAGTTCAAGTTTCAGCTTAAGTCATGCTATCAAGTCGATTGTTACTATGTCATACTCAGAGCCAACACAATCAACTAATCGTAGCCTACAACTTTCTAGCATACATCCCAAAATCTGACGGGTATCATTTTTCATAAGCCATCATGCTTCATTCTTCATCATGCTTCTACACATACGATCCTAAGACATGCCGGTTCAACAAAAATTAAACAGTCCCTTGGGGAAAAAAACACAGGCAAGAAAACCCCAAGAGAGGATTCATGAGTTGGGTTATTCAGATTTCACCCTATCACTCACAATCCATTTACCCCACCCCCAACAAAAATAGATGCAGTTGTCCCCAATGCATACATAAGCATTAAAAGAAAATGTATTGGGTGAAGCAAACCTGTGGCGCAAAGCGCGGCGAATCATCAACAAGCAGGGGGGTCCGGTTTCCCGGAACCCGCTGGAACAACAGTGGGGCACCCTCAGTAGTGCCCACATCAGCAATCATAGCACCCTCAGTAGTGCTCTCTAACAATCTCTCCGCACCATCAGTGGTGCTCACCATGTCCCTCAAAACGGGCTGAACCTCTGCAACTGGGGCAGAGCTCGATGCCCCTGCAACTCTCTCACGCACCCTCTGCTGGCGCAACTCTTCGTCTGCAATCGAAGCCCTCCTAGCCTCCTTCTCCTGCCGACGCTGTCTCTTGTGAGATTTCTCTTCCTCCGTGCGATGAGAACGGTGCCGCTTGCCTTTGGCATGTGTCGGTGCAGGCCCCTCCTCGGCGGTCCCACTGAATAGAGCATCTAGCACTGTATCATCAGCCAGTGCAGTAGGAGCAGCCTGAGTCTCAACTGAAGGTGCACAAGAATGACATCAACGTCAGTCCGGAGGCTGGCTATGTCAGCCTGCAAAGCAGATAGGTCTATGGCCGGAGCTGATCGCTCGAGGACTCGCAACTCAAAGGCATCAAGACGCTTATTAACAGCCTGGACCTTCCGGTCCATCATCCCCTCCATCCTGCGCTCCATCCTAGCCTCAGACTCAGCTATTGACTTTTGCATCCACGGCTGGATGTGATGTAGCAGTGTGGCCATCTGCGCCTCTAACTTCTGTACTCTGGCCAAAGGGACAACAGTAGCTCCTAACTGCGGTGTGGACCGGGAAGAGCTAGGAGCCATACTAGCTGCCTGAGATGAGGAGCCCGGGACAGTGTCGGTGTGATCGGGGATGCTAAGGTCATCACCCTGTGCCTGCCCCACTGTGTCTGCAAGATCGGCACCCAAAGGAGGTACCTCAACCTGAGGCTCTCTGCGAGGTGCTGCCACATTAGCCTCATCTCGAATAAGGCCGATGTCCAATGCCCCTGTAGGGTGGACTAACTTGTCGCAATGCCAGATCGGCACTCCAGAGTCCCTGCACAAATGAAAAATTAGACAGGGGAAGGGGTAGGTGGTGGAGGTCCTGAATGCCCTCTCGTGAATCTCTGCTAGCAGCATGCGGGCAAAGTCGATCTCCACACCCGCTACCAATGCTGCAACCATGACCGCTCTGTCCCAAGTGACTTGATTATCAGCTTTTGTAGGTGAGACTCTGTTACGCACCAGCAGCCAGAAGAACTTGGCCACAAAATTTAGTGTGGCCTTCCGGATGCCCAACCGTGGAGCGGCAACCCATTCCGCACGCTCGCCATCTGCAGCAATGTACCTGGCCAACCATAGTAGAACAGCCTCTCGCTGCTCAACATTCCTCTGGAAAGCACCACTCCGCACGATGTCCCATCTGTAGTCAAACTCAGCTGTGTTGAGAGACCAAGAGTGACCTGTAGTAGGACCATAGAGAAAGCGTCTGATCGTGGCAGGGGATATGTCCACCGGGCACCCTCGAACCAAGGTGGAAGTGAGCGAATCCTGCGCTAGTGGCTTTGACCGCTTGGAAATGGAACCCCGGAGAGTGGCAGCATAGGAAGCATAGAACTCCCGCACAATCTCCTCGCTGTACGTCCCTGGGTCTCGAGCCATCCAGTCACACTTGTGAAGGTTGAACACCGGTGAATGTCTGGAACAGTATGCAGGCTCCCCGTGAGGACTCTGCGCTCCTCTGTAATTAGTCGGGCCATTTTTTGTTTGTCGTTGACCATCTTAGCATCCCTATAAATCTGCCATTGACCCTCTACACACCACCTATTTATCTCGCCTGCTACAGGAGTGGGGTCATCATTCCATGGTGCAGGTATGGACTCTGAGCTATTTGCCTCATCAGACGAGGCTGCTTGGTCATTCTCTCCAGACCCTGTGGATGATTTGGCATTGAACCCTGTAGCATGGGCAGACTCGGATCGTGAAGAGTGGGCAGACCCAGAGCCTGAAGCATGGGCAGACTCGGACCCGGACATAGACCCCTCTGAACTGGAAGCAGCCCCAGTTGGTGACCCGATCAGTGTGTGCTCCTCATCAGACTGGGAGACAGTGACTACGTCGGGAAGCACCTTCCGGGGGGTGCCTCTGGGTGCAGCGCGAGAAGTCCTAGGGTTGAGAGGCACATATGTTGGATCAGTGTCGGCGTCTGTGTCCTCATCAATTAACCGGAAACTAGGGGCAACAGATTTGGACTTGCCCCTCTTTGAGTAGGTGACCATCTTCTTGGGTGCCATTGTACCTGCGGGAGCGATATTAGTGCCAAAACTAACCATATGCAGCAAAGAAAACTTTTAGGATTGGTAACGACCCTCAACTAAGCCCACAAAAAAATTTAGACAGATGCTACAGTGGTCATCCACGGAGGAGACCTACGGTCCGTAGACTGATCTACGGTCCGTGATCTCTTCCGTGGATCAGGGGGCCTGTCATATAGGTCGCAGTTGGAAACCACGGAAGTGCAGAACGGTCCGTAGATGAACCTACGGACCGTAGTCCACCTCCGTGGTTTCACACTTGGTGAAATTTTTCATGTGCATCCATTTACGAACCCCATCTACGGTCCGTAGATGGATCTACGTTCCGTAGACGGGGTGTCGTGGATGCCATCAGTGCCAGGTATCATACATTTTTGGCCTTAGTTTTCAACATTAACACAATCTCATCATGCATTTACAACACTAAATTATGCTAGTTCTTCATTCTTAAGATTCCGACCGATTATTATACCAAACAATTTAGACTAGTTGTGGAACCCTAGGTCGAAACTAGCATGTAGTTTTTACGATCACATACAATAATGCTACACAATCACTATCGATCGTTCCAAGGGCATTGTAAATTTCAAGTTTATCATGCAATTTCATCTAACAATTACCCAAGGTCAAGACCCAACTCCCGACTTTCTATATTCAATCTATGAATCGAAATTCAAAGTGAAGGGAAAGTCTATTACCTTACAAGCAACAAGGAGTGGGCGATGGCGTGATGATACTAAGATTAGCAAGACCAAGGAGGCACCTCTTCGTTACTGACCAAACACCGGACCCTTTTTGTTAGATTATGGGATGGGTTGTATTTGAAATGGAAGGGAAATTGGGGAATTATGGAAGGAATGATATGATGGAGGAGTTATGGAGTGATTTAGGGAAGTTAGGGAATGTTAGAAACGGTTTTGGGAGTAATGGAGGGAATGGGAATGGTTTAAAACAAATGGGGGTTTTTAAATGGGAAAATCCGGGTCGGGTCAGACAGCCTGAGGTATGGACTCACGAGACCCCGTCTACGGTCCGTGAGTCGATCTACGGTCCGTAGATCACTCATATACTTGAAATTTAGAAACTTACCTGGGATCTACGGGCACCATCTACGGTCCGTTGATGGATCGACGGACCGTCGATTGTGTCCGTAGACTTCTGCACCAGACCATTTTCTGCAGAATTTTCGTGGTGTACCTGCACATGTAGCAACCAATAGGCTATTCTTTTTACATTTTCTAGACACTTTTTAGACACGGACCCTATTCTAATTCTAGCCAACACTAATACAAAACTAAAATTTGATACAAGAATAAATGAACAGCGCAAACTACTAGAGAGAAAAAACTATATCCTATCGTTGGCTAGATTGTACATCTTGGGTTGCCTCCCAAGCAGCGCTTGATTTAACGTCGCGGCACGACGCAACCTCTTGATTACTCAGACTTCATCAAGATTGTAGGCCTCAATCACTTCTTGCACGGTTTCAGCATTTCCCAAATAGATCTTGATCCTTTGCCCGTTTACCATGAACCTTGTGCCATCCTTTTTTTCCAGCTCAACCGCCCCATGGGGGAACAATTTTGTGAGCAAAAATGGTCCGGTCCATTTGGACTTGAGTTTGCCTGGAAACAAGCGCAACCTAGAGTTGAATAGAAGCACAAGATCACCAACCACAAATTCTCGCTTTTCAATTCTTTGATCATGATACCTCTTCATCTTCTCTTTGTACAAGGCTGAACTTTCATAAGCTTTTAGGCGAAACTCCTCAAGTGCATTCAAGTCATCCATTCTTTGATTGATGCGGCGCCCCAATCCAAATTTAATTTCTTCATTGCCCACATCGCCTTATGCTCTAGTTCTACTGGTAAATGACAAGACTTCCCATATACAAGTTGGTAGGGAGACATACCTATGGGGGTCTTGTATGCAGTGCGGTATGCCCATAGAGCATCATCAAGCTTCTTTGACCAATCCGTTCTATTGGCATTCACGGTCTTCGCCAATATCTGTTTGATCTCTCTGTTGGATACTTCAACTTGACCACTAGTCTGTGGATGGTAAGGGGTGGCTACATTGTGGCGGACACCATATTTCTCAAGTAGTACCTTGAACAACTTATTGCAAAAGTGAGAACCTCCATCGCTAATAATAGCCCTCGGTGTACCAAATCTGGAGAAGATGTTCTTTTTCAAGAAACCGGTGACACTTTTACCTTCATTGTTGGAGAGCGCAACTGCTTCAACCCACTTCGATACATAGTCAACCGCAACAAGAATATACTTCATCCCATATGAACTCACGAATGGACCCATGAAATCAATCCCATACATCAAACAACTCTATCACCAATATAGGATTCAGAGGGAGCTCTTGCCTCTTTGAAATCCCTCCTTCTCTTTGGCAACGATCACAAGACTTGGCGAAATCATGAGCATCTTGGTGAATGGTAGGCCAGTAGTATCCACACTGCAAAATCTTATGTGCAGTCCGAATACCACTATGATGCCCACCAACAGGCGATGAATGGCATGCTTCAAGTACACTCAACATCTCTACCTCGGGCACGCAGCGACGAATAATCCCATCAGCACAACTACGATACAAATAAGGTTCATCCCAAAAGAATTTCTTCACATCATGCATAAACTTTTTCTTTTGGTGAAAAGACAAATCGGGAGGCACAATATCGCTTGCCAAATAATTAGCAAAGTCCGCGAACCAAGGAATCAGATCATGAGAAGCAGCCAATACCTGTTCATCTGGAAAAGCATCATTAATTTCGGCCCTATCTCCAAGCTTTAGCATGGCCTCTTCCTCTAATCTGGACAAGTGATCGGCAACTTGATTTTCGGTTCCCTTTCTATCTTTTACCACAAAATCAAACTCTTGCAGCAACAGTACCCATCTAATCAATCTTGGTTTTGCATCTTTTTTCGCCATCAAATACCTCAATGCAGAGTGGTCAGTATGCACTATGACCTTAGTACCAAGCAAGTAGGAACGAAATTTCTCGAATGCAAAAACCACCGCAAGGAGTTCTTGTTCGGTCACAGTATAATTCTTCTGGGCCACATTTAGAGCTTTGCTAGCATAGTAAATAGGGTGAAGAATTTTCTCACGCCTTTGACCCAATACTACACCAAGCGCCACTCCACTCGCATCGCACATTACCTCAAACGGTTGTCCCCAATCCGGTGAAATAATGATAGGTGTTGTAACCAACTTCTCCTTCAGCTCTCCAAATGCTCTAAGACAAGATCATCAAAATAGAACTTACTCTCCTTCTCGAGCAGTTTGCACAAAGGATGCACAATTTTTGAGAAATCTTTGATGAATCTCCTATAAAATCCTGCATGTCCAAGAAAACTTCTAACACCTTTTATTGAAATGGGTGGCGGAAGTTTTTCTATTACCTCAACTTTAGCTCTATCAACCTCAATACCTTTCTCTGAAATTTGATGTCCCAACACTATACCTTCTTTAACCATGAAGTGACACTTCTCCCAATTAAGCACCAAGTTGCAGTCTTCACACCGTTTAAGCACTTCGGCCAAATGATCTAGACACCGATCAAAAGAGTCACCTACAACTGAAAAATCATCCATGAACACTTCAATAGTGTCCTCCACCATATCAGAAAATATCGACATCATACACGCTGGAAGGTCGCTGGGGCATTGCATAACCCAAATGGCATCCGTTTGAAAGCAAAAGTCCCATATGGGCACGTGAAGGTGGTCTTCTCTTGGTCTTCTGGAGCTATAGAGATTTGATTGTAGCCCGAATACCCATCAAGAAAACAATACCAACCCTTTCCTGCAAGTCTATCCAACATCTGGTCCATGAATGGCATAGGAAAGTGGTCTTTTCTGTCCACCATTCAACTTCCGGTAATCCATACAAACTCTCCATCCAGTAACAGGCCTTATTGGAACAAGCTCATTTCTTTCATTTGGAACCACAGTCATACCACCTTTTTTTGCACACACTGCACAGGACATACCCAACTACTATCTGAAATGGGATAAATAACTCCTGCATCCAGCCACTTGATGATCTCCTTTTTGACTACTTCTTGCATAGGTGGATTTAGTCTTCTCTGGTGCTCGATACTGGGCTTATGATCTGGCATGAGTTGGATTTTGTGAGAGCAAATACCGGGGGGAATCCCAATGATATCCGCTATAGTCCACCCAATAGCTCGCTTGAACCTTTTCAACACAGTCACCAAGCACTCTACTTGTCCTGCATTCAAATCTGCCGCAATGATGACCGGCAAAGTATTCCCTTTGCCCAAGTACACATACCTCAAATGCAGTGGTAGAGCCTTGAGCTCCAATTTCGGTGCCTCCACAATAGATGGTCTTGCGGGTGGGGACTCGCATTCTTCATGTCTAATTCATACTTCTTTGGTTTGGGCCGGTATTCATACCTATCGAGTGCGGCTACCAACTCATCATACTCTTCAATGTCATCACTATCGAAGTTCATAATAACTGCTGCTAGTGCCTCAACACCTAGTCGCTCTTCAATTTGCACTTCAGTCCCAGTCTCCACTCTGTAAGTTATGGCAGATACTGTTTGGAGCTCACCACTCTGCTTCATGGACCTACAAATATTGAAAGTTGCTTCTTCATTATTCAGTCTGAATTTCATTGTCCCTTTTCCATATCAACCAACGCACGCCCTGTGGCAAGAAATGGTCTCCCAAGGATGATGGGAACCTCAAAATCAACCTCACAGTCAAGAATCACAAAATCTACCGAAAAAATGAAAGACTCCACTTTCACTAGCACATCGTGGAGTACACCAATGGCATTTTCACAGTTCGATCGGCCATTAGTAACCGCATTGCAGTGGGCTTTGGGTCCCCTAAACCCAACTTCTTGTAAATAGACAAGGGCATGAGGTTGATGCTAGCACCAAGATCACACAATGCCTTAGCAAAGTGTAACAACCCTATAGTACATGGGATCGTGAAAGCACCAGGGTCTTCCTTCTTCTGCACAAGGGATCTTGTAGCAATAGCGCTACAATGCTGCAATCTATCATCATCTTCAAAACTCACAGACCTTTTCTTTGTCACCATATCTTTCATAAACTTCGCATACCCAGGCATTTGTTCCAAGGCTTCTATCAAAGGAACATTGATAGAGAGTTGCTTCAACATAGTAATAAACCTGTGATATTACCATCCTCAGTCTTCTTCACTAACCTCTGTGGAAAAGGTGGTGGAGGTCTAGGTATGGGGACCACTTTCTGAGATATCTCACTTCTTGCTCTATTGCTTTCTCAGACTCTGGACTAACCGCTATCACATCGTCTTCTTTTCTAATCTCAACTTCCACCACAGACGGCTTAGGTGGATCTATGGTTTGTTTACCCCCTCGAGTAGTAACTGCCATACAATGACCATCATTCTTTGGATTTTGGATGGTGTTGCTAGGAAGAGTCCCAGGTTGACGTGGGTTCACTGCAGTAGACAACTGAGTCATCTGCTGCTCTAGATGCTTTATTGACACTGCATGGGCATCAACCTTTTGTCCAATACCAGACAAGTCGCTTCTCATCTCCTTCACATTCTCATCAGTTGCATCAAACCTTCTCATCATCTTCTGCATCATATCTTCAATACGCGCCATATTGCCTCCAGTTTCCCTAGCACCAGATTCCCGATTTTGAGGGGAACATAAGGTCCAACCCGATCATTTCTGTTGCCATAGTTGTTCCTGTTGTAGTTGTTGTCGCGATTGAAGTTCCCATCCCGGACATAGTGACCCTCTCAGTTGTAATTTCCATAGTTCCGACCTTGGTTTCCTTGACCTTGGCGCCAATTTTCCGTGTTGGATCCTTGGGCATTTGGTCGAAAACCCCCCGTCTGATCATTCACAGCATAAACATCTTCTTCATAGTAATAATCTTCCACTGGTGGTGGAGTTCTAGTTAAATAATTCACAGCATTTACCTTTTCTGGTCCTCCGCTCACATGCTTCAATACCAACCCCAACTCGGTCCTCATCTGGGCCATCTCTTCACGAATGTCATCTGCAGAGTTGTTATTTGTACTATGAACTGTGTTTCTCCCAGTATCTGACCTCCGAGTGCTCCATGCTTTATTGTTACGAGAATCCTCTCCAGTTTTTCAACAATCTGTGCATATGTACAATCACCATATGAACCTCCGGAATAGTGTCAAGTACTGCTTTATTGTTATCATCCTGTCCTCGATAGAAATATCCTTCAGTGACTCATCATCAATACGGTGGTTTGGGACACTTCTTATGAAGGCAGTGAATCTGTCCCACGAGCTACTCACAGACTCTCCAGGTAATCCACAAAATTTTGACCCTATCTTTGTGATTGAGCTTCTTAGACACTGGATAGTACTTTGCTTTAAACACCTCTGCCAGTTGGTCCCATGTGAATATTGAGTTATACGGAAGCTCAGTGAACCATACTGTAGCATCGCCTGTCAGTGACAGAGGGAACACTCGTAATCCAATGACATTCATATCAAGTCTGGTCTACCTACACAACTTTTGCAAACCACCCTTAGCTTGGCCAAGTGAGCATGTGGATCCTTCGATGGCGATCCTGAAAATAAGCCTCTTGCTGTAAGCATCTGCATCAAACTGCTAGTCACCACAAATGTGTCCCTGGAGGTAGAGGAGGTAGGACAATGGGTCCATCAGAGTCTGCTATATCGAAGTTGCCCCGATAGTTGTCATGTTATTGTGGGCCTGGTGGACCATGCACTCTCACTACATCTCCCAATTGATTTTCAGCTAGACCCCGTTTTCCCCACCAACTACTCTTGGTTGTTGTAACTCAACTGCTTCATCTAGATTTCCTCCAATAGGATTAACTGGAAGTCCTTGATTGTTCATTCTTCCAAAGTTCTGTTCAACTCTGGATCGTACGGAGTAAGTGGTTCGCCTTGGCTCCGTGTACTTGGCATACACTAGAGTCGGAAACTGAGAGAGACAAAAACAAAGGGAAAAAGTAAAATTAGGAAATATTTGACTAACGTTCAATAATGTAGTTGAAAATAAATCTAAAAGCCAGTTTCCCGGAGCGGCGCCAAAATTTGATACGCTCAAATTACACCTCCCTAAAGAAGTATAAGCGATCGTTATCAAGTAAAGAACCCAACTTGTAGGTTGGGGTCGATCCCACGAGGAAAATGGTTTAGACTTTACTTTAACCAACAATTATATTCAATTAGCCAAAATACTTCCGGAAACAAGAAATAAAAAAAGGGGGGATTTGTGAAACAAATTGTAAGAATTTAGTAAGTAATCAATAATCAAAAGTCAATTTCGGTTGTTATCAGATGAGAAGATTAACTAGGGTAAACGTGTTCCCCACAAGCTCATAACTCAGTAATCCTAGTAATCGCAATCCTTTCCTAGTGTATTACATGCAAAGTGATAAGTTAGGTATTTCTAAATCCTTGATCCGCATCTAAAGAATTTCACCCCGCACCTTGATCTGACTACGTGTGTATAATTTACTAACCCTTACCTTTACCTCATATTAGACATCATACTCGATGTTTGGCTTAGTTATTACTTCACACCAATCGACACTAGCCTATTAGATAGTATCACACTAAATCTATGTTGATAATTCTTTTCTTGTTGATTACCTCCTTGATCCGCAGGTAGCAACAAGGCGAGTTCTAACGCGTGCACTCGTTAAAAAGACTTTTAAACGAAAGAATTATCAATGCATGCAAAACACTATTCAAGAATTGCTTATTTACTATTCATACTTTGTTAATCGCTCATGGTTCCCACAACCCTAGTTGTGGATTTAGTTACCCATACTAGCAAGAACACAATTCATAATATTAGATGAATAAATCATGAACTTACGTAACGAGAATAATAAACCCAGAATTTCAACTTGAATTGCAAAGCCAAAATCTTCAAAACGAATGTAGGAAATCAATAATTGCTAGGGTTGAAACTTAATCTCCAAAGTCACAAGGTAAAAATAGAATAATAATGTCTAACCCCCAAAAATGAGGTTTACATGTCCTATTTATAGAAAACAAATCCTAAATTAAAAGGGAAACAAATTAAGGAAAGTTTGTTCAGGTACGCGTCTTCAATCCACGAGACTGACTTACGGACCGTCGATGGATCTACGATCTGTAAGTCCCTTCCGTCAGCTAGGACTAAATAAAGGGAAACAATTAAGGAAAATATTTATGCTTCCAAAAATAAGCTTCTATGAATCAAACGATGGACTAACAGTACGGACTGTAGATCGATCTACGGTCCGTCAATCCCCTCCGTAGCTCCATACTTAGAATCTTCAAAAATCAGGTGCTGAAACCCTTGCAGTATCATTCTACGGATCAACAGTACGGTCCGTAGATCAATCTACTGACCGTCAATGGACACCGTGGTTCCACACTTGGTCAGATTTCCCTTATTTGTCCTCAATCCCATGCCTGCTGATCTACGGTCATTATCTACAGACCGTGATTGGACCTACGGTCCGTAGATCACCTCTGTGAATGCCCTGTTTCTGCATTTCTTGCAGCTGTCTCTATACTTCCGCGCCTGAACACTTTTCCTGCAAAACATGATAAAAACACATAAAAAGTAATATAAAAAGGCCTTAGACACACACAACTTGTAAGTGAAATGTATTAGAAATATCGTAAACTCACGGTATATCATGCACCCAGAAACAAAGGTGAGTACAGTAGTCAGAATTCACAGCATTTCAGGGCTAAGCCTGTGCAGTCTCAGGGTAGTGTGGCACAAAGAGGTAACTTGGCTCCTACATATGCTAAGTGTGGTAGAACCCACCCAGGTAAGTGTCATGATGGCCAGTCAAGTTGTTTCAAGTGTGGACAAGATGGTCACTTTATGAAAGAGTTCCCTAAGAATTGGCAAGGTAGTGGAAATCAGGGCAATAGAGCCTAATCTTCATCAGTTGCTCCACAAGACAAGGCTGCACCTTGAGGAGCTACATCCGATACTAGTGGAGGAACAAACCGTCTTTATGCAATCACTAGTCGTCAAGAGCAAGAAAACTCTCTAGATGTTGTCACTGGTATGATTAAAGTGTTGACTCTTGATGTTTATGCTTTTCTAGAACCAGGAGCAATAGTTTTGATGTTCTTCCTGAGAAACTCTGTGAACCTTTTTATGTTTCTACACATGTTGGGGAGTCTATTCTAGCTGAGCGAGTATATCGTGATTGTGTCATTTCCGTCAATCACAAGGACACCATGGTTGATTTAGTCGAATTATACATGGTAGATTTTGATGTCATTCTTGGTATGGACTGTCTTTATGCCTGTTATGCCTCTGTTGCTTGTAGAACTCGAGTTGTCAAGTTTTAGTTTCCAAATGAGCCAATCTTAGAGTGGAAAAGTAGTTCAACAATGCCTAAGGGTCATTTTATTTCGTACATTAAGGCAATGAAGTTAGTTTCTAAGGGGTGTGTCTATCACTTGGTCTGATTTAATGACTTTAGTGTTGAGATACCTCCTATTCAGAGTTTCCAAAAGTCTTTCCAGATGATCTTCCCGGAGTCCCTACTGAGAGAGAAATAGACTTCGGTATAGACATTCTTCCAGATACTCATCCTATCTCTATTCCTCCATATATAATGGCACCAGTAGAGTTGAAAGAGCTTAAAGAACAGTTGAAAGATCTCCTTGATAAGGTCTTTATTTGACCAAGTGTCTCACCTTGGGGTGCTCCGGTCTTATTTGTGAGAAAGAAAGATGGTTCCTTTCGTATGTGTATAGATTACAATCAGTTGAACATGGTTACCATCAAGAACAAATATCCTCTCCCAATGATTGATGATCTTTTCGATCAGCTTCAGGGTGCTACTTGTTTCTCTAAGATAGATATCAGATCTGGCTACCATCAATTAAGAGTAAGGGAATGTGATATTCCAAAGACAGCTTTCAGAACCCGTTATGGTCATTCTGAATTTCTGGTCATGTCCTTTGTTTTGACCAATGCGCCTGCGACATTCATGGATCTTATGAATAGAGTATTCAAGCCTTATTTAGATATGTTTGTTATCGTATTCATTGATGACATACTAATCTATTCGAGGAATGAAGAAGATCATGCTAGTCATCTCAGAATAGTTCTCCAAACTTTAAAAGATAGAGAGTTGTATGCCAAGTTCTCTAAGTGTGAGTTCTAGCTTGAGTCTATGGTATTCTTAGGCCACATTGTGTTTGGAGAGGAAATTAAAGTTGATACCCAAAAAATTAAGGCAGTGTAGAATTGACCTAGACCCATATTTTCAATAGATATGCAGAGTTTCTTGGGTTTGGTTGGCTATTACAGAAGGTTCATAGAGGGGTTCTCATCCATTTCGTCTACTTTGACCAAGTTAACTCAGAAGACAGTGAAGCTTCAATGGTCTAAAGCTTGTGAGAAAAGCTTTCAGGAATAGAAAAAGAGGTTAACTACTGCCGTAGTTTTGACCTTACCAGAAGGTACTCAAGGTTTTGTGGTGTATTGTGATGTATCTAGAGTTGGTTTGGGTTGCGTATTAATGCAGAATGGCAAGGTTATAGCTTATGCCTCCAGACATTTGAAAGTTCATGAGAAAAATTACCCAACCCATGAATTAGAGTTGGCTGCTGTAGTATTTGCTTTGAAGATATGACGTCATTATTTGTATGGTGTTCATGTAGATGTATTCACTGATCACAAGAGCCTTCAGTATGTGTTTACTCAGAAAGAGCTTAATCTCAGACAGAGGCGGTGGTTAGAATTACTCAAAGATTATGACATGTGTATTCTTTATCACCCAGGTAAGGCTAATGTTGTTGCTAATGCTTTGAGCAGGTTGTCTATGGGTAGTACTGACCATGTTGAGGAAGAAAAAAGAGAGTTAGCAAAAGATGTGCATAGACTTGCACGCTTGGGAGTCCGACTAATGTATTCCACAGAAGGAAGAGTAGTGGTGATGAATGGGGCTGAATCATCATTAGTGTCAGAAGGAAAAGAGAAGCAAGATCAAGATCCCATTTTTCTTAAGTTGAAGGCAAATGTTCATAAGCAAAAAGTAATGGCTTTTGAACAAGGGAGAGATGGTGTATTGAGATATCAAGGTAGATTGTGTATACCAAGGGTGGATGAACTCCAAGAGAGGATCATGGTGAAAACTCATAGCTCCAGTTATTCCATTCATCTAGGTTCCACAAAAATGTATCGCGATTTGAGAGAGGTTTATTGGTGGAGTAGTATGAAGAAGGGCATTGCCGAGTTTGTTGCTAAGTGCCCGAATTGCGAACAAGTTAAAGTAGAGCATCAAAGTCCCGGTGGTTTGGCTCAGAATATAGAACTTCCAGAATGAAAGTAGGAGATGATTAATATGGACTTCATCACAGGTTTTTCGAGGTCTCGCAGGCAGCATGATTCTATTTAGGTGATTGTCGATAGAATGACAAAGTCAACCCACTTTTTGTCGGTAAAGACTACCCATACAACATAAGATTATGCCAGGTTATATATTCAAGAGGTAGTAAGACTTCATGAAGTCCCTATTTCGATTATATCGGATAGAGGTGCACATCTTACTGCACAGTTTTGGAAGTCATTCAAAAAAAGCTTGGGTTCAAAGGTGAACTTAAGTACTACCTTTCATCCTCAGACAGATGGGCTAGTAGAGTGCACTATTCAGACCTTAGAGGATATGTTGAGGGCTTGTGTGACTGATTTCAAAGGTAATTGAGATGATCACCTACCTTTTATTGAGTTTGCTTACAACAATAGTTACCACTCTAGCATCCAAATGACTCCTTATGAAGCTCTTTATAGGAGAAGGTGCAGATCTCCTGTTGGATGGTTTGAGGTTGGTGAAGCTGGGTTGATAGGACCAAATTTAGTTCATAAAGCTATTGAAAAGGTGAAAGTGATTCAAGAGAGGTTGAAAACAGCGCAAAGTTGTCAGAAATCTTACACTGATGTTAGGAGAAGGGAGTTAGAGTTTGAAGTAGATAATTGGATGTATTTAAAAGTTTCACCAATGATAGGTGTTATGAGATTTGGCAAGAAGGAGATGCTTAGTCCCCGTTACATTAGCCTTTACAGAATATCGAAAAGGGTAGGTAATGTAGCTTATGAGTTGGAGCTACCACAAGAGTTAGCAGCTGTTTATCCAATATTTAATTTTTCCATGTTGAAGAAGTGCCTGGGAGATCCTTCACTTATTATACCAACTGAGGATATTGAGATCAAGGATAGCTTATCTTATGAGGAGATTCCTGTTCAGATTCTAGATCGCCAAGTCCGCAAGTTGATGACAAAAGAGGTAGCATCAGTCAAGGTTCTTTGGAGGAATCAATTTTTTGAGGAAGCTACTTGGGAAGCTGAGAAAGATATGAAGAAGAGATATCCAAACCTCTTCAAATCCGGAGAAATTCCAGAACAATGTACTAATTCTCTTCTTAGTACTCTTTAACTTATGAGATTGCATGTTGTATTTGCATTGCTTGTTTGGTGTTTGAGCTGAATGTTAGATGTTATACCCTTAGCCTACTAAGAGTAAGCTCATTTGAGAACGAATGTTCCCAAGGGTGAGATATTGTAACACCTTGTAACTAGAAAGAACTAAAAAGGAATTTAAAAGAGGAAATAGTCATTTTTGGAAAGTATAAAGAAAATATGGAAATTGTTAAATGTGTAAAAGTTGAGTTTTTGGTCAACTTCAAATGACCATAACTTCTAGCTAGGAATAAGTTAGGTGTGTTTCCAGATATCGTAGGAAAGATCTTGGAATGATCTTTCCAGTGTCGTCGAGTTTGCATGATTCTAAGTTCGTATGAGTGAGATATGCCAATTGGAAGTTGGGTTGTTCGAATAAGGAAATGTCCAATCCAGATTTTAGAAGGGCATTATGCTCTTTTCCATACCCCATGACTTAATTTCATTTTTTGTAATTAGTTGGGGTCTAAACTGATAGGATTCAGTTTACACTTTTATGATATTGAGTTAGGGTTTTAGAAAAGAGAAAAGAAGAAGAGAAAGGAGGAGAAGGAGCAAGAATCGTCAAGTTCTTCAAGAATTACTTGTGGATTTCGTCAAGGGGTGATCCCTACAAGGTATGTGAGTTCACACAGTGTTGGGTTCGTTCACCCATGCGCCAAACATGTTTAATTCAGCATGAATTCGTAATAAAAGTTGAAAGTTTGAATGTTCTTCATGTGTGTTCTTGAATTTACTTTCGTTCTTGAATTTGGGATGAGATTTAAGAGTTCTTTAGAGTTTAAGGTCAATTAGAGAGTTGTGTTTGATTAGATTCTTGTGTACATATGTTAGGTATCTGAATCTAAAGAGAATTAGAGAAAAAGAATCGAATTTAGGTGATTTGGGGTTTGAAAACAAAGAAGGAACAAGTCGGTAGAATCTGCGTACCAGGTCCGCCACGCGGACGTGTTCCTCAAGATTGAAAAAGTTCTCCCCACGTTGCGGAGCGGTCACGGACCGTTCTGCCTCAAAAATTATTTTTGCGACCAAAAATTTAAATACATCTCCGCTTCGTGAACTTACTTCCAGGCAGCGATTTCTTGATCATTTCTCATGTTTAGCTATCTAAAATCAGTCCTAAACATCATGAGATCTTTCCTATCACAAAACACAATCCTTGAATCCATAATTCAATCCAAGGATCAGTTAAGAGTCGAGCCAAAAGAAGTTGAGAGTCAAGTTAAGAGAAGTTAAGAGTCAAGTCAAGAGAAGTTCATAGAGTCTTCCAAGAGTCTTTTTCAAATGTTTTAACTTTGTTTTAAGACTTGAGTTTTGAGTTGAGTAAAGCTTAAAGTTTGAAGTTCATTTTTCAAAAGAGTATATCGGGACAATGTATTCCCAAAGAGTAAAATGTTTTCACATTTAAAGAAGAAAGGAAACCTTGATTTCCAAAAGAGCCGTTGAGCTAGTTTTTCAGTAAAGAGCCTTTGAGACAGTTTTCCTGTTAAAGAGTAAATGCTTTCACAATTAAGCAAGAGAGGAAACTTTGATTTCCAAGAAGAGCCTCTGAGCTAAGTTTTTCAGCAATTATCTCAAATCACAGAAAGAAGTATGTTTTTTTTAAAACATAAGAGCTAGTATCATATTTTGGGAGTAGTATTGAGCGCCGATATGAGGGAGAGTTCAAACAACTCACAGCCCCCATAAACCATGTAGCCACCATGGGTAGAAAAAGGGTCATACTTTTTAGATGATTCCTTAGTGCTTTTTAGCATAGACTAGTAGATCCACTTAGTAGTTCAGGTTCTATACTCATGGCAAGGTATAGGACGGCCCTGGTAGCGTGAGGCAAAACGTTGTATCATCACAATAGCTCTTAAGTGATGGTTTTCGGTTAGAGAAACTCCCACAATAGTGTTTTGTATTTTTATATACATCAGAAATATTTATATTTTCATATACAAATAGAGTTCATATTGCATCTTTGCATACATACGGAGTTATTATTGTATTTCTAAATATACAGAGTTGAAAAACATGTTTTAAAGCTTTTCTGTATAGTGCATCTATTTACACTTCTTTATATTGAAATCAGTTGAGTTGAGCCAGATAAGTTCTTCAGTTCCTTTCAAGCTTATGTCTTGTTTTAGAATTCCCCTCGCATACTCGTACATTCAATATCCTGGTGCCATTTCGCCTGCATCCAGCACATCGTTGATCCTGTTGAGCACTCAGAGTCTTATAGTGTGCCTCCTTGCTTTCTGGAGGATCCCTTTTATTGCTTTCAGTATTTTAGTTCATTATGATGTCGTGGGTCTGGTCCCGACATCCATCTCAGTTTTAGAGGTTTCATAGATGGTCAGTGAGTTAGTTCATTTGTCATTATCTTGTTATTGACTTATGTTCAGATATGATTTGCCACTTTGGCTAAGTTAAATGTTTATTTTCTAAAACATTTTGAGTTTAGTTTGAGACAGTTGATTATCTTGCATTTGATTTCTTTTCTTAATGCTTAAAGTCTTCCGCTGAGTTAGTAAGCTAGGCAAATGGTTCGCTTGGGGCCAACAATGGTTCTCGAGTGTCAGCCACGTCCAGGGTGTAGGCTCTGGGTGTGATAGTTGTACTCAACCTAAATCAGAGACTTTGTCTCATCTTTTTCTTACCTCTTATTCAGCTGCAAAGTTGTGGAGATTGTTTGCTAATTTTACAATTATTTAAATAGAAGGTTTACAACTTTCACAAGTTGTTGTCAAATGGTGGACATGTGAATGTTGTCCAATGATAAAACCATTCATCAGGTCAGTGCCAACAATCATTATTTGGAGTCTTTGGAAGAGAAGAATCATTTTAAACATGGCAAGACAACGTCTTTCAAAAGTGTAGTTCTTAAGGTCAACTCAGACTTGTGGAAGTTTGGAAGATTTGTTTATCCAAAGATGCAAGATTTGGCAACAAGGTGGTCTAATATAGTGACATTTCTGGAGAAGTACAAACCAAAAATATACTACCTACTAGTATGTTGGAAACCTTCACAAGGATGCCTTAAATGTAACACATATGGTGCATCAAGGGGCAACCCAGGTAGGAGTACCTATGGTTTTTGTTTGAGAAATTCTAAGGGAGATTTGGTCTATGCACAAGGGGAGGAGATACAAGAGGGCACTAACTTAGAATCCGAATCCATTGCAATTAAGGAAGCCTTGGCACACTGTGCTACAGAAGGAGTAACTAAAGTTTGTCTTGAAACCGATTCATTAGTGTTACTTAAAATACTGACTAGAGTGTGCGAAGTGCCATGGAATATTATAGTGATAGCGGAAGATATATGGGGATTAGCAGAAATGGTCTAAGTTTAAATTTAGCACATTTATAGAGAAGGAAATCATTTGGCTGACTGCATAGCCCACTTAGCTTTTGATAACCAAAGCAGACTTGTCTATACTTGTTTCTCAGATTTATCAAGTCAGGCCAAGAGAATTCTGACCTAGACAAGAATCAATATCCTAATCTTCGAATCAAAACAAAGCAAATCGGTAAAGGGGCTGAGGAATATGGACGTACATCAGTGGCAATCACACCATGAGTTCAATAAACTCAATTAACTTGGTCTTTTATAGAAATCATTTCTTTCAGACAGTCGGTACATCACAAGAAAGAATAGTCAGGAAAGTAACAATACAAATCTCTTTCACAAATCAGAGGCAACAGATCTACAATAATAAGTACAAAAAATCATATCTAAGTGTGAGATGCTTCATAACACTGGATGTAAGTATCAAGGATACTTACCAATGAAGGAGTAGGGGTCGTGAAGAGCTGGTCCAGCCATGGAAATTACTACATCGACCTTTGAGCTTCATAGTTTAAGACAACCATACATTAGAGGGATTGCAAGGGCAAGATAGGGAAGCAAAGAAAGAGAAGAGAGGGAGCTCACTAGACATCAACGATTGCTTCAACTTGATTTGGGTTGGAGAGATCCAACTTCCTAATTCTCACAAAGAGCAAGATGGAGAGTTTCACAGAAGGATATCTGGATTAGAGATATTTTTGGACTTCCTCAATTTTGAATTACAATGTTTTTTCTTAGTTTATGGTGTGCTGGCCACTGTTGGGCCAGCCAAACAATGGTGAATTTTTTTTTTTAATTATTATGCATAATTAATAAAATTGGTCCTATGGGTCATATTTAATAATAAAAAAAAAACTATATATACAAACACAAATCACAATTAGTTCCACCATTTCCACATGGCAAAGGTCATCTTCTTTGATATCTTTTCATATTTAGAATCAACTATTCAACCATAATTAAGGGACAATATTTCATTCAAGAACATCTACAAGCATCTCAAAGTCAATTGAATCAACTTTAAAGGTTTACCTAAGGATTCATAACACAATTTATCGAATTCATTCAACTCAATTGAAATTAAGATCTCATAATTTACTCGAAGGATGTAATGTCACTCACAACAAGAGAGAATCCAATTCACAATAATGTATCTCTAATAAAGGATTATAGATCATACAAAGATACTCACTCTCATATAGAAATTCAAGCATACATCATCAAACCATAGGCTTTCTAATAACGCTCAACTATGTCTTGTGTTTAAAAGATAGATGATCGTATTGTCACGATCCAATTTGCCAGGTCATGATGAAACCAATTATAACCCATCAGTAGGTAAGCCAATTGATAACTCAAACGGTGAGAAATAGGTATAAGGGTAGAATAATAACCAAACGCAAAAGAGGAACAATTTAACCAACAAGAGAAAAGAGCGGAAACAAAATACATATAGGTAGACAAAACAAAGGATCCAACTCAGATGTTGGTGGTCGCAAGTATAAAGCTACTACAAAAAGAGTACAAGTCCCAAATGTGGAACAAAATATATAGAATTGTCTCAAAACACAAAAGACTAGTCAACTATACAGAAGGAGACATGTATAATAAAAAATGTCATAAGCTCATCCTCGCCTCCAAATCCTGTGAAAACTAGTGCAAAATCAATGTTGATGTTTGTACTCAAACCTGCATCAAGAAATAGATGCAGAGTGTACCATGAGTACAAAACAACAGGCACTCAATAGGAATCATAAGTCGACTGCTAGAAAATAAAGACTATGAAAAATGAGAATTAAAACACAATAGCGCTCGAATGAGCGTAAGTTTAACAAGAATGCATATGAGTGTAAAAAATAATGAAAATGAAAGCATGTAACTAACTAAAACCTGACTGGACCCCCAAAAATCTGCAAGTTTAAGTAAGAATCCAAGCGGACCCCCATAATCTCGACAATAGGTACACCAAAGAACTAAAGCTATTGAGAAAAAAACCCAGTGAATTCAGAGCTGAAAAGTGTGTAGCTTAGACCTTGAACCTCGAATAGGCCTCCCAAAAGAACAAACAAACCAAGCTAATATATATCAACTCCAGAGATGATAATGAGCCCAAATCACAGACTAAAGATCAGATGTCCGAACCTTGAATATGCGACTAATAATAGAGAAACATGACTTGACCTTAAATCTACAATCAATATTAAAGCAGCATGACCAGACCTTGAATCTTCAACTGTAACACCTCGGTCTTAGAAAGAACTAAACTGGAAAGAGTTAAATTGAGAATTTTGCAAGTTAGCCTTAAATTGTGAGTTTTTGAGTCAGCTTCAAACAACCATAAATTTCAGTACATGATGAGTTAGGTGGCCTATAAGGTATCAAATGAAAGATCTCTGAGTCCTCTTTCTAACGCCACCAAGTTTGCTAAATTCTGAGCTCAGATAAGGGAGATATGTCAATTTGAGTTCAGCCTGTCCGATCATTGATGACTCGGGAAGTCATGGTGCATAAACATTGATGGTAAATCTAGATACCATACTTCTTAAACATTGATGGCATACTCGATCATTAAACTAATAATGTTTTAGATACTCTTTTCTCAAAACTCGTCTTTACTTTCTCAAAACTGAGTTTAAGAACTCAAGTGTCTACTTTAAAAGTTTTTCAAAATTTATAACTCAAATCATAGGTTCCTGTGGAATTATGGACATGAATGACTCAACTAAGAGATCTTAATGACAATAAGGAAACTCAGTACTCAGAACTCAAGACTCAAGAATTCAATGATATTTCTTCTCCCAAAAATACTCAATTTATAGGGTTCATGCTGAAATATAGTCATGAATAATTCTACTCAAGAATTTTAATGCATAAAATATAGCAATTCAATAATTCGGAATAAAATTTCAAAAGAATCAAGAACCTGAGAACTCAAATAAACTTATCTCAACAATACTCAAATATAGGGGTAGAATCCTAGATTTTTTTACTGATTTGAAAGTAGATGTAGGGCGCGAGTATTACGATCTGAATCTACACCCTGGACGTGGCCGGCACTCTAGAACCATTGTTGATCCCCAAGTGAACCCTCATCGTGGCTGACTACAAGCAAAATACTAACTTAAGCGTACAAAAGCTTAAAACTGAAATAAATTCAATAACACAAATACTCAACTTTAAAATATTCTGAATAATACTCAATAGATGAACTCAGAGTTTTAAAAACAACTCAAAGAAGATACATACTAAAAGTACTCAACTTTGTCTATCTATAAAGCCTCTATTATTACAGAAGGATATCGGGACAAGACCCACTACATCTCAAAAGTACTAAATGTAAGATAAAGGTCAAGTCCTTCGGAATATAAGAAGGCTCACCAAAGCTGGCTGGAATATCACATGACCTCAACGAAACGCCCGTTGATGATCCTGAATACATGTATCTGAGGCCAAATGGCTCAACACATGGTATGTACGAGCATGTAAGAAGAATTCTAAAACATAAACATAAGCTTGAAATGATGGAAAAGAAACATACTTACCCCTTCTCAACTCACTCAACTCAATGAAACATAGTTCAACGCAATAATAATAAGAGACTCAATTCTGTAAAACATAGTTCAACTCAATTGAGAGAAATAGGGCTCAACTTAATAATAAGGTGCTTAATAATATAAGATGCAATATCTAGGAAGCTTTTAAAACAATAGGTGATAACTGAATTGTATGCAAAATACAATAATAACTCAATTATATGAAAATAAAATAATTGCTCTGTTTGTATATAAAAATACAAAGTAGCTATGTGGGAGATTCTCTAACCGACAACCGTCACTATGAGTTATGTGATAATACAACATCTATCCCACACTGTTAGAACTGTCTTATACTTTGTCAGCGTATAGAACCTACTACTAAGTAGATCCACTAGTCTATGCTAAAAAGCAATAATGAATCATCTTAAAAGTATGACCCTTTCTACTCAAGTTGGCTACATGGTTTATGGGGGATGTGAGTTGTCTGAACTCTCTTCCATATCGGTGCTCAATACTACTCTCACAATATATCTAGCTCATATGTTTAGAAACATAACTCTTTCTGTGTGTTTGAGATTATTACTAAAAAATCTTTCTCTTAAAAGAGATGGTACTAAAACTACTCAAAACTCTTTTGGAAATCTCAATTTCATCTCATCTTAAATGTAAGAAAATATTTACTCTTGGGAATACTTAGTTTCCATTTATCATTTTACAGAAAACGAACTCAGCTCTACTTTTCCTCAACTCAGTTCTCAAGTCTTTAAAAAAAGTTTTAAAATAATTTGTAAAAATACTTCTTAAAATAGGGTTCATGCCGAATTATGGGTGTGAACGACTCAATTCAAGATTTTAAATAACCATGCATAGAACTCAATACTTGGAACTCAACAACTCTAGAACTCAAGGATTCAATGACACTACTCATCACAAGAATGCTCAACTCGGAGGGTTCATGCGGAATTATGGGTATGGACTACTCAACTCAAGGACCTTCATGGGTAACATGTAGTAGCCCCATGATTAGGAATA
This sequence comes from Solanum verrucosum, assembly GCF_900185275.1. NCBI lineage: Eukaryota > Viridiplantae > Streptophyta > Magnoliopsida > Solanales > Solanaceae > Solanum > Solanum verrucosum. The sequence continues at coordinate 755,558 of NW_026020416.1, forward strand.
TAATCCCAAAATGATTATGGACTTAATACTCAAGACTTAGAACTTGAAGATACTACTCCTCTCAAAGATACTCAACTGATGGAGTTTATGCAGAATTTATGGGCATGAATGACTCAACTCAAGGGTCTAAATAACAATATGGAACTCAGGTATATGACTCTTCTCATTCTCATACTTACTTCCTCAAAACTTACCTCAAATATTTCAAAGGATTCACAATTGAACTCAAATACTTTCTTGAACTCTACTCTTAACTCTTTCTTGAATTTGAATTATGAATTCAAGAGTTATGATTCATGATATGAAGGATCTCGATGATAGTGTAGAATTATGAATAAATTCTCCTCATTCTCATACTCACTTACTTGAGTCTTGAAACAAGTTATTAGTAATTGTAGAAGACTCCTCAAGAAAACTCAAATGGACTTTCTCAAAATGTTCGAAAGAACTCCCAAGACTTGACTCTTAACTCTACCTTGAATTTGAATTATGAATTCAAGGTTATGATTATTGTGATTAATGATTTCTAGGTGTTTAGAAGTAGTTTAAAGTGTTTAGAATTAATAGGGATTGAAGGAACCCTTTTTAAAGAACTCAATTCGATAGTTGATCTCGAAGGATTCACGATTTAACTCAAAGACTATCTTGAACTCTACTCTTAAATCTTCCTTGAATTTGAATTAAGAATTCAAAGGATTGTGACTTGATATATAGGATTTCTTGATGATTGGATGTAGGTTGGATAGTAAAAATCACTAAGAGAATGCAGACATGTTTTGAAAGATCGAATACAAAACGAAGAACGGAGGCGGAAAGGACCTGACGTCCCTGGCGCAGCAGTGGCCCACCGCGCCAAACCTCAGTTGGCTAAGACTGGTTTGGGACGCATTCCAGGCGTAGGGCACCAGCCCCTCAGGTGCAACAGGGGTGTGTCTCCCCGGCAACGTTCCAGACGAATCCGACGAACTTTTCTTCAATTTTTCCAACCCTACCTTGTCTAAACTCGAATGATTTCCTCCAAACTCTTTTGTATTCTCAAACTGTAACATCTCGCAATTTGAATTAGCTAGGAAGAAGCAAGAACTGGAAATAGTCATTTTAGGAAATAATGAAAATCTGGAAATTTGTCTAAAGTTAGGAAAAGTTGAGTTTTGGCCAACTTCAAATGGTCATAACTTCTAAGTCATGATGAGTTAGAGGTACTTCAAGATATGGTAGGAAATATATTGGAATGATCTTTCCAACGCTACTTAGTTTACGTGATTCCGAGTTCGTATGAGTGAGTTATGCCCTTTGAAAGTTGGGCTATTGGAATTAGGAAAGTCCAAATCCGGAATTTTGAAGTGTAGTTTGTCTTTTCCTTACCCAATTTAATTAATTCATTTTTAGGAGGTTAATTGGGGTAAATTCAGATTTTTGTCAGGTAAGGAAAAAGTGAATTTCACGCTAGGGCTTGGAGAAAGGAAAAAAAAGGAGAAAGGAGAAGAGAAAGAAAGATTCGTCGAGATTAGCTTGTGGATTTCGTCGGGGGTGATCCCTACAAGGTATGTGAGATCACATAGCGTTGGGTTAGTTCACCCACGCACCAAGCATGATTAATTCAACATATTTTTGTCTTAAAAAGATTGAGAATTTGATGCTCTTGATAGTTGTTCTTGAATTGATTTCGTTCTTGAATATGAGTTGGGATTAAGGAGTTTCTTAATGTTAAAGTGTTGTTTCCTTGAGTAGTTTGGGTTAGAGTTTGTGTATATGATTTGGGTACATGAATCTAAAGTGAATTTGAGAAAAAGAATCGGATTAAAATGATTTAGGATCAGAAAATGAGATAAAAAATTCGTCAGACTCACCGGGGGAGGGCCAGGCGCGTAGCCCCCCCATAGCGCCAGGAGGCTGGGGAGGCGCGCCTGCAGTGTGCCCAAAGTGAGCCCCAAAAAGTTGGTGCCTAGTGCGGCGTGCCCAGGATGCGCCCGTATTGTCGTTTTCACCCAATTTTTGTCGTTCAATCCATTTAAGCCTTTCTAAAGTATATTAACACTTTCCATTGATTCTAACTACTCTAAATGACTTCTAAACATCTAGAAATCATCTAGAAACATGAATCATAACCTTGAATCCGTAAATTCAAATTCAAGGAAAGTGAAGAGCCTAGTCTAGGAAGTTCTTAGAGTCTTTTCAAGAAGTCTTTTCCAAAAAATTTAACATTGTTTTAAGACTTAAAGTTCAAGTTGAGTAAAGTGTAAAGAGTAAAGTTTGAAGTTCATTTCTTCAAATGTATATGGCGACTATGTATTCCCAAAGGGTTTAAAATGTGTTCACATATAAACAACAAAGGAAGCCTCGATTTCCAAAGAGCATTCAGGCTATTTTTCAGAAAAGTGTAATCGCTTTCTAAATGAAGCAAGAGGGGAAACTTTGATTTCCAAGATAGCCTTTGATCTAAGTTTTTGTGCAATTATCTCAAATCACATAAGAAGTATGTTTTTAAACATAAAGAGCAAGTATTATATTTTGGGAGTAGTATTGAGCACCGATATGGTGGAGCGTTCATAGAACCCACAGCCCCCATAAACCATGTAGGCATCATGGGTTAAAAAGGGTCATACTTTTTAGATGATTCCTTTAGTGCTTTTTAGCATAGACTAGTGGATCTAATTAGTAGTTAACATTTTTTACCCTCGGTAAGGTATAGGACGGCCCTGGAAACGTGAGGCAAAACGTTGTATCATCACAATAGCTCTTAAGTGATGGTTGTCGATAAGAGAAACTCCCATATAAGTTATTTGTATTGTTATATACACATTTATTTGTATTTTTACATACATTTCAGAGTTTTAGTGTATCTTTGCACACGCCCAGAGTTGACATCATATTTTAAACAACTTTTCTTTATATTGCATTTGTTTTAAAACTGCTTTATATTTAAATGAGTTCAGTTATGTTGAGTTGAGTTGCGTCAGGTAAGTCCTTCAGTTTCCTTTCAGTTTCTTTTCAAGCTTAAGTTGTGTTTAGCATTCCAACTTGCATACTTGTACATTCAATGTATTGATGCCAGTTGGCCTGCATCTTATTATGATGCAGACACAGGTAACTAGAATTGGCATCCAGCGCATCGTTGATCCAGTGAGCAGTTCAGAGTCTGTTGATGAGTCTCTTTGCATTTCAGAGGACTCCTTGTATTTTGCTTTCAGTATTTCATTGTTATGATGATTGGGGGTCTTGTCCAAACATCCCTCTTTGTTTTAGAGGCTTTATAGATAGTTAGTATTTCAGTTGTGTTTACATTTCATTTCATATGTTAAGACTTGAGTTTCTATTATGGCCAAGTTGAATGTTGACCTTTAAAACATTCTAAGTTATTTTACCAAGCTATTTGAGTAATGTCATTTGATCATCGTAATAATGTTTAGAGTTTTCCGTTGAGTTAGTAAGCCAGGCCAAGGGTTCGCTTGAGGCCAGCAATGGTCTTCGAGTGCCAGCCATGTCGAGGGTGAAGGATCGGGGCATGACAAACTTGGTATCAGAGCAAAAAGTTCATGAGTCCTAGGGAGTCTATGCAGCCGTGTCTGTAGAGTCCTATTTATCGGTGTGAAACACGCCACATCTATAATTAGGAGGCTGTAACATTTAGGAAAATTTCTCACTTCTTTCACACTAATTTCGTGTGTTAGAGTTTGATCTCTAAAAAGTTTCCTTCTAATTCGTGCTTGCGCCCATTTTCATATAATCAAGCATCCACGAAGAGCAGTCAGAGGTTGTCCAACTAGGAAAAATGTTGAGGAACAGGAGTTACCAAATGCACCTGAAGTGCAACCTCAAGGGGAAGTCACTAATGCTAAGCTTAGAGAAGCAATTAGGATGCCGAGTCAAGCTGTGATTAACCAGGTTGGGCAACAAAGGGGAGCTCGACAAGAAGAGGCTGACACTTCAAGGATTCGTGATTTCTTGAGGATGAATCCTCCAAGTTTCACTGGTTCAAGCACTTCTGACGATCCGGAGAACTTTGTTGATGAACTAAAAACGATGTTTGATGTGATGCATATTGCTAATACTGAGAGAGTTGAGCTAGCTGCATATCAACTGATGAATGTCTCTAGGACTTGGTTTGAACAGTGGAAAGGGGGTAGAGCTGAGGATGCACCACTTACGAGTTGGGCCTATTTTTAGGAGGCTTTCTTGGGGTGTTTCTTTCCCCGAGAACTGAAAGAGGCTAAGGTACGTGAGTTTCTCACACTTAAGTAGGATTCTCTAAGAGTTTATGATTATGGGTTGAAATTCACCCAATTGTCCCGTTATGCTCCGGAAATGGTTGTGGACATGAGGAGTAGAATGAACTTCTTTGTTGCTGGGTTGGCTCATCTAACGAGTAAAGAAGGTAGGGCTGCAATGCTGATAGGTGACATGGATATCTCAATGTTGATGTTCTATGTGCATCAGTTAGAGGAAGATAAGTTGAGGGATATAGAAGAGTTTAAGATCAAAATGGCTAAGATAGGGAATGAGTCCAGGCAGCAGAAGAGTAATGCCAACCGGTCATCCTTCCAACAGAAACAGAACGGCTCTACTCTATCATCTGCTAGTGCACCTGCATCTAAGAACAAAGCCGAGTACAATAGTAAGAATTTCAGAGCTAAACCTGCTTATTCTCAGGGTAGTATGGCACAATGGGGTAGTATGCCTCCTGCATGCACCAAGTGTGGTAGGAACCATTTAGGTACTTGTTGTGAAGGATCCACTGGTTGTTTCAAGTGTGGTCACAGTGGGCATTTCATGCGAGAGTGTCCAAAGAACAAGCAGGAAAATGGTAATGGGGGCAATAGATCCCAGTCTTCTTCAGTTGCTCCACCAGACAGAACTGCACCTAGAGGGGCTACTTCCAGTACTAGCGGAGGAACAAACTACTTATATGCTATCAACAGTCGCCAAGAGAAAGAGGATTCGCCAGATGTTGTCACTGGTATGATCCAAGCCTGACTTTATTGCTTATGTTGCTATGAATTTTGATGTTATTCCTAAGCAACTTAGTGAACCATTCAGTGTTTCTACACCTGTTGGTGAGTCTATTCTAGCAGAGAGAGTCTATCGTGATTGTCCCATTTCCATCAATCACAACCATGGCTGATCTAGTTGAGTTAGACATGGTAGATTTTGATGTCATTCTTGGTATGGACTGGCTTCATTCCTGTTATGACTGAGTTGATTGTAGAACTCGAGTTGTCAAGTTTCAGTTTCCAAATGAGCCAGTCTTAGAGTGGAAAAGCAGTTCAGCACTGCCTAAGGGTCGTTTCATTCCGTACCTTACGGCAAGGGATTTTGTTTCTAAGGGGTTTGTCTATCACTTAGTCCGAGTTGATGACTCTAGTGTTGAGATACCTTCTATTCAGTCAGTTTCAGTAATAAGAGAGTTTCCATAAGTCTTTCCAAATGATCTTCCCGGAGTCCCTCCTAAGAGAGAGATAGACTTCGGCATAGACCTTTTTTCCAGATACTCGTCCATATTTATTCCGCCATATAGAATGGCACCAACAGAGTTGAAAGAGCTTAAAGAGCAGTTGAAATATCTATTAGATAAGGGCTTTATTCGACCAAGTGTATTACCTTGGGGCGCACCGGTCTTGTTTGTGAGAAAGAAAGATGGTTCCCTTAGGATGTGTATAGATTACCGCCAATTTAACAAGGTTACCATCAAGAACAAGTATCCTCTTCCGAGAATTGATGATCTTTTCGATCAGCTTCAGGGTGCTTCTTGTTTTTCAAAAATAGACCTCAGATCTGGCTACCATCAGTTGAAAGTAAGGGAATGTGATATTCCAAAGACAATATTCAGGACCCGTTATGGTCATTATGAGTTTCTGGTCATGTTGTTCGGTTTAACTAATGCACCTGCAATGTTCATGGACCTTATGAATAGAGTTTTAAAATCTTATTTAGATATGTTTGTTATCGTCTTCATTGATTGCATACTAATCTATTCAAGGAATGCAAAAGATTATGCTAGCCATCTCAGAATAGTTCTTCAGACTTTGAAAGATAAGGAGTTATATGCTAAGTTCTCAAAATGTGAGTTTTGGCTTGAGTCTGTGGCGTTCTTGGGCCACATAGTTTTCGGTGATGGAATAAGAGTTGATACCCAAAGATAGATGCAGTGCAGAGTTGGCCTATACCCACATCTCCAACTAATATTAGGAGTTTCTTGGGCTTGGCTAGATATTATAGAAGGTTTGTATAGGGGTTCTCATCTATTTCGTCTCCTTTGACTAAGTTGACTCAGAAAACAGTTAAGTTTCAATGGTCTAAAGCTTTTGAGAAAAGCTTTTAGGAATTGAAAAAGAGGTTAACTACTTCCCCAGTATTGACCTTACCAGAAGGTACACAAGGTTTTGTGGTGTATTGTGATGCATCTAGAGTTGGATTTGTTTGTTTGTTAATGCAGAATGACAAAGTTATAGCTTATGCCTCCAGACAGTTGAAAGTTCATGAGAAGAACTACCCAACCCATGGCATAGAATTGGCTGCTGTAGTATTTTCTTTGAAAATATGGCATCATTATCATTATGGTGTTCATGTGGATGTGTTCACCGATCACAAGAGCCTTTAGTATGTGTTCATTCAGAAGGAGCTCAGTCTCAGACAGAGGAGGTGGTTTGAATTACTCAAGGATTATGACATGAGTATTCTTTACCACCCAGGTAAGGCTAATGTTGTTGTTGATGCTTTAAGCAAGTTGTCTATGGGTAGTACTGCCCATGTTGAGGAAGAAAATAGAGAGTTAGCAAAAGATGTGCATAGACTTGCACACCTGGGAATCAGACTTATGGATGTCATAGAAGGAGGAGTAATAGTGATGAATGGGGCTGAATCATCATTAGTGTCAGAAGTAAAAGGCAAGCAAGACCAAGACCTTATTTTTCTTGAATTGAAGGAAAATGTTCATAAGCAAAAAGTATTAGGTTTTGAATAAGGGGGAGGTGGCATACTGAAATGTCAAGGTAGATTGTGTGTACCAATGGTGGATGGACTCCAAGAGAGGATCATGGAGGAGGCTCATAGCACCAGATACTCCATTCATCTGGGTTCCACAAAGATGTATCGCGATTTGAAAGAGGTGTATTGGTGGAGTAGTATGAAGAAGGGCATTGCAGAATTTGTTGCTAAGTGCCCAAATTGCCCACAAGTTAAAGTAGAGCACCAAAGGCCCGGTTGTTTGGCTCAGAATATAGAACTTGTAGAATGGAAGTGGGAGATTATTAATATGGACTTCATGACAGGTTTACCAAGGTCTCGCAGGCAGCATGACTCTATTTGGGCGATTTTCGACAGAATGACAAAATCAACCCACTTTTTGCCTGTAAAAACTATCCATTCAGAAGAGAAATATGCTAGGTTATATATTCAGGAGGTGGTAAGACTTCATGGAGTCCCAGTCTCCATTATTTCAGATAGAGGTGCACAATTCTGGAAATTTTTTCAGAAAGGTTTGGGTTCAAAGGTGAACTTAAATACTGCTTTTCATCCTCAGACAGATGGAAAAGCAGAGTGCACTATTTAGACATTAGAAGATATGTTGAGGGCCTGTGTGATCAATTTCAAAGGTAATTAGGATGATCACCTACCCCTTATTGAATTTTCATACAATAATAGTTACCACTCTAGCATCCAGATGGCTCCATATGAAACTCTTTATGAGAGAAGATGCAGATCTCCTATTGGATGGTTTGAAGTTGGTGAAGAAGGGTTGATAGGACCAGATTTAGTCCATCAAGCTATGAAGAAGGTGAAAGTGATTCAAGAGAGGTTGAAAACGGCACAGAGTCATCAGAAATCCTACACCGATGTTAGGAGAAGAGAGTTAGAGTTTGAAGTAGATGATTGGGTGTATCTAAAAGTTTCATCTATGAAGGGTGTTATGAGGTTTGGTAAGAAGGGGAAACTTAATCCCCGGTATATTGGACCTTATCGAATATCCAAGAGGATTGGCAAAGTAGCTTATGAGTTGGAGCTACCTCAAGAGTTGGTCGCGGTTCATCCAGTGTTTCACATGTCCATCTGAAAATATTGGGATCAAGGATAGCTTATCTTATGAGGAGATTTTTGTTCAGATTCTAGATTGCCAAGTTCGCAAGTTGAGAACAAAAGAGGTAGCATCAGTCAAAGTCCTTTGGAGGAATCAATTCATTGAGGAAGCTACTTGGGAAACTGAAGAGGACATGAAGAATAGATATCCACATCTCTTTGAATCCGGAGAAAGTGCAGACCAAGGTACTAATTCTCTTCAAAGTACTCTTAAAATTATGAGTGAGCATGTTGTTTGTTTGCATTTGCTTGTTGGGTGTTTGAACTTAATGTTACCACCCTTAGCCTAGTAAGGATAATCTCATTTGAGGACGAATGTTACCAATGGGGAGATATTGTAACATCTCGTAATGTGAAATAGCTAGGAAGAAGCTAAGAAATGGAAATAGTCATTTTAGGAAATAATGAAAATCTGGAATTTGTCTAAAGTTAGGAAAAGTTGAGTTTTGGCATACTTCAAACGGTCATAACTTCTAGCTCAGGATGAGTTAGAGGTACTTCCAGATATGGTAGGAAATATCTTGGAATGATCTTTCCAACGCCACTGTGTGACTTATGCCCTTTGGAAGTTGGGCTGTTGGAATTAGAAAGTCCAAATCCAGATTTTTGAAGGGTAGTTTGGTCTTTTTCTTACCCAACTTAATTAATTCATTTTTAAGAGTTTAATTGGGGTAAAGTAAGATTTTTGTCAGTTTAGGAAAAAGTGAATTTCACGCTAGAGCTTGGAGAAAGGAGAAAAGAGGAGAAAGGAGAAGAGAAAGAAAGATTCGTTGAGATTAGCTTGTGGATTTCGTCGGTGGTGATCCCTACAAGGTATGTGAGATCACATTGCATTGGGTTAGTTCACCCACGCGCCAAACATGATTAATTCAACATATTTTCGTCCTAAAAAGATTGAGAATTTGATACTCTTGTTAGTTGTTCTTGAATTTATTTCGTTCTTGAATATGAGTTGGGATTAAGGAGTTTCTTGATGTTAAAGTGTTGTTTCCTTGAGTAGTTTGGGTTAGAGTTTGTGTATATGATTTGGGTACATGAATCTAAAGTGAATTTGAGAAAAAGAATCGAATTAAAATGATTTAGGATCAGAAAATCAGATAAAAATTTGTCAGACTCACCTGGGGAGGGCAAGGCGCGTAGCCCCCCCATAGCGCCAGGAGGCTGGGGAGGCGCGCCTGCAGTGTGCCCAAAGTGAGCCCCAGAAAATTGGTGCCTGGTGCAGCGTGCCCTGGATGCGCCCGTATTGTCGTTTTCACCCAGTTTTTGTCATTCAGTCCATTTAAGCCTTTCTAAAGTGTATTAACACTTTCCATTGATTCTAACTACTCTAAATGACTTCTAAACATCTAGAAATCATCTAGAAACATGAATCATAACCTTGAATCCGTAAATTCAAATTCAAGGAAAGTGAAGAGCCTAGTCTAGGAAGTTCTTAGAGTCTTTTCAAGAAGTCTTTTCCAAAAAATTTAACTTTGTTTTAAGACTTAAAGTTCAAGTTGAGTAAATAGTTAAGAGTAAAGTTCGAAGTTCATTTCTTCAAAAGTATATGGGGACTATGTATTCCCAAAGGGTTTAAAATGTTTTCACATTTAAACAAGAAAGGAAACCTCGATTCCAAATAGCCTTCGGGCTAGTTGTTAGAAAAGAGTTATCACTTTCTAAATGAAGCAAGAGGGGAAACTTTGATTTCCAAGATAGCCTTTGAGCTAAGTTTTTGAGCAATTATCTCAAATCACAGAAGAAGTATGTGTTTAAACATAAAGAGCTAGTATCATATATTTGGAGTAATATTGAGCACTGATATGGGGGAGCGTTCAGAGACCCCACAACCCCAATAAACCATGTAGCCATCATGGGTTAAAAAGGGTCATACTTTTTAGATGATTCCTTTAGTGCTTTTTAGCATAGACTAGTGGATCTGATTAGTAGTTCATGTTTTATACCCTCGGCAAGGTATAGGACGACCCTGGCAGCATGAGGCAAAACATTGTATCATCACAATAGCTCTTAAATGATGGTTGTCGGTTAGAGAAACTCCCACAAAAGTTATTTGTATTCTTATATACACAATTATTTGTATTTTTACATACATTTCATAGTTTTAGTGTATCTTTGCATATGCCCAGAGTTGACATCATGTTTTAAACAATTTTTTTATATTGCACTTGTTTTAAAACTTCTTTATATTGAAATGAGTTCAGTTATGTTGAGTTGAGTTGAGTTGAGCCAGGTAAGTTCTTCAGTTTCCTTTTAGTTTCTTTTCAAGCTTAAGTTGTGTTTAGCATTTCAACTGGCATACTCATACATTCAATGTATTGATGCCAGTTGGCCTACATCTTATTATGAGGCAGACACAAGTAACTAGGATCGACATCTAGTGTATCATTGATCCAGTGAGCAGTTCAAAGTCTGTAGCCTCTTTACATTCCGGAAGACTCCTTGTATTTCTCTTTCAATATTTCATTGTTAGGATGATTGGGGGTCTTGTCCCAACATCCCTATTTGTTTTGGAGGCTTCATAGACAGTTAGTAGTTCAGTTGTCTTTACATTTCATTTCATATGTTAAGACTTGAGTTACCATTATGGCCAAGTTGAATGTTGACCTTTAAAACATTCTAAGTTATTTTACCAAGCTATTTGAGTAAGTTCATTTGATCATTGTAATAATGCTTAAGAGTTTTACGTTGAGTTAGTAAGCCAGGGAAGGGTTTGCTTGAGGCCAACAATGGTCTTCGAGTGCCAGCTACGTCCAGGGTGTAGGCTTGGGACGTGACACAAACCCAACCTAGTTACAGAAAATTCTACACCAAAAACCCACCAAGAACAACACTCATTCGCAACTCTAACTTCAAGAACTCAAGAAGAACTTCATTATAAAAAATGAAGCACAAAACTTCAAGAACTCAACAATATTATCAATATACTTAAATCTCATGGATGAAATTCGTAGAAGAAACTCATGATTTACATGTGGGTGAACAAACCTAATACTATGGAAGCTTACATACCTCTTCGGATAAAATATTTGGTAAAATCCCTCGAAGAATCGCAAGAATTTTGATTAACGCCTTGAACCTTCTCTCTTTTCTCCTCTTTTATCTTTGTTTCTCTTCTTGGACTCCTCTAAAAACCGTAAGCGTAAACTGATTCCAATCTGTTTAGACTCCTAAAACTATACTAAAAATGCTTAAATCTGATTGGGTAAGGAAAATACCAAAATACCTCTCATATTTTTGAGTAACTTCCCTTAATTGGACAGCCCGAATTCAAACAGGCATATCTCCCTCATACGAGATAGAAAATTAGCAAACTCGGTGGAGTTGGAAAGAGGATTCCAAGACCTTTCATTTGATATCTTATGGGTCTCCTAACTCAACTTGTGCTGAAATTTATGGTCGTTTGAAGTTGACCCAAAACTTAAAAGAACTTAGAAATGACTTGAATGAACTATCTTCTAAAACCGTAGCATATATGGATTTATGAGAACTAACTCAAATCAGATTTGTCCAAAAAATATTACTATAACTCATTTTAAGCTGATTGGTAAAGGAAAAGACCAAAATACCCTTCATAATTTTAGGTAAATTTCCTTAATTGGACTGCCCGACTTCAAACGGGCATATCTCCCTCATACGAGAATTATCAAACTCTGGTTGTTTGAAGTTGACCCAAAACATAGAAGAACTTAGAAATGACTTGAATGAACTCTCTTTAGTTATTTTTGCAACTCAAGGTGCTATATCTAGTGATCTTAATACTTAAGAAAATTTTAAATTCCTCCGTAAAATCCTACTCACAACAAATGATGGTTCGAGTCTTAGCTCAAAAAAATTCTGGGGTGTTATAGTGAGAACGAACTAGTTCAAAACTATGATAGCCTTACATACGTGGAAGAACAAGGTTCTTGATGAATCTTGATGAATCTTGAAGAATAACTTGATGAGAAGCCTTGAAACCCCAGCTTGGAGGTGAACAATCAAGAAAACCTTTCTTGAGATTCCTGAATTAGTTTCTTGAAATCTTTATGGCCAAGAATTATGATTTTCATTAGTAATCCATAATTGTATGGGGGAATCTGAGTTGGAAAGAATGAAATTCTTGGAGAAAGACTTACCTTGAAGAATAATCTTGAAATAGATTGAAATAATCTTGAATGGAGTTTTCTACTTTGATTTTCCTTAGGGTTTTGCCTTAGGGTTTGAGAGAGAAGAGAATGATGGCTTAAAAGATGGAAATAAGATTGTTTAGAGCTTTATATGAGTTAAGAAATTCGTTTTTAAGGTTTTCCTAGTGGTATAAGGAGAAGAAAATTACCGTATTTAGAATTCTCCCGCGGCTAAAACGGAACTGCACTACACCGATTACTAAAATGTTCATAACTTTTTACTCAAAACTTGGATTGATGCGAAATTGGTGGTTTTGGAAAGTAGATTCAAATACCTTTAAGTTGATAGTCCATGTAACTTTTATATTCTAAGAGATATGGTTGTTTGAGGTTGATCCAAGGAGATTCTTAAATCAAAACTTAATCGGTAAGTAAACTTTCAACTTTGTGCTAGGAGTTTTTAGTGACCTTAATTGATATCCAAAATCATTTCAACACTAAAGAATTTACTTTTACACATATGGACAATTTATGAATCATGCGATATCACCCTACAAGTAAATGATGAATGGTTTGAGTCTTAACTTAGAAATTTTTGGGGTTTTACAGAAAAACTTGAATTTTGATCCCAACCGTGTAACACAATCCCATTATCTATCAACATTAGCTTATACATCGAAGATATTTATGAATTCACATATCTTAGCCTATATTTGATCACCTCTCCATTGATCTTACTGTATCCTTTGCTAAAAAAATTAACCGTACCAGTTACCAAACTCAAAATCATAAAATAACTTATCACCACACTTGAGTCAAACGTCTGTAGTCTTCTTTCTAAAATCTTATCTAACAAATTTTTACTAATATGAATGACACATAATACTATCACCATAACTGAAGCAAAGTTGATGTAACCATGTGTCTTTAAACTCAATTCTCCACTCTCTCTAAAGATACATCTTTGACCCTTGCACTCAGAGTAAATATCTTTGTTCTTGTCTCTTTCCGAAGGCTAAACTACATCCCACTAATTGTTTTCATTTGCGAGTCCAGTTCATTTCAATTCTATTCGAGCGGAGTCTCAACACCTCCTACAATTTTCCAAGCAACCACACTACTCACCAAATAGTAGCAAACCAGAACCTTAGATACTCACAAGACATCATTATAATACGAAAAATTGTTTAACCAACAATCCTTATCATATAGTTGTATCTTTATAACGATCCATCACAAACTCTTAGTATCATCATGTTCAGTTAGACCTTGCCATCACAACAAAGTCAACCTTCTCATCGACATGACACCTCAACCCAGCTATACCAATCACATTCAAAGGACTAACCTAGTTTTTATACGTATTCTCTTATTAAAATCTTTAATTGTCTTCACCCAAGTATACTTACTGGGACTTTCTTTACCCATAAGCTTGTCATTTCAGTATCAATCCACTCCTTTGAAGTTTACGATGAAATCGCCAGTATTCATTTAGAATCCTCGAGATACACTTTACAACCTAAACAAATTAATATCGTACCAAAGATCCACCACGAAAAGCTTCCTTAAAAATAATGATTTACCCAAACGTCTGTAGTAACAAACATTAGAACAAATATGATATATATCGACAAAATTATTAGCTACGCTGTGAAATTTGTCACTAATTGTTCACTTTTAGTGACAAAAATTAAATTTTGTGCTTAAATTCATGAGGCTTAAATTATTAGTGACGAAATACAAAAATTCGTAGCAAAATTTTGTCCAATTGAGTTTCCCACCAATAAGTGAATTGATACAATTTGTTGAGTACTATTATCCACGAAGTTGGAGTCACTAGTGACACATTATTTTGTCATTGATGATATTCCCAATTAGTGACAAATTATTTTTTATCCCTAATTTAGTTACATTTTGGATACGAAAATTTTTTGTCACAAAAAAATGCATTGACACATTAGTGACAAACCTTTGTCCTAAAATTAGTTAAATTTTGTATACAATTTGTTTTTTTGTCGCGAAAAGTACATTGATATATTAGTGACAAATCATTTTTTGTCCTAAAATTAGATAAATTTTGGATACAAAAAAATTTTGTTGCAAAAATATGTATTGATACATTAGTGACAAATCATTTTCCCCCTAAAATTAGTTAGATTTTGGATATGAAAAACTGTCGGAAAAAATATATTGACACATAGGTGATGAACTAGAATTCGTAGTTAATCATAGTAAACTCTAGCCACCAAATTTTATATTCAATTGTGACCTTAATTTTTGTCACTAATAGTTCAAACAATTAGTGACAATCGTATTATTGTCTCTATTTAACCTACAATTTAGTTACAACAAAATTTCGTCACAAAAAAATATATGTTCAAATGGCTACAACCTAAATTTCCAAGTGGAATATTGTAATTATGGACTATGAGAAAGGATTCATAGTTATAAATTATAAGATCATTAATTTTAAACAACATTTTAGCCAACAAAAAATATTTTAGAGAAAGATTATATACTACGTACCACACAAGCATACTATTTTTTTCTAAAATACTAACCATATTGCAGACAAGCGATATAGACTATATCTCATAACAAAAAAAAAAATCAAATGTTGAAACACCATTAAGATAATTTGAATTTAAAAAAAATAAAAATAAAGCTTTCAAAACTATCAAGTGTCTCAACAAGTTTTCAAATATTCTGTCATTTACACGTCCAACAATAGGACTCAATGAAAAGGTGTATATCAAGATCCATTGGAACAATTGCAGCTAATAAAAATCACATGCATATTTCTAAGTTGAATTACAATAAAATAAAACAAAAACGATTAATTTTTACAATGCACTAAGAAGGTTATTAGTTTGTAGTGAATAGTAACACCCACAACTTATTGTTACGACAGTTTGTAGAACTCCCACAATAAGTATAACCACAATCAATTTGTGGCATTTAGAAACTATTATAATTAACATATATACATCATAATCAAATTAGGAAAACGTATTAACAATAAAATTTCAACATATTTTAATAACACAAGTGTATGCCAAAGCATTATATTTAGTCTTACAAACTAAATTCAAACACAATATTCACTCCAACCATTCTAATATTTATTAAACCGCAAAATCACATTATTATAATATATAATCCAATTATAAAAACTTTAATGATTTTCTTAAGATTACTACACACAAATGATCTTCTTGTGTCCATGGATGATATGGACTCATTAGTTGCATCACTTGTGTTACAATTCAATTTAAGATCATGACCGCTGTTAAATGGTGGGATAGTAAAACTAACAAAGATAAAAATGGAGTGTACTTATATGACAAAGTGCAAGAAGTTGCGGTGAAAGCAATGATGTATTCTTTCCTAGACTTCAACGTCTCTACAATTCTTGAAATAATTGCTAGCCAAGAATCTCAGTAAGCTTTAAGTCAAAGCGATCAAATGAGACCAACAAGAACAATGATCCCAACTATTACTGTCACGACCCAGACTGTCGTGATTGGCACCCACACTAACAAGATCAATGATCCCAACAGTACTCATAGTCATACAATCAAGTAACAGATTCATGACATGCATTATTCACACATAATCATCTCATTAGATTTGATTTACATTTCCTTATTCACATACAAAGAAGCAATTAGCCGACATTTATTACACAACAAGAAATCAAACCATCACCTACCTCGAAACCAAGCCTGAATACTCCTAAGACACCTTGAGCCTCCCCTTTTCGAATTCTTTCAGCTTGTTTTGGTCTATAAACAAGTAATTAACGCAAGGATAAATAAACAAGGCCTAATTTACCCGGAAAATAATCAAACTATTAATCCAAGGCCAAACCAAAGATCCTAACACTCAACTAGGGCTTTTCCCACCATCAACTTCAGGCCAAAACCCTCCCCTACCGATAATTACCCAAGATTCTAAGTTCTAAGAATTGAAATACAGACTAGGGTAGTAATTTCCTTACCTTAAGCGCTAGAAATCATGGAAAAATGTCAAGAATCGCCATGGCTCGTCCCTTAGCTCTTAAGAACGATGTTTTGCAGAAAATAACAAAATTGGAGTTTTTCCCTGACTTATTTCGCGACTGGCCCGCACGGCAGAGCTCATCCCGCCACAGCGGCCCCGCCATGGAGGGATTAATCCCTCCCTGGCAGCTTGCATGGAGACAAAAGCTAGGAATTTGAGTTTCAAGCTCCCATTTCACAACACACCTTCAAATCGGGACATTCTAAAACTGTCCTTTCACGCCAAGATCAGTTTTGGGAGTTCTACTCACCCGAATTCAATTCTGTAAAGACGTATAGGCTCCTTAAGGCCTTGGCTATTCACTCATATGATAAAATTCATAATTAGGTCCTCCATTCATTACCAGATTTTTCTAGACATCATCTGACTCAGATTCCGTCCAAGTTTGCCCTAGGCTAGAAATTTCCAAGTTACTACTCAGAAGTTTTCTATCCCCAAATTCGTTCCCTATTGGATTTTCCATAACGACGGGAACATGTCATTACAATAGATACTTATTTAACCATCACCCTTCCTCGAGTGACAAATTAGGATAAATGGGCTAAGGTAAGAGTAGAGTAGTACCTAAATTGCCTAATAACTAGGATACTTGGATCGCATGTCCTTCTCAGTTTCCCAAGTACCTTCCTCAATCAGACGATGCTTCCATTGAACTTTCATGGACTTTATCTCCTTATTCCTCAGCTTCCGGCCATCGTGATCAAGAATTGCAACCGGTTCCTCCTCATACTGAAGGCCTTTTTCTAACAAAATTGAGTCCCACTTTATGATGTAGTCTTCATCCCCATGATACTTCTTCGACATGGACACATGGAACACTGGATGAACTCTTGATATGCAAGGCGGTAAAGCAAACTACAAGCCACTAGTCCTACATAGTCAATAATCTTAAACGACCCAATGTATCGAGGACTAGGCTTTCCCTTCTTGTCGAATCTCATCACCCCTTTCATAAGTGACACCTTTAGAAGAACTTGCTCACCAGCCTGAAATGTCATGTCCCTTACCTTGCAGCCTGCATACTTTTTCTGTCGACTCTAGGTTGCTAGAGGAATAGCTTGATTACTTCTCACCTTATCCTGAGAATTTTTCACCAAATCAACCCCGAAAGGTTTGACATCTCCAGCCACAAACCATCCTATGGGTGATCTACATCTCCTCCCATAAAGTGCCTTAAACAATGTTATGTTTGCCATACCCCAAGGCTACCCCCTGGACGTTAACACGGGACCTAGGATCACGAGTGATCCCAAGCTAACCCTGATGGCATATCATAAGCATGCTAAGGTAACTGAAATAAGATAATTCTATTCGAAAGCTTAAAACATATCATAAAATGAAATGATAGGGAATACCCATTCTAAGTTTGAATATATAAAACTGAGTTTAATGACAACTAAAAGATCAAACTCAAACTAAAACTTAATCTAAACTATGTCTGAATAAAAGCCTCTACTGATTAGAGATGTTAGGACATGCCCCAACTAACTCTAGCAAAAACAGAAACTAAAACAAAAACAATGAGTAAAAGACATGTCAATCGTCCTCAAAGAATAAGGACTCACCACAGATGCTGCTGAACTGGAGATCAGGAATCGATCTATGCGTGATCTGAATGCTAAGGACCTAAACCTACCTCACGAGAAGATGTAGCGCAGAGTATAAGTAAGTACTTGGAAGGTACTGAGTATGCAGGATAGAATAAACAGAACAACATAAACATAACTAAACAAAGCAATAAGAGCAATGATATAATCTGAACATGAGGCAAATACTGAAATATACTGAATACTGAGCTAACTGAATGCATTGACCAAGTCCATAACATGTTGAGACTGAATACTGAACTATACTGATAACCTGGTCAATGCACTAGAATTTGACTGTGGGAGCTACTGGTAATTGACATAAAACCACAAGAGCTATCCGTAGAGTCCGATGTATCGCCCCATCAAGAGGACCCAATATACATTGCCAAGGGTATAAAGGCATGAATGGTGTGATCACTAAATATGTTGCCCACTGAGGAGACTTATCCTAGAGTGCTAGTAGTTCTGGGACTATGAGGGTGACTGACCCTTAGTCCACTCGGTATTAAGCCTACTCTCAACTAATTATGTAAATAACACATTATGACAGAATTATTATAATACTGAATAGCTCAAAATACTGACATGCTAACTGAAAATGCAACGTTATTATACTGATAATGAAACATTTTTAACTGAGGCATGTATACCTGAATAAACTGACCTAACAAGTGTAATTCATAAACTAAACGAACCTACACAACTAGGGTTCTATGTTTCATGCAAGAAATTAGCAACAATTCTACGAAAACATGATAATCTGATTTGGATTAGTCTAACAGCTGAATCGCAACATAAATCTAAAATTCTAGAAACCCTAGGTCTAAGCATGATATAGAGAATCGAGAATCTAACTGAATTCTAGGGACCTAATGGGTGAAAGGAACCACTAGTGAAATCCCACATACCTAGTGACGAAATTCACGAAGAAATATTTCGATTTCAGGGCTTGAAAGGAATAAAATTCATTGCGTTCTTGGAGAGGGTTGGTTGATTCTTTCTCTTTCTTTTTGTTCAACTTGATGAATTTTTGGAGAATGAGTTGACTAGGGTAACTTCTAATTAAGTTACTAGGCTAAAACTGACTAAAAAGACGTAGTTTAGGGGTCCAACGCATAGGGAAAAGTTCAAATGACCCCTGACTTAAAAGATGTCGGGGCCAACCAACGGACTGACCGAAGGACCGTCAACTGACCAACGGTCCGTCCTATCAACCGTCAATTGGCTTCAGAGAAGGGGTTTATGGGATCTCGATCCACGGATCAGGACCACGGATTATGGTCTAACCTACGGTCCGTGGGTCCGGCAGTTGGTCGACCCTTAGAAAATTTTTCCTAGACTTTCTGGGGAGGGAATGCAGGTGGCCAACCACGAACCCCACCTACGGTGTGTGGGTCACCCTAGGATTCGTAGGTGGCACCTACAGCTTCTGATTTCTGCATTTTCTAGTTTGTCTAGGACACGGGGTGTTACATATTCTCCCCCTTGGGAATATTCCTCCTCGAATAAAGACTTAACTAGATGAATATGTAGGGAAAGAGCTGCAAACCCTACCACTAAGTACTGGAAACTGAGATCTGACTTAACTAAGTTCCAAGGACTTGTAAATACACTGAAATAATGCAAGTATGACTGAAGGAACATGATACTAAGACTAAATCTACACATATTTTACTGGAAAAAAATTTGGAGAGGAACTATTACCTCAAGCTGGAATGGAATTGGAACTGGAAGGAAATAAATGAGGATACTTGGCCTTCATGGCTACTTCTGCTTCCTAAGTAGCTCTCTCTACGGATTGACTCCTCCACAAGAGCTTAAGTGAAGCGACTTCTTTGTTTCTTAACCTTCGAACCTGATGATCGAGAATCTCAACTGGCACATCCTTATAAATGAGACTATCTTTCACAACCACATTTTCCAATGGTACAATAGATGCTGGATCACCGACACACTTCTTCAACAACGAAATGTAAAAGACTGGATGCACTGCTGCTAGTTCTGATGGCAACTCTAACCCATAAGTCACTTTACCAACTCTTTTCAAGATCTTGTGAGGGCCTACA
The DNA here is from genome assembly GCF_900185275.1 of Solanum verrucosum. Lineage (NCBI taxonomy): Eukaryota > Viridiplantae > Streptophyta > Magnoliopsida > Solanales > Solanaceae > Solanum > Solanum verrucosum. Next base: position 775,454 of record NW_026020416.1, read on the forward strand.
TATCCAAGACTAAGCTTCCCTTTTTTGCTAAATCTCATTACCCCCTTCATAGGTGACACTTTCAGGAAAACCCAATCATCAATTTGGAACTCCAAGTCCCTTCTCTTTACATCTACATAAGATTTCTGGCAACTCTAGGCTATCTTAAGTCCATCTCTGATGAGTTGAACTTTTTCCATAGCATCATGAACCGAATCTAGCCCTATTAAGGCTACTTCACCTACTTCAAACCAACCAACTGGAGATCTACATATACGCCCATACAATGCCTCATAAGTTGCTATCTGAATGCTGGAATGCTAACTATTATTATGGGTGAACTCTATAAGAGGAAAGTGATCATCCCAACTACCCTTGAAGTCGATCACGCAAGCTCTCAACATGTCATCTAAGGTCTGAATGGTACGCTTTGCCTTACCATCCTTCTGTGGATGAAATGTTGTGCTAAGATTAACTTGAGTACCAATGCATTTCTAAAATGACTTCTAGAAATGAGAGGTAAACTGATGACCTCTATCTGAGATGATTGACAAATGAACCCCATGCAACCTGACTATCCCATTAATGTAAAGGTTGGCGTAGTCCTCCGCTGAATCTGTCGTCTTAACATCCAAAAAGTGTGCAGACTTAGTAACTCTATCAACTATCACCCAAATGGAGTCATGTTGTCTGCGAGTACAAGGTAAACAGTCCATGTTGATTACTTCCCATTTCCATGTAGGAATGTCAATCTTTTGAGTCATACCTCCTGGTTCTTAATGTTCTACCTTCACTTGCTGACAATTAGGGCACTTAGCCACAAAATCTGCTATATCCCTTTTCATGCCATTCCACCAAATGACTTTTTGCAGATCACGATACATGTTAGTGGCACCTGGATGAATAGAATACTTGGAGTTGTGGGCTTCTGCGAGAATTTGTTGTCTCAACTCACATATCTTAGGAATACATAATCCATCCTGATAGCGAATCAGACCATCTCCCCCTTAGGAGAAAACCTGAAATTTATGTTGATGAACTGCACCTTTTAGTTGAAGTAATATGGGATCACTGTCTTGTCTTTCCTTAACCTCCGCTACAAATGAAGATTTTGACCCATTCTAAACTGTTACACCACTATCTGATATGCTTATAAGGTGAACTCCCAAGCGAGCAAGCCTATGAACATCTTTCAATAGTTCTTTTCTTTATTCCTCAAAATGTGCTACACTACCCATAGATAGTCTGCTAAGAGCATCTTCTACTACATTGGCCTTAGCAAGATGGTAAATCATATTCATATCATAATCCTTGAGTAACTCAAGCCATCTTATCTGGCAAAGATTCAACTCTTTCTGGGTGAACATATATTGAAGGCTCTTATGGTATGTGAACACATCTACGTGAACACCATGCAAGTAATGTCTCCAAATATTTAGGGAAAATACTATGGCTGCAAACTCGAGGTCATGAGTCGGATGGTTCCTCTCATGCACCTTAAGCTATCTAAAACCATATTATAACCTTACCTTGTTGCATCAACACACAACACATGCAGACTCTGGATGCATCACAATAGATCATATAACCGTCTGAACCCTCTGGTAGAGTCAAAATAGGAGTTGTATTCAACCTAGTTTTCAGTGAGAAGGTCTTCTCACACTCGTCTGACCACTAAAACTTAACCTTTTTCTGAGTCAACTTAGTCAATAGGGAGGCTATGGATGAGAATCATTCCACAAACCTTCTATAATTGCCAGCCAAACCCAAGAAACTTCTAATATTTGTAGGACAGTTAGGTCTGGACCATTGTTTCACTACTTCTATTTTCTGAGAATCCACTCGGATCCCTTCGGTAGATACTATATGCCCAAGGAAAGTTTGTAGGACAATCGTCAAGTGAGTCGCATGCTCTTCTACAGTCCTAGAGTAAACAAGGATATAATCAATAAAGATGATAACAAACAAGTCCAAATACTGCTTGAACACCATATTCATCAAATCCATGAAAGTTGTAGGAGCATTGTTTAGTGCAAATGACATAACTACAAATTCATAATGACCATACCGAGTTTGGAATGCTATTTTTGGGATGTCACTATCTCTGACTCTGATCTGATGATAACCGGATCTGAGGTCTATCTTTGAGAAATGACTAGCACCTTGAAGTTTGTCGAACATGTCATCAATCCTGGGAATAGGGTACTTATTCTTGATTTTAACTTTGTTCCACTCCCTATGATTGATGCACATCTTGAGAGACCCATATTTCTTTTTCACTAGCAACACTGGTGCACCCTATGGGAAAATACAAGGTCTAATGAAGCCCTTATCTAGAAGGTCTTTCAACTGCTCTTTCAATTCCTTAAGCTCAACTAGTGCCATTCTATAAGGAGGAGTAGAAATAGGATGGGTAACTGGAAGGAGATCAATTCCAAATTTGATTTCCCTTTCGGGAGGAACTCCGGGAAGATCTTCTGGAAACACTTTTGGGAACTCATTTACTACTGGAACTGACTCAAGAGTTGGGGTTTCGGAGCTTGAATCCTTAAGTCGAACTAGATGATATAGATTCCCTTTAGAAATCATTTTCTAGCTTTAAGATAAGAGATAAATCGACCCATAGGCACTGAGCTACTACTCTTCCATTCTAAGATTGGTTCCAATGGAAACTGCAAACCCACGATCCTAGTTCTACAATCAACTGAGGCATAACAGGAATGTAACCAATCAATGCCTAGAATGATATCGAAGTCTACCATTTCTAACTCACAAGATCTGTTGAGGTGACTTTCTAAGAGACTATGATAGGGTAATATATGTATACCCTTCTAGTTGTAACTGGGTCACCGACTGGAGTAGAGATCGAGAAGGGTTAGAGAGAGTTTCTCGACTAACACCAAAGTTTACTGCTATATATAAAGAGTTACAAAGGAAAGAGTAGCCCTTGGATCTAACAAAGCATATACATCAAAATGAAAAACTCGCAACGTACCAATAACCAAATCAGGAGAATCTTCCTGATCCTGGCGAGCCTGGAGAGCATACAACCTGTTTTGCGCTAACCGCCACCTGTACCAGATGTAGTACCCTACTGAGTCAGGTGACCTGCTGGTGCTGCTGAAGCTGTAGACTGGGCAGTACTATTATTACCTCCATGACCCTGTTTAGAAAAAAAGAAATCCCTCAATCTGTGACCAGTCTTACCACATCCAACACATCCATCCTTTCCTGCAAGACACTCGCCCAGATGGTTCTTACCACACTTTGGACAAGTTGGGTAGGTTCTAGTAACGAAAACACTTCCCTGTGTCTTAGAGCCTGATGCCCTACCTTTCTGATCCTATCGAGACCCGGAGGATGGAACTCTAGCAAATAAAGGTGCTGGGGCTGAAGATTTCTACTCCACCACCCAATTTTTGCTGAGAGTACTCATAGTTAGCTGTCCTAGCTTTCTTATTGTCCTTAGCCTGTTCTCTGAGCTTATCTCCCTCACCCTGTTGAGCATGAGTTATGAGCCTTGAGATAGTTATATTCTCTAACAATATCGCATTTCTGCACTCTGTTCTCACCAAGTCAGATACCCCAAATAGAAACTTACTCATCTGCACCCTAGGATCGGCAACCATATGTGGAGCTTACCTAGAGAGTTGGGTGAACTTGTGTCCATACTCTTGGACCGACATAAAACCTTGTCTCAAATTCATGAATTCTTGAGCCTTAGCCTCCTTCAACCCTCTTGGGAAGTACCTGTCCAGAAATGCTCACGTAAAACACTCCCATGTCACATCAGTGGCATTCTCATCCATGTTTTCTTTCCACTACATGAACCATATGTAAGCCACATCCTTAAGCTAGTAGGATGCCAATTCTACCATATCCTTTCCAGTTACTTGCATCACTCCAAAGATCTTCTTGACCTCACCAATAAAATTTTGGGGATCCTCCGAACCTAGAAACACAGGTGGGTTCCTTCTAACGAAATCACGGACCCAAGATGCAGTTGATCCATCATTACCATTTGTAGGAAGTGGAACTTGCTGATTGTTCTGGTTAGCTACACTCTAGGCAAATAGTTGAATGACGTTCTAAAATTCTCCATTTGAGACCTTATAATCTGGGACTGGATGAGTTGCGTTAGCATTGCGGGCATTAGCATTCCTTGGGTAAGCTCTACGAGGAGGCATGATCTGAAAACGCATAACGTCGAGTTACATAGGAGATCATACCCACACACGATAAGAATAAATAAAAACTGAATTTTTCCTAAAACACTTTGTAGCCTCCCTCTGATAAGTGTGGTGCACTTCACACTCATGAAAGGGACTATACTTAGTGCGACTTTTCAGACATCCTAGGACTCCTAAACCTAGTGCTATGATGCCAAGTTTTTCACCCCTGAGGCTACCCCTTGGACGTTAACACGGGACCTTGGATCACGAGTGACCCCAAGCTAACCTTGCTAGCATATCATAAGCATGCTAAGATAACTGAAATAATATAATTTTGTACGGAAGCTTAAGACATATCATAAAATAAAATGATGGGGAATATCCATTCTAAGTCTGAATATATAAAACTGAGTTTAATGACAACTGAAAGATCAAACTAAAACTAAAAGTTAATCTAAACTATTTCTGAATAAAAGCCTCTACTAATTAAAAATGTTAGGACATGCCCCAACTAACTCTAGCAAAAACTGAACTAAAATAAAATGACTGAATAAAGGACATGTCAATCGTCTTCGAAGAATGAGAACTCACCACTAATGCTGCTGAACTGGAGATCGAGAACCAATCTATGCGTGCTCTGAATGATGAGGACCGGAACCTACATCACGAGAAGGTGTAGCACAGAATATGTGTCAGTACTTGAAAGTTACTTAGCATGCATGATAAAATAAACTGAACAACATAAACATAACTGAACAAAGCAATAAGAACAATGATATCATCAGAACATAAGGTAAATACTGAAATATACTGAATACTGAGCTAACTGAATGCAATGAGCAAGTACATGACATGCTGAGACTGAATACTGAACTATACTGATAACATGGTCAATGCACTAGAATCTGACTGTGGGAGCTACTGTTAACCGACATAAAACCACGAGAGCTATCTGTGGAGTCCGATGTATCACCCCATTGGAAAGACCCAATATACCTTGCCAAGGGTATAAAGGCATGACTGGCGTGATCACTAAATATGTTGCCCACAGATGGGACTTATCCTACGGGGGTGGGGCATGTAGTTCTGAGACTATGAGGGTGACTAACCCTTAGTACACTCGGTATTAAGCCTACTCCCAACTGATTATCTAAATAACACATTATTACTGAATTTCTGTAACACTACATAGCTCAAAATACTGACATGCTAACTGAAAATGCAACATTATTATACTGATAATGAAACATTCTTAACTGAGGCATGTATATATGAATAAACTGACCTAGCAAGTGTAATTGATGAACTAAACGAATCTACACAACTAGGGTTCTAAGTTTCATGTAAGAACTAAGCAACAATTCTACGAAAGCATGATAATATGATTTGGATTAATCTAATAGCTGAATCACAACATAAATCTAAAATTTTAGAAACCCTAGGTCTAAGCATGATAATATGATTTGGATTAATCTAATAGCTGAATCACAACATAAATCTAAAATTTTAGAAACCCTAGGTCTAAGCATGATATAGAGAATCAAGAATCTGACTGAATTCTAGGGACCTAATGGGTGAAAGGAACCCACTAGTGAAATCCCACATTCCTAGTGACGAAATTCATTGAGAAATCTTTCGATTTTGGGGATGGAACTAAGAAAACTCATTGCGTTCTTTGAAAGGGCTTGGTTGGCTCTTTCTCCTTTTTTCTGTTCGACTTGATGATTTTTTGCAGAATGAGTTTACTAGGGTAAGTTCTAATTAAGTTACTAGGCAAAAACTGACTAAAACAACGTAGTTTAGGGGTCCAATGCATAGGAAAAGACAAAACAACCCCTGACTTAAAAGTTGTCGGGGCTAACCGATGGACTGTTGACCCGCTTTAGAAAGGGGGTTTCTGAAGTCTCGATCCACGGACCAGGACCATGACCCATGGTCTGACCTACAGTCTGTGGGTCTGGTCGTGGGTCGACCCTTAGACAATTTTTATTGGACTTTCTGGGGAGGGGCAGGAGGTGGCCAACCACGGACCCCACCTACGGTCTATGGGTCACCCTACGATCCGTAGGTGGCAACGTTGGTGGCACCTGCAATTTTTGATTTCTCCATTTTTTGGTCTGTCTAGGACACGGGGTGTTACAATGTCAGTGCTGGAGTGGCAACTGTTATTATAAGAGAACTCACACAAGGGTAGGAACTTATCCCAATGCCCTCTAAAGTCAATCACATATGCCCTTAACATATCCTCTAACACTCTAATAGTTCTCTCCGACTACCCGGACGTCTGTGGATGGAAAGTTGTGCTAAAAGTTAGTTGAGTGCCCAACTCCTCATACAATTTTCTCCAAAACTTGGATGTGAACTGCGTACTACGGTCCGAGATGATAGAAAGGGGCACCCCATGCAACCCTCACTATCTCTTTCATATAAACCTTAGCCAACTGCTGAGCATTATAGTCTACTCTGACTGGAATGAAGTGGGCTGACTTAGTCAGTCAACCACCACCCAAATGGAGTTAAACTTCCCCAAGGCCTTCGGAAGACCAATCACGAAACCCATCGCTATCCTTTCCCACTTCCATTCCGGAATCGGCATTCGCTGAAGTAAACCTGCAGGCCTTTGGTGCTCAAATTTTACCTACTGACAGTTTTGGCACTTAGCAATAAACTCAGCTATGTCCTTCTTCATGCTAGGCCACCAGTAAAGCCGTTTCAAATCTCGGTACATCCCGGTAACACCCGGATGAATGGTATACCGCGAACCATGGGATTCTGTCAATATCTTCTGAATCAAGTAATCCACTCGAGGAACAAAAATTCTTCCCTTAAAATTGAGCACACCTCCCGCATCAAGAGCCACATCTTGTGCCTTACCATATATGTCTTTTTTGTGAGCTCATTCAAACTCTCATCCTCAAACTGCTTGGCCTTGATCTCCTCAATGATTGTGGGCCTCCTCTCAATGCTAGTTAACACCCTACCTTTCTCAAAGATGCCCAACTGCATGAACTTAGACTCCAAGGTCTAAATCTTCTTGGCCAAAGGCCGCTTGGACACACCCAAGCAAGCTAAACTACCCATACTTACCGTCTTCTGGCTTAGTGCATCGCCACCACATTAGCCTTACCCTGATGATACTCGATGGTAACATCATAATCCTTGAATGAATTCATCCACCTTTTCTGCCTCAAAATCAGGTCCTTGGAGTGAATACATGTTGTAGACTACGATGATCAGTAAACACCTAACACTTGACACCACAAATGTAATATTGCTAGATCTTGAGAGCAAACACTACCACTGCCAACTCCAAATCATGTGTTGGGTAATTTCTCTCATGCACCTTCAGCTGACGCGATTCATAAGTTATGACATTTCTTTCCTGCATTAACATAGCACCCAAGCCCAAATGTGAAGCATCATAATAAATAATGAAATCTTTACCTTCCACCGACAGTGTCAGAAGAGTCTTGAGTTTCTGGAAGCTCACTTCACATTTGTCAGTCCACTTGAAAGGTACCTCCTTTTTAGTTAGCCTTGTTAAATGTGTGACAATAGAAACAAAATTCTTCACAAACCAGTGATATTTTCTAGCGAACCCCACGAAACTCCTAACTTCATTCACAGATCTAGGTTGGACCCAGTTCTTGACTGCTTCGATCTTTTGGGGATCTACCATTACCCCTTCATTTGAACCGCAGAGCCAAAAAGGCAATTGAAGTCAACCAGAACTGACACTTGGAAATTTTGGCATACAACTCTTGTTTTTCAAGAACATAAAAAATAATATGGAGATGGTCGGCATGCTCTTCCTTACTCTTCGAATAAACCAAAACATCATCAATAAAGACGATAACAAAAGAATCCAAGAATGGTTTAAACACATCATTCATCAAACTCATGAAGGCTACAGGCGCATTGGTCAACCCAACGACATCATTAAAAACTCATAGTGCCCATAGCGGGTTCTAAATGCTGTTTTGGGTACATTCTCAGGCCAAATCTTTAACTGATGGTAACCAGTCCTTACATCCATCTTAGAGAAAATTGGCGCACCCTGCAACTGGTCAAAGAGATCATCTATCCAGGGTAACAAGAACTTATTTTGAATGGTGACCCTATTCAACTGTCGGTAGTCTATGCACATCCTCATACTACCATCCTTCTTCTTAACAAACAAGACATGAGCAACCCCACATGAAAGCACTAGGATGGATGAAACCTTTATGAAAAAGGTCCTGGATTTGAGCTTTAAGCTCTCTTAATTCTGCCGAAGCCATGCGATAAGGAGGTATGGAGATGGGGCAAGTGCTCGGTTCCAAGTTAATGCAGAAATTTATATCCCTATTCGGAGGCATACTAGGAAAATCGGTAGGAAATACTTCCTTGAATTCAGACACTACAGTAAAAGACTCAATAGAGGGAGTCTCAGCCTTAACATCCCGAATATGAGCCAAATATGCCAAACACCCTATCCCCACCAGTTTCCTAGCCCGAACAAAAGATATGACCTTAGCTGGCTTAGTCTTGTACACCGCTTCCCACTCTAACTTTACCTTACCCGGGATCTCTAGAGTCACAGACTTAGCATTACAATTAAGAAAAAAATAATAGAGGGACAAAAAAGTCATTCTTGAAATTATATTAAAGTGAGTCATATCCAAAATAACCAAATCAACCCAAGTTTGAAAACCCATAAACAAGATAAGCCAAGTACGATAGACATGGCTGACTATGACAGACTCTCCAATTGGGGTAGAAACATGGATGGGGGCATCAAATTCATCACATACCACATCAAATATCAAAGCAAACTGAACTGAAACATATGAATAAGTAGAACCCAGATCAAACAAGACAATAACCATCCGGTCACAGACAAGAATAGAACCTGTGATCGTTGCATCACACGCCTCAACCTTAATCTTGTGCAAAAAGGCATAACACTGAGCCATGTCATCTTGACGGGTGACTTCCTTGCTTGGTTGTACTGATCCTCTACCTGCATTACCATTTCCCCGGCCTCCTGATTTCCTCCTCTCCCACCTTGTTGACGCCCTCTACCATTACTACCGCTGCCCACTGGTACCGCTGCCCACTGGTACCACTGCCCACTGGTACCACTGCTCTAGTCTGCTGCTGCACTGAGTCAGACATACGCGGATGGGGACAATCTCTCTTCATATGCCCAGGTTTTCCACAATTGTAATAACTGCGGTCCAAAGACGGCCTGCTTCCATACGCAGGTGCGGCTCCCTGTTCATCCTGATTAAGATTCTGTTGTGGAGTTCCCGAGTAACCAACTATAGAAGCGGGCATGGCTGACTAAATTGATCGGGCTGCAAGTGTCAGCCTACCTGAACCTCTGGAGTAGGAACTATGAAAGTTACATGTGCTCTTGAGCTTCTTAGACAAAGCCTTGAACTGCCTATCACGTTGTACTCCTTCCACTTTCTTCAGGAAGTCTGTCACCTCATTAAAAATTTTACCTGCAGAGGTCATGTGAACAAACAATACATGTAACTCGGCGTTTAATCTTTTGACGAATAGACGAATCCTCTCATTCTTTGAAGTTACCAACTGGGTAGCATATCTAGACAAGGCATAGAACTTCGCCTCATAGGAAGCTACAGTGATACCGCCTTGCCCCACAGCCATAAACTTATCCTTCTTGCTATCCCTCAAAGTCCGAGGTACATACTTCTCCAGGAACAAAGCATGGAATTGTGTCAAAGTGAATGGGGGCAAGACTGGAGATCTGCATTCCACATAGGCTATCCACCACTGCTTAGCTTCACCTTGAAGCTAGAAGGTCACGAACTCTACTCCATGTTGGTTTACAAATGTCCAACTTGTGAAGCCTCTCATAGCAATCAAAGATGAACTCATAGGCATCCTCACTTTCATAACCATGGAACACATGTGACTTAAGTTTCAGAAACTTAGTCAATATCTCATGCTCAGCACCACTCATCACAGGACCCAATAAGGAATGGAAGAAGGCATCCTGGTGCTCCATCCATCTTGGGAACAATAGCATCAATGGGGCGGTTGGCCAGTGGTTAAGTTGTTTGTACCGTGAAAAGGCCTTCGGGGTCGACCAACCCTTTCACAAAGGTCATGATCTGCTGGAATAACACTAGGTCTATTGGAGGAATGTTGGTATTCCCAGCCTATGCATCCTCCTCTAGTCCAACATCCTCATCGTGTTCGTTTTCGACATTCTCTTCTACCTCTTCTTAGGGTGCATGAGGGGCCTCTTTCCTAGGAACATTCTCAGCTGGGGCTCCACCCTTGGTGGGTGCCACTCTTCCTCGGCCCCTGGTCCTTCCTTTCCCCTAGTCCTGCCTCGACCACGACCTTTGGTTGCGGACTCCTCTGCTAGCTCATTGATAGGAGCTACGATCCTGACGCAGTTGTATCATGTGTTAACCATCTGCGGACAAAAGAGTGAAGGAGATTAGATACCAATTTGGATCATTGGATACCAATTGGAATCAAGTCATACACAAAAGGATAAGAAGACAGAGAGATTTCCTAAAGTCCTGTAGCCTCTCGAACAAAAATACAGACGTCTATGTACCATTCCGCAAAACTCTATTAAACTTGTGTTGGTACAATGAGATCAACAAACCTAGGGCTCTGATACCAACTTTTTCACGATCCAGACCGTCGTGATTGGTATCCACACTAACCCTCCGGTGGGAGAATCATACTACAACCCAACTAAGCAATTAATGAAATCTAAACATTTAAAGATATGGAAGCAGGTTTAAATGACTAAATAAAATACGGAGTTCCCATAAACTCTGTAGGTCTAACAAACACATTATCGTGGAAATTCAAGCCCTAGAACTAAAAGTCATTGTACAAAAACTCTATTTAACTAACAAGTCTAAGAAAAAGTGGTGGAACCCGGAAAACTAAACATAAACAACCTAAACATATAGTCTGAGTCCAAAAAGAATTGACTAAACAAAAGAAGGATCCATGGCAGCATAAAAGAACTGGCTCACCCTTGAATCCGGTCACAATCAATAATTTCCTAACTGAGGTCTGTCAGTAGCCGCCTGAAGATGCCCTATACTTAACAAGGAAAGAGCAAGTGCAGTATCAGTACACGAAACTACGGTGTACTGGTAGGACCACGCCGCTACTCCCGTAAGCATAATATATACAATCAATTACCACATAGTAAGTACACATATACAGAACACAGTTCAGTTATCATTTTCGGAGCAACATACAATTACCCAATATAAATAACAGTTAAACATGAATGCAATAGTCACAAGTGGTCCTCTTATGGAACTCACACCCAAACTGTTAGTGTGTCGGAACGTGACATTCGATTTAATATACATGTGTCAAAACGTGACACCCGGTCCAATATATGTGTCAGAACGTGACACCCAATCCAATATATGTGTCAAAACGTGCCACCCGATCTAGTCAACACAACCACTGTCACAATCACACCCAGAATGAACAATACTCATAGTCATACAATCAAGTAACAGGTTCATGGCATACATTATTCACACATTATCATCGCATTTTTTATTTACATTCCTTATTCACATACATGCACGCATACAATGAAGCAATTAACCGGCATATATCACACAACAGGAAATCAAACCATCACATACCTCGAAACCAAGCCTGAATACTCCTAAGACACTTGAGCCTTCCCTTTCCGAAGTCTTTCAGCTTTTTCTTGGTCTATAAACAAGTAATTAATGAAATGATCAATAACAAGGCCTAATTTACCCGGATAATAATCAAACTATCAATCCAAGGCCAAACCCAAGATCCTAATACTCAATAAGGGCTTTTCCCACCATCAACTTTAGGCCAAAACCCTCCCCCAACGATAATTACCCAAGATTCTAAGCTCTAGGAATCAAAATACGGATTAGGGGATTAATTTCCTTACCTTTAGCGCTAGAAATTGTGGAAAACTGTCAAAAATTGCCTTGGGTCATCCCTTAGCTCTTAAGAACGAAGCGTTGTAGAAAATAATGAAATTGGGGTATTTTCCTGACTTATTTTACGACTAGCCCACCACGATGGACCCCATCCCACCACAGCGGCCCCGCCCTAACAGGATTAATCGCACCCCGACGGCTTTCACAGAGAGAGAAGCATAAAATTTGAGTTCCAAGCTCCTATTTCAAAAACACACCTTCAAACCGGGATGTTCTAAAACTACCCTTTCATGCCAAGATCAGTTATTGGGAGTTCTACTCGCCCGAATTTGATTCTGTAAAGTCGTACATGCTCCTTAACATCTTGGCTATCCATTAATGTGATCAAAATTCATAATTAAATCCTCTATTCATTGCCATATTTCTCTAGACATCACCTGACTCAGATTCCATCCAAGTCTGGCCTAGGCTACAAATTTCCAAGTTACTACTCAGAAGTTTTCTGGCCCCCAATTCCTTCCCCATTGGTTTTTCCATAACGACGGAAAGAGGCCGTTAAAATTATAAATTTCAATGCATCTTTAATTTACTCGACCCATATAAGAAATCATTTTAAAGAAAAAAAATCATAACATTGATAAGGGATGAGTGGTTGAATGGGCTCAAAAAAATAAAGTCAAAACTACCCAATATTTAGCTAAATTATAAAAACAATTGAATAGAGTGATAATTTTATAATTTAAACTTGCATAAGAAGCCAACACAATAAAAATTAGTCGAAACTATTCAATATTTAGCTAAATTAAAAACATTCAATTCAAATATATTATTACAATTGTATTCGATAAATATTTATCTTATTAAGTGTTTTTATAATTGTGGACTCCTTAGAAATACTACAAAATACTTTTCTTACTACTTAAAAATTTTAGGAATATAATTCATCATCGAATCAATTTTGTAAACTTGTGATATCACATGGCAGTAAGTACAAGTGGACCGGTGGAGGTGGACTTCCGTGCAGCTACATAAGAGTAGAACCAAATGAAAAAGAGTTTAGAGAGTTTGAATATATATATATATATATATATATATATATATTATATTATATTACCTTAAAAGCATGAACTCCTAACTTGAATGTTAAATTACTATAATATCCCTAACTTAGGTTGTACCTTTTTCAATGAGTTGTGACTTTTTTCAAAGGGTTATGATTTTTCTATGAGTTGTGATTTTTCAATAAGTTGTGACTTTTCCAAAGGGTTGTGACTTCTTTGAAAGGTCATGACTTTTTAGATAAGACACACAAAACACTTATTCATACTATCCTTTGTTGACTATAAATAGAGGGGCTTCCTCTCATTTTTCAACAATAATTTTTTAATCTTCTACTCTTCCTCTTCTTGTATTTTATAAAAAAATCGTGTGATTTATTGACATTGAGTGAGTTCGAAGTTTAGCTGAATATGAGGTAATTATTCTAATGAAGTAAATCGTTCTATCCTAACAAGATATATTTCATAACCTTGAGTACTTGAGAAAAATAATTTTTGATGATATAATAATTATTTGTTTACTTAACATATACATTAGTATGTAATGTTCCAATATATGATGTTAACATGATGTAGTGTAAATTCATTTGTTTTTGTTAACAATTTCTCTTGTGATGTAGATATATTCTTCTGGATAACTTTTTCCAAAATTATTAGACTTCTCAAGAGTTAGATAATTGTCACGATTTGTTTTTATGATGCTCAAGACAAAAAAATGACTTTATTTATCAATGTTACTTATGTGATTTGGATTGTCAAGAAGT